>NC_092814.1:184730300-185067800 GCF_023375885.2 Dermacentor andersoni | reverse complement strand
CACTCCGTGAGATCTTGTAATGCGTAATTAAGTAAAACTTGGTCCTCGCGACAGCTTACATCTGAGTAAATAAGACAATCGTCTGCAAATAAATGGAGCGTGATTTTAGAAGTAAACAGGTCTGCGATATATGTTATATAACATAACAACAGGACTGGGACGAGCACAGGACCCTGTGGTATACCAGAAGTGACGGCCAAAACATCCGTTTTTGCACTGATCATTTGCACGAATTGTGTCTATTATTTAAGCAAGATTTGATCCATCCGACTATTTCCAGGTTAACCCAAAAATCCAACAGTTTTTCCACGAGTCGGTCAGGAGGAACACGATCAAATGCATTGCACATGTCTTGCCAAATTGCATCAATCTGCCAAACTTTTGTTAAATGATTTTGCAAAGTCATTAAATGTTTCAAAAAGCTGGGTGACTTTCGACAGCTTCCGTCTGAAGCCATGATGATTAGGTAACAGAGACTAAGATTCTTCGAGGTAATTAAACAAACTTTTCGATATAGCTTCTTCATTGCCATAGCTGTATTCATCATTGCTTAACATGTGCACAAAATTGAAACGTTAGCCAGAATAAGTAGCATGTCGTCCCAAACTTCGACGTTTGGTGGTGCACTTGTGCCACCGTGGTGACAAGCCAACGCTCGGACAAAAGGTCGACGTTCAGGCGCCGGCAGCGGTTTGACGAGCCGGTTTTTCCACAAAAAAGAATCTGGTGGACCCGTGCCGCCAACTTCCCAATAGGTGGGTGTCCTTCCAAGCGTCTGGAACTCCCGTGGTTGCCAAGCACCAGGCCAAGAGCACGCTTGTATCTATTTTACTGCCGGGTATCCGGCGGCGACACTCTTCTGCCACCCACAGCAGCGGCGGATGCTCTACTATTTCACCAAAGCTGTTGTGGGGACAAGGGATCGACGCCCAGACACCCTGGCAAATCTCTATAGGGGGCATGAGAACCCATATAAACAACCGAGCTCCAGGTAGCAGTGCATCACTAGCCATTAGAAAAAGAAAAGCTGGCGGGCTTCCGGTGGCACCAAGGTTCGAACCTATACCTCCCGCATACGAGGTGGACGCTCTACAATTTCACCACCACTGCTGAGGCTCGGGCCGCTCACATGGCGGCCACTGTCCCAATGCGCCTATTAGGTGGGGACGCCCTCGAGTTACGAACAAACACGCCTTTCCAAGCGTTGAGGTCGCGTAGATACAGAGGACGTAGCCTATTTTACCGGTAGGTAGCCCGTTGCAGCACTATTCTACCTCGCACAGCCCAGGTGGCCCAGGTGGTCGCCCAGGTGGTCGCACAGCCCAAGTGGTCGAAATTTCCGGAGTCCTCCACTACGGCGTGCCTCATAATCAGAAAGTGGTTTTGGCACGTAAAACCCCATGATTTTTTTTTAACTTACCCCACAAGAGGTTAACGTCTGTTGCCCCATGGAATGAGTACAATAGCATCTTTAAAGAATATAGAACGCTAACGTCATCAGCCTGAGCAAAATCATGTGTACATATAGTTTGTTTCCTCCGGTCTTTGGAAACCATGGTATGTTTTATACAAAGCAACACCATATTGTGATCACAAATGCGTTCCTCGACAGACACTTCGTACTCGGAAATCTTGCTGTTTGTGAATGCCAAATCTAACAAAGATTATTTATATGTTCCGATCCTACAGTTGGGTGCTGAACGATTTGTGCAAGGTCTTACTACAGGCTATATCCGACAATGCCTTGCAATCCCATTGAATACCGGGTACGTTGAAGTACCCTGCGATGATTACATATGTGCATTAGCCGGAACGTTATTACAAATGTAATTCTTGTAATTCTGCATTCACACTAAGAAAAGGGGAAGTGAGGGGGGGCGCTATAAACTGCTGCGATAACAAAAATATTTTGGTCGGACCATACTTTACACCAAATACTTCCCGTGCCGGGACAATCTTTCAAAGCTACAAGTTCTATTCAGTTTTCTTTTTTTTTTTTTTTCAAAATACATGCAACACCACCGCCACACGTATCACGATCTTTTTGAATCATCCTATATGCTGAAATGAGTACTTCAGAATCACTAATCTTTGAGCGCAAACAAGTTTCTGTAACAACTACACCATCGCAGTGATTCTGCATGCCAAGATGTTCAAATTTAACTGCCTTGATTGCGAGATTGCGCGCATTTATAAAAATCAAGGGGAAGTCCTTGGCTTCCGTTCGGCATCGTCACATTATTTCGTCAGTAACCGCCAGTGCCTGATCCACCTTGATGTGACTCATTTTTTACGTCAAGCTAGACGAACGCTTCGCTTACTTTCAAATTCCTATCATGCACTAGTCGAACCTTACTGCTCGTCTCCTTATTGCTTTAGCGCTTTCCTAAAGATTTCTGCGTTTGCTCAATGTAGTCTGAGAGTAAACGTTTGATACAGAGATTCTGCTACCATTTAGTTTGTTCCTTTAAAGAAGACTATCTGTATTTTCTTTTGTAATCGGAAAATTTCATTATCGATGGTCGTACCTTACCTTCGCGTTACTTATCCGGCCTATGTATTCTTTCAACTTTATTGACTGTTACGCCAAGCCGTGCCTGCAATGTATCGCGCACAACTTTCTTCCTTAAGCTCGCCTGTGGTTTCACTGGCGTTCTCCCCGAACACTATCAAGTTATTTCGTCGATTGTGATCTCCGAAATTGATTAACTTTTGCTGCGCTGAACGGTCATGAAACGTCCGCGAAAGCTTCACATAGGGACAGAAGGTGGCACCAGAGGCGCTGGCGTAAGTAGAAAGTGAGCAATCTGCCGCGCCATGCTGCGCGAACATGCAAATCTTTCACGAGGAAAGGTGCCTCTCCCACATTTATTTTAGTAAGTCTCTGGAGTGAACATGCAACGGGAACTTTTGGTAAAATAATTTAATGTGTGATGCACCCGCCGTGGTTGCTCAGTGGCTATGGTGTTGGGCTGATGAGCACGAGGTCGCGGGATCGAATCCCGGCCACGGCGGCCACATTTCGATGGGGGAGAAATGCGAAAACACCCGTGTACTTAGATTTAATGAACCCCAGGTGATCAAAATTTCCGGAGCCCTCCACTGCGGCGTGCCTCATAATCAGAAAGTGGTTTTGGCACGTAAAACCGCATAATTTTTTTTAATGCGTGATGCATTTGTGTTTAAATTAATCACGGCACCGCTTTGTAATTGATGTTGCCCCCCTTCCCCTTGGTAGCCTTCCTTGCACAAACTGTTTTGTTCGGCTGTCTCTATTTGCAATTTGTTTAGTTAGTTGGATAAGTGAGTTGTATTTGGTTAGCTAGTTCAGTGTGTTAGCTATTGGTTGGTTAATTAGTAAGTTCATTATATTTGCTTAGTTATTGTAGTTGGTAGGTTATTAGTGAATTATTTTGTTATTTCAGTTAGATAACTTAGTTAATCAGTTGGTTAGCCTTGTTAGTTACGTTATTTAAAAAAACTACATTATGGGGGTTTTACATGCCAAAACCACTTTCTGATTATGAGGCACGCCGTAGTGGAGGACTCCGGAAATGTCGACCACCTGGGGTTCTTTAACGTGCACCTAAATCTAAGTACACGGGTCTTTCCGCCCCCATCGAAATGCGGCCGCCGTGGCCGGGATTCGATCCCGCGACCTCGTGCTCAGCAGCATAACACCATAGCCACTGAGCAACCACGGCGGGTGTTACGTTGTTTATTTAGTTGGTGTATTAGTTATTATTATGTAATTAGTTTATTGGTTGAGTTGGTTTGGCTACTGTAGTTTGTTACTTTACTTTTTATTGAGTTTAGTTAGTTAATATAGTTGCCAGATTAGTTAGGAAGTTAGGTTAGTTACTTATTAGCCTTATAATTAGTTTTGTAATTACCTATTTGTTTCGTTAGATAACCTATTGGTTAGCTCTGTTAGTTTGAAACGCTGTTTTTTTTTACGCGCAATTACATAAAAGCGTGACCCGAACTTTCTCTGCAGACGGTTTCTAACGATGGAGTAGTACAAGTGTACAATTTGAATTATGAATTAAGCGACTATTGCGAACGCAGTTAAACCTGGAAATGAAAGAAGGCGTTGCAATTGTTTGGAAATTGCTCGCGTTTACGTTTCGTAACACTGTACAGAAACAAGGCGGCAGTTTACGCGTTCTGTCCACGATATTCACACGCCGATGCAGGCAGTCGACCCGTGCGCAGTAGCGAGCGTACGCACAGAACGCCTGTGGCGTCCGTTCGGCGTCTGCCTCCAGTCCCACCTTCTACTTGCGCCAGCACCGCGGTGCGTCAACTGCGGGCGCTATGTGAAGCTCACCGATAGCATTACGCGGAAGTTTCATGAGCAGATGAAAAGTATTGAAGTACCCTAGCTGAACTAAGTGTAGTTTCCCACGCTCTACACATTCCATTCCAGTCGTTTTATGTTTTCTTCGTTTTTTCTCCGCACTCTTCAAAGCGTTTTCTATTTCATTTATCTTCGCATTACATGTAACTAATAGCTTAGAAAGAGTGTTTTGGCTGTCTTTCACTTGCCTGGCGTCTCCCCTTCGCGTTTTTTAACCTTTGAGAAGCTCGTCTAACGTTCTCAAAGGAGGGTACAGGGTTAGGTTAAACATCCGCGGTACGCATCAGCAGTATTGAAACACGCTGCAACACATTATGAACGCACACTTCGGGACACGGCAGACAATAATGAATCTGTTGTCACTTCAAAAGCACTTTTCGTGCTTACTAACCTGCAAGAACAGAAGAGTTTGAGGCGCCTTCATTCATGCTGGCTTCGCCGTGCGCGCGCGGTGTCTCGATTTACGTAGCCGATACTGGACAGTTTTAGTTACACGTACGTAGAGGCTTTGCGTACGGAGAGCTTCTACGTGTCAGCAGTGAGCATGCGTAGAACGTAGCGGGCGCGCGCGCGTCTCACGGACATACGTGAGATTCAATTCTTTGCGTGCGTTTCTTGCGCACGTAGCCAGCTTCGCGCGGGAGTTCCGCGAGATCACGAACAAGCGATAGCGGGCCGCGCGCGCGCAGACGGCTTGCATCGAAACACGGCGACAGGATTGAATTGGCTACCGCCGTGGTCACATTTCCCGATAGATGGAGCTACGGGGTCCCTCTTGGCGAGCGTCGCGTACGTGTAGCTAAAAGCGTTTCAGATGGCGTGCACGTAAGGTACGTAGGCTTTTCACGTTTGCGTACGTGAAGCCTCTACGTACGTGTAACTAAAACTGTCTACTGTGTGTTGTCAGCGCTCCGATATCTGTTGTCCCATACGCATGCGCCGATCCGTCCGAGGTAAGACCTGACCATGCGGTCCGCCATGATCGATGAATTTCTTGGTTGGAAGCGATGAAGCACTTGCCTGAGGCTTGTCTCCAGGCGTACGTGTCGCACAGGAATGCCTGTAAAAACAGGGTAAGCGGTTGAGGCACCTTCATTCTGAGGGCTTGGCCGAGCCCGAAGCCAGCAGAATGACTATACCATACCATGTCGTTTATTTCCGCTATTTCCGCGCAAACGGTCGACATGCGTTAACTTCCTGTCGTTAAAATATTTGACAAATTATAGGCTGGAAGGTTAAGCCACATCTTAAAGACGAGGCCTCGTTGCTCTTGGCCGACCTTCACACCGACAATTTATCCCCCTGGCCTCGCTGCTGTGGTTTCACGTGTCTGTACATGTTCGCTATATCTCGCTCGGCTATTACCACGTCAGGTTTAACGTACAGATTATTTTGTTCCTTGCACCCTGCCATACTGTTCATTAAATTTTCTTCATTTCTTTTATTGCTTTTAGATGTTTGCACCATTCAGAAGTATCAGGTTGCATGTTCTGTTCTCCACAGTGTCACAAAGATCAAGTGAATATTTTATAATATCGCAAATTTTCTTCATTTCTTTTATTGCTTTTAGATGTTTGCACCATTCAGAAGTATCAGGTTACATGTTCTGTTCTCCAGTGTCACAAAGATCGAGGAAATATTTTATAAAAACGCATTTTACGTGTCAGATCTGTGCTGTTTGATGATACGCACTTGGTTTGCAGCAGTCATTGCAATTATTAAAGTGCACAGCGCACAAACGTCAGCCGCTCGGGTTGGAACAACACTTCGTCATAAAACGCAGCCACAAAGTTCTGTTGGGTGTATACAGGAATCATAAGCGAGCCCAGCGAGGAAACGTAAAAACAGAGGGCTGCTGGCCGTGCATTGTTCAGTTTTGCAGAGCAGCGCAGTACGACGCCCGAGTCGCGAATTGACGGCGTGTTGGTCCTCCCTCCTGTTCGCATTCTGATTACTTCCGCGCACGCCTGCACTGGGCGCCTTCGATCCGGCGCGTAACTCACCGAAAATGAAAGAAAGCAAATTTATCGGCGTCCGCATCTTCGTATGGCGAACGAGTGCCGACCGCGTTCGGCCAGCCGCTCTCACAGAGACGCCACCGGTTTGCGCGCAATCGCAGAGGAAGTGCTGACACGCCCGAAGAGGAGGCGATTAATTCTTGAGGCTACCGACCAGTCGAGCGCGTGCTGCCGTCTGGCCGGGGCGCGCCCACGCCACCGTGGGAACGGCGACTGCCGGGCGCCCCGTCGTTACCACCTCCGTGGCCCACGTCGAGCGACGAGCTAAGGGTGCAGACAGCAACGCCCGCTGGAAGGTAGAGCACAGGCTGCCGGGAAACAAGGTTTCGTTCACTCCTGTTGTCGGGCAGCGACTTATACCCAGATCTCCGATGCGTCGACACTTGGAAATGGCGAAACATTCGCACTGAAACGAGTTACAGCTTACGCTTCGGACACGCAGGAGTATATTACTACGTAAAGCGAGCTGGAACAATAAAGAGTAGTACCGTCATATTTGGATGCAAAAGCGTTGTGCCAGCTCCCTGGGTATAGACACGGCTGCATACTATCAACTTCCCTGTCTTCCATTTACTTTTTTCTCTCTCTCTCTAGAGAGAGAGATAGCGTAGCGATCTACCTCGTCATCAAAGCCCGAGCGCTGATGTACCGCGCTATAGCAGTCGGTCTCTCGCTGTCCACTGTCCCGATTGCCAGGAAGCCACCAGACCGGAAGCCCGCCGCCTCGTCTGGAAGTGCCATGCTCACGCACCAGCCAGACAATGCGATGCACGCATTTCCAATGCGGCCACTACCATCATCGCCACCCTGCAGCTGCGATGATTCGATCCGCCCGCCTGGTGACTCGGCCCTCCGCAAGTAAAGGGAGAGAGGATAGGAAAGGGGGTACGTCAAGAAACCCCAGGTGATTAAAGTGAATTCCAAGTCTCCCACTATGGCGTGCCTCGTAATCAGTTCGCGGTTTCGGCACGTAGCAACCCCAGAAACGAATTTATTTTCTACTCACTCTCGCTCTCTCTCTTTCCGTCGATATACGTCGACTGGTCGTGCTTTTGCCGCATAGTCTTACACAGCGCCAGCCGCCGCGTGGCGCCAAATAGAACGTGCGTTTCTCTCTGCAGCACGCTGGTTTCGAAATGCAAGTGACGTCTTTAATTCCGTTCTATTGGGCCACTTCGCTCTGCGTGCGCGTGTGTCGACTACACCTCCTCTCTGCACCTACTCAATGCGCTTCACGCACTTCACCCGTTTACAGGCATCTACTTTCTTCGCGTCCACGACGACTGTGTGAGCTTCAGCTCGAACAACCGCAGACAAAATATTCAATTGTCTGCTCGCCCCTATTAGCTTTCAACCCACGTGCAATGCATGCAGTTGGGGCTTCGAAAGGTGCGCTGTGCAGTGCGCGCGAGTTTCGAACGCCGGCAATCTCCTGTCCATTTTATTCCAAGTTAATAGGAAGAAGCCGCGTTTTATTTAATTTTTTTTGCTTGTTTCCCCGTGGTGCTTCGGACTTAATTGTAGTAAACGCACCACTGTTTACTTTCCTTACTGTGCAGGTTGTTTTTCATGTACTTGCGTTATAATGTATACAATAATAGCAAAGCGTTCTATTGTAGGTAATAATACGTCAAGCGTGTCAATGCTGAAATAATTTTTTACTGCTTTCTTTTTCTTTTGCGTTTACTTCGTCATTCCAGTTTTCGATGATGACCAACTGTTATCGAGGGGCCGGTCACAAGTTGACAACTCTTTCAATTTCATCAAAGCAAATCGGTCACAAAAAATAAAGTAGCTATACTTCAAAATGACGAATTTAGAGAGGATCAAGAATACCACTCGTCGATTGATGGGAACAGCTGGAGTTCCTTAGTGCGGCCAACCGAGAGCCATGCGGAGCCTTTAGATGTGGTGCTTGCGAAGCACTAGCGCGGTTATCCCACGGGCGCATGAGAACAAGCCGCGTTCTGTATATCTTACGGCTCGCTCCCCCCCCCCTCTTTTCTTTTTTTTCCTTTCTTTCATTTTAGCTTCCCCTTTCTGTCTTGCGGGGCTGTTTGCGCCCCGCCAACGGGCACCACTGATTGGACCGTGGATGGAAGCCGCGGTTGATGCCTCATTAGTAGAGAGAGCGTGATCTCAAGGAAGGGCCAAGACCGACGATCCCTGCTTTGCATCCCGCTCATTAGCACCTGCGCGCTTTCTCCCCGTTCTGCTTCTGCCTCGTTATTCCTGGAAAAACACCTTCTCCTCCGCTCCCCCGTCACGCGGTAGAAGGGAAGCTTAGCTCAGGGCCGAGGCCGGCGGCTCGTCTTCTGCTCTACTGATTTCAAGCTTCTTTTTTTTTTTTTCAGCTTGCCTCGAAGAGGCTATTTCAATTCATCCGCATCAGCGCCTACTTACCAAATCGATTTTCTAGCGGTGGTCGCCAAGGTATACAAAAAGATGCAACACAGCTGTGTTCTTGGGTAGGGGTTAAAGAAATAAGCGTGCGCCGGTATAAGCACCTCTGGCGGGCGCTCGTGAGGTGATCTCACCAGAAGGCTTGCACAGAAGCAGTTTTGCTTCGATAAGAGCTCGAATTTGCGTCGTGTATCGTATGCTCCTGCAGTGCCGAACGCGGTCTGTGATGTCTTGGCTGTTCTGCGGCCTCTTGCAACCGCGAAGCCTGGCTGTCATATTTATAGCACCTCTCCTCTTTGTGCGGCGTGGTGGGCTGCACTTCATCGTTTCTATTACACGTGATAGCTTATATGCAAGCCAGAAGTGAACCGACTGTTCTGTGAAGTGCCTGTCGACCCGTAACGTTACAGAGGCGTTAAAGAAAAAAAAACTAATTAACATTAACGAAATAGCTTTTATTGTATTCGCGTATCATCCAAGCAGTTCCCGGGCCAAGCATAACACCCCACTTACACAGGATACAGGAATAACCCGGTAACACTGGACACAGGAACACTGCTCCACACAATGGAACAGCATGGCCACTTGTGAAGTGGAAAAAAAAACGGCCAGCAGAGTCAGTCAGCATTCACAGTCGCATAAGATACTATAGCCATTGGCTGGCGACACTCCTAACCAT
This sequence comes from Dermacentor andersoni, assembly GCF_023375885.2. NCBI lineage: Eukaryota > Metazoa > Arthropoda > Arachnida > Ixodida > Ixodidae > Dermacentor > Dermacentor andersoni. The sequence goes on along the minus strand of NC_092814.1, from coordinate 185,058,340 downwards.
TAAGATTACGATCCGCGCAAGTGTCCCAACCTCAGTGTCACCGAAGGTTTCCTAACACGAATGGTTCACCAACGCCTGCGACCGGAATCGCATAGACTTTGTCCACTGCACCCCCTTATATTCCCTTCCATAATAGATACGCCTTCAGATGCGGCCCGCGTTCTAGAAGTCTACACACAGCATATCTCGCTTAAATTTAAGACCACCTGTAGTCGAAATGCAGTACCTAATTCCCTATAGGCCGCAAACACCGGCAATATATATAGTGCTTGAAGAAAACAGGTCCTTTCATATCGCCATCGACAGTGAGGTAAAAATTGCACGGCCAGACGCAGTGCAGCCCCGAATCTTCTGCCCCCTCCACCACGAGACGCAATACCAGCCACTTCTAAGTAAGTACACTGTGGGTCGGAATGCAGCCTAACCACCGCCGCCACGTTCTGTTCCGCTTGCGCGAACCTGGCCGAAAGTTCGGGGAAGGTACACAACCCCTTGTGCAGGCTACGTGCACCCTTCTTTACGCCAGGCCACTCTTCTCTCCACTATGTTGGTTGTTGACAGGCCAGCAGACTTGCGATCAAGAGACAAGGGCCGTTATAAAAGAAAAAAAACAAGGACATGATGCTACCTATTACTTTTTGTTTCCTTTGACGTTTTGTTACTTCTCCCTCGTTGCTTCTTATTTATTTTTTTATTTCGAGATGCCTGAACTTACAGTCAAGTTTACCAGCGCAAAGCCTCCTTCTCCAACTTATTGCTCGGCATCGATCAAGTCAAAGAAGTGAAGGCCTCCGGAGACTGGCCTGCGAGAGAGACATCGAAGCTTCCTGGGACCCCCAACTTTCCAAACAAAGGGCACTGCAAAGCCAACAGCACTAGACAACGACTCGATTCAGATCAGACATATTGGTATACCCTCTTCTTTGTATGCATTCCCTCCGTCATCATGTTGTTAAAGAACGTAATGATAGCCTTCCCAAATATATTTCGTTATGTATAGCGCGCCCCGCATCGAAGCATTAACTGGCCACAAGCGCTCTCATGTTGCAAATTATTATCATGAAAAGGTGCACATCTAGTTAGTACACACGATTGTTGTGTGCAACCGCACATTATTCGATGCAAATAAATATCTGCAGAGTGATTTTACACGAAGTAATATTGTGCGCACTTACACTGTATAATAATTTATGCCCGTAAAAGTGAAGAAACGGTGTAAATTGGTCTATAACTCACACACTTACACCCAAAGAAGGTGCAAGGGTATGAGTTACAGACAGATTTACACCCTTATTCACTTTTAGAGTGTCAATTATTCTGCAGTGTGTCCTAAGTGAAGTAACAGAAAATTGCACCTTCGCAGACCTCGAGCATGGAGACTCATCTACGGAAACCAAAATACATGCTGAATAAATGCATAAGAACATGCACACGTACTCTGCTCTTTGTCTTCAAGGATTCGGTGTTGTTCGTGCAGTAATTTTGTCAGTCAGGCACGTTCTCGAAGTTTGTTGCGTTAATTATCTGTGCGCAAGGAACGTGTAAATTAGAAATTCAGGTGTGCGCTCTCGAAAAATGTTTTACAAGTTTGCTATTTCATAGGAGGAGACTCCAGACTTGAAGTCTTGATTATTTGATTGAAATAAATTCTCTGTCCCACTCTCTCTCACTCTCTCATTATTTATCTGAGTGTTTCAACCGACACAGCTTTCTCACACTCCTAAGTACGAGAGCAACACTTGGTCCTGCTGCTTCTTTTTGCTGCTGATTCTTCCTCTGGCATTTACAAAATATTACTGTATATATCTAGAACCAAATGAGTGAAGCATAAATGAAATTACGAAAGCCTTAAGGCCAAATTACACATGCGCTTGCCGGCGTGTGAATGCTCGCGCCCATGCGACTTCCGTTCGCCGCGCCTCGCGAGGAATGGCGGTTTGAACCTACAAAACGCGCACAAGCGCACGCCCACTCGGCTCACTAATTTCGCCTTGGTAGAGATCGATTCGTATTGTTGTGAGGCAGCCAGAGCGCATATATTTGTCTGGAGACGATATCTGTGCTCGCGCCACGCTTCGACGCGTACGATCTGTTCCCCACCGTCAGCGCATGCGTAGGTGCGCCGGCGCAATGCTTTGGCGCACCGGCAAGCGTGCGTGTAGTTTGGCCTTTAGAATTAAGCAGCGCTATGTTTATTTTGATTTTGGCCTCACTATATATGTCCATATATTGTAAAGGTGTAGGTAGTTAAGCGGCAAAGTCTTTATGGTTTACGCCGGAAGTGCAACTTGGGTAACATTGTAGGTCTTCATCGAAGCTATGCTGTCGGCATCTATACCAGGGGGCTAGAGGAGGGGGGTAGGGGGGAGTTGGCAAGTTCTAATGAATCCTTCTGGAGCGAGTCGCCCTGATGTATGCGCCAGTGACGTCACCGTAGAGGCATCCTTTGCAACGTTTAGGACTGCGACTGTTTCTCGCGTGTCCTCCACAAACAGGGGTGGCATAAAGCACGTCGTGCGTGCTTTATTGACGCGTGCTATTGCGTGCGTGCCGTGTGCATGACGCACGGGCAGAACCGCGCCTACGAAGTACGACCGGGCAGGCTGCGGGAGTGAGAGAAAGAAGCAGAGGAGCAAAAAGACTTGTACACTCTGTATGCGGCGCTTTAACTGCGCCGATTACATCACCAGGCTGCGCCATGCAGCCTGCGCGCGTGGTGTGACGCAGTTCGGCAGCCCTAATCAGTCTACCGGTGTCGTGCGCCCCTCGGTACTGCTACACTCCGCGAGCGGCTTCTGCAGGGGTGCTCGAACGTCCCGATTTGCAACGCTCGAAAGGGGAAGAATCCCTCCTGCCCTCGCTTTTTTTTCGGGTGCCGGTCCCCGTTGGGACAACGGAGGAATTCCCCAAACGGGACCTCGTCGCCGGGCGCCCATTTCGGGGAGGGGCAACGCGTTAGAAAAGAGCCGGTAGAAACTCGAACCGTTAAGGTCGCAGGCAGGCGCTGTGCCCCACCATGGTCGTCAACCAGATCGCGCTCCAAACTCCAGCCACGTAAAGCTGTGGACTGTACGTGCGTGCGTGAACTCGAGGAATCCCTGAGCTCGTCGATGGTTGTTCCCTTCCGTGCGGTCCGATGGCGACTGGATGAATTATGAATGCTCATTTCGTCACCGGAATGCAGACCGAGGACGTCGCGTTTTTTCCCCTCCCTTTCCCCACCCCGCACCCCGCATCCACCACTCTCTCTCCGCAGCCCTGTCGGCTGAAAATGGCATGCTCCGCGCAAACTGCGGTGGCATAAGGTGACTTCAGCGCATCTGGGGACCTTCGCGGGACATTAAAGGTTCGTTTTATTGTCCGTAGATCTCTGCTGCCTCTGTTGTGCTTTTCATTTTGGCTTCAGGCGTTGACAATTACTTGTACTCATCGTGAGGGACCTATGTGTGAGTGTTCTTTTTTTTTTTTTTTTGCTCTGCATTTTGTTTTCGTTAACGTCAGTCCCCAGAGGGAGCTGGTGGCGTTGGCAGGAAAAGTTCGCAGCAGTGGGTCACTGGGAACTGATGAGGCTTGCTTTGATGGATGTTCGTAGCAAGACAGGTTTCCATTTACCTTTATTTGCATTTTCCTTCTTACCGAAGAGCTAGCTCATCGACGCAAAATGACGTTTTCCCTTAAGTTTGTATTTTGCGCCGTGATGCTTGTGAACGCTCAAGTACTAAAGAAATTGGTAAAACCAGGGTGAACCATGGTGAAGTGCCACAGACAGATTGGCCAACGTTTTCATGAGAGCGCCTGACTTTGTCCAAAATGGCGCTGTAATCCCGGGCGTCTTTGTATCATGTTATTAGCGAGCAGACGTCAGGTCGTGTCGCTGGCTGCGTTGGCAGTCTGCAAAGGCTAAAATTGAAAACAAAAAGACTGCCATAGGGCAACGCCTTTCTAGGCGGTGACTTTACATCAGGGGAGGTTCATAAAGCACGAAGAAACTCGCCACACATTTCACTTTTCTGCTCATTCGGCTATTTTGCTATATTCTAGCTCTTTTACATGGAAATATATTTCGGTCTCTTGGGGCGGCACAAGCTACTGCATTTCCTTTAGTGATGATAACAAGCAGTGCTAAATAAACACGATTACTAGCATATGGGAGGCTAAATCATATATCGTACAACAGTACAGCTCAGAAAGTCAACGAGAGGTAGAGAGAGAAACAATCACGGGGCCAGAAAGACAATTCGAACTCTGCCCGCTGGCTGCCCATCATAGGGGAGAGGAGAAAAGAGGGCTAGAAAGACGCTGGAATGGCAGAACAAGAAGGTTTAGTTTCTATGAAAGGGGCGATGCAGTTCAGGCGCTCAAAGTCAGATTCCACCAATTGTTCTGAAACCACTGCGCGAGTAAGAACTGTCGACCAGCCCTGCGGCGGTCATGCCGACACAACCCGTTGCAGCTTTCCTTATGCTGCGAATCTCACCGACAGAAAAGAGGACTGTCACTCCCAGTGAGCGTTAGAGCACCGGCAGTTCCGCAGTGCCTCTAATATGCAGCCCGGTGACAACTCGCTCATGTCACGCACGATTTGCATTTGTAACCTTAAGTCATACCTGTGTACACTGTAAAAAATAAATGTGAAGAAAGAAAAAGCAAACGTGGGACATGAAAAAAAAATGGAATTATGGGGTTTCGCGAGCCGAAACCGCGATTTGAGTATGAGGCACGCCGGAGTGGGGGACTCCGGAAATTTGGACAACCTGGGGCTCTTTAACGTGCACCTAAAACTAGTACACGGGTGTTTTCGTATTTCGCCCCCATCGAAATGCAGGCGCCGTGGCCGGGATTCGATCCCGCGACCTCGTGCTTAAAAGCGGAAAATTTATACTACAGAAAATGTCTTTCAGTGAAAGAAAAATATTATTCCTATTCAACAACTGACTTTTTCTTTTTATGGTCAAAGACAGAATTTTTCTCGATTTTAACAGCGTTATAGTCCTCATACGGTAAAGAGAAACACGTTTCATCATTGCTCTGAGCAAAATAAGATCCGTTCGTCTCTTTACTATCCTACATTAACATTTCTCTAGAACTTCACCAGCCACGTAATGTGCAGGTGGATAGATCTCGTATGCACGAGACAATTGGTCTTAGTTTCTGAATGAGATACAGCTGCATTCAGGGCGAGTGACGCCACTCAGAGCGTGGCTATTGGGGGCCACGACTTACGGAGTCGCCATCTGTCGGAAGCGCCTCGCTTGCGTAGTATGAGGGATAACGCGGCATGCTCCTGATAAATTTGGCTGTCGGCGCTCAATAAAAACACCGTGCGGGAGCCCTCCTGGGCATTTCTGTAAGTACTCTCGAAACGAAGGCAGTTTTTTACTGTCAAAATAATAATCTTGGGCAAACAAAGCGCTCAGAGTGGTCTACAGACACTATCTCTTTACCGAATACGTACAGTGAACGCCCACTGCGCGCGCTCGCCGCGATGGAGTCTCCCGAACCGGCTTCTTGCGTGAAAGGTCGGCAGTAGTTGAGAGTGAACTGCGTGAAATATGTTCTTATAGTGGGCTGTCTGTATAACCAAATGGAGAACAACAGAATGCAGCTTCAATGCAGCGATCGCACGGGTACGCAGCGACTGATTGCGCGTCTGCATGCATGTCCGCGCACAATGTTTCGCGTCCGCTGTGAGCGCGTTCTTGCACCGTGCCATGAGCTTAAGGCTGCAGCATATGAGCATATGACAGTACACTATAGCAACTATTGTTGCGCGGACGCTATCAGAACTGTTCAAAAATAATTTCGTTATAGAGACTTCGACGCCTACGGCGACTGTGATGTGCCGTCGCGACGATTCAATCTTTTTCTGTCTTCTAAATTCTTGGAATTTCAATATTATTTCTCAAGTTGCGTCGCACTGTCTCTTTATCGGTCTTCTTCGCGTGCGATTTCCCTCTGCTTCTTTTTCGTTATCCAGTGTATTAATCCATAACACAAACATGACCATATGTTATGTCTTTTTTTAATGTGCGTCTTACCGCTCACTTTCCGTTCCAGTGAACTTGCCAGTATCTAGCATCAACAAGTTCATAGCCCAGAGCTTCATGACATTAGCCGGACAGCGCGCGCGGGTGAGTGTCTCGGTGAGTGCTTTCTGCTCCTCACCGAACATCGCAGCACCGACGTCGTATCAGAAATCTTTCTCCCTGAAGTGCTTGCTGCACACCCGAGCTGTAGCCGATGACTGCTTGCCGGCTCTAAGTTTCGCGATCCAAGCTTCACGCAGCTCCTTGTCCTGCGGGCACGTGTGAAGGCTGACATCGGGCTCCGTTGTTTACGTCCGGCACTGCACCACCGAGCAGTAGCTATACCATGTTGGACGCCTTCAAAGGCCGCCACTACCCGTTATAGTGCTTTCAAGTGTTGTCAAGCACACACCCGAAGCGACAAAACCTCTCCACTTAATCAGAACCGCAGCCTAGGTGGGTCTTTAAACTTTCGTTTTCAGCTCGCTTCGGCGCTTTCGAAGGATCCGACGCGGCCGCTGTGTTCCCGTGGCACCTCATACACCGTCACGCCGACGGCGGCGCCAGCTTTTCCAGTGGTGGAGCTCGCCCCCAGTATAAACTCGTAGATCAGATAATTCGATGTGTCGCGTAGTGCCAGCTGCCTTGGCGCCAGATGTCTTTTCAGGTGGTCACATCTCCATGTATATGTAGAGTGCGTATCTGTACATATATGATCTGTTACAACCGCATCCCAGCATTTAACTCTTTCGTGCTACGTGAAGGTTGCAGTCATGAGGGGAGTAAAAGTTACTCCTTTAATGGAATATTTAAACTGTCTAACAGTTTTGTGCGGTAAAATTACAGAAAAACAGTAAACAGATTGTTTTGGTGAAATCACAGAAAAACAAGCTAACAGAAGAGAGCAGAATATAAATGCGAAATCAATTGCCATACTTTTTCTTTTTTTTTTCACAAAGAAAAAGCTCACAGTTTTCAAAGGCCAGACATACAAACATAGCGGGCACGTAACACTCCACCGGTGTGCACGTGCAATACCAGGCTTACGTGCATCATGTAGCTAAAGCTTTAGTCTCCCACCGCTGTTTTGGAAGTTAAAAAGAGTAAATCTATTTTAAGGGAATTGGCAGCAGGTGATACCTGTCTCCGATGTATTTTTTGCCCATATGTAGTGGCCTTTTGCCCAATCTGTGACTTCTTCGATTCGTCAATCCGAAAGTAAGTGCTCAACGTCGCCGCTTTGTCTTACTGTTCTGAGAAGCACGTTGGACAGTTTTACAGTAGTCCATATTAATTCAAAAACAGTGTTGACGCGTAACCTACTTGGCAAAAGTATGAAATTCATTTAGTAATAAATTTGAAAACTTGTCTTCGTATGAGTGGACTCAAACCAGCTCCCTCGAAATCCGGCTTGACACATTCCGCAAGCACAGCTAAGGAAGCGCCAATTGACCGTGCTATATTTTGCCTACGTGATCTGGGTGCCTTGGCAATTTTGAGAAGAGGCCGACATGCACAAAAAAAATGAAATGCATAATCGGCTAAAAATAAAAAATCCACTCATTATTTTTTCTTAATTTTTAATTAATTGTCACTAATAATTTGAACTGATTACCTATGACACGTATTACAATTGACAAATTATAGCCGGGTAGTTCACAAGGCCGATCCACTTGGAAGTTTGCGGAGAAATGCACTGGCGTTGCAGCTACTTTTTTGCTTCAACGCGAAAAACGACGTTTTGTTAAGAAAGTAAGGGGAATGAGAGTGTCTTCTTAGCGCAAGTTTGACGGCGCATATCTCGTAAATGTCATCCACATAATTATTTTCAGGTGGATGTGCCTTGCAGTTTCACCCACTAGAATCTATGAGGAGGGAAATAGATAAGTAGAAGGCAGGGAGGTTAACCAGAATAACGTCCGGTTGGCTACCCTACACCGGGCGAATGGGAAAGGGGAAACAAAGATAACAGGGAGAGAGAGAGGAGGGAAGGAAAGAAGGAAATTGCGGTGAATTCGCTGACGTGTGTCGTCCAACAGAAATTGCATTAAAAGTCACAGATGGTCGCACAAGCCCGTCGTCCTTAAGAAGCACAAAAGGGCCTTCACCGCTTTATGGGCCGACGGGTGATGGGGGCGGTGTTCCAGCAGCACCTGCACAGAAAGCGGTCGATTGTCCAGTTTTTGGAAAGCTTTGGCAAGTTCTTGTCTCTCTGGAGTGTATCGTGGACAGTGGCACAGCAGGTGGTCGATGTTTTCTGCGGTACCACAGTTTTCGCATGCTGCACTGTCAGTCATTCCAATTAATATAGAGCATGCCTTTGTGAAGGCAACTCCTAACCAAAAGTGACAGAGAAGCGTAGCTTCACGTCGAGGAAGTCCGATTGGAGGTCGGAGTTGCAGGGAAGGGTTTAGTCGATGCAGTCGTGTAAGTCGTAAGTTTGGCGAGTTCTACTCGGTCAGTGTGAGACTGTGTGCCAGGTGTCGAAGCTGCCTTGCGGCGTTTGTCCTCGAAAGCGGAATTAGAACGCTGTGCTCTTCTTGATGTGTTGTGCGAGCAGCGTTATCGGCGGAGTCATTGCCATTGATTCCACAATGGCCAGGTACCCATTGAAAAACGACCTCGTGACCTTTTTGTTGGACGTGATGGTAAAGTTTCGCGACTTCGTATGTCAATTGGTCATGGTATCCGTGTCGGAGAACTGACTGCGTGCACTGTAATGCCGGTTTTGAATCACAGAACACAGCCCATTTTGTAGGTCTTTCAGAATCAATGAATTCCAGTGCTCGACGCAGGGCTGTTAGTTCTACCACTGTTGAGGTCGTGACATGCGATGTCTTGAACCGCAGTGTCATTCCTCGCGTTGGTATAGCCACGGCACCAGCAGAACTGCACGACGTAGTCGATCCATAGGTATAGATGTGCACGTGGTTGCTGTACTTCTCATGCAAAAGAAGTAAGCTCAGCTGTTTTAGAGCAGGGGGGCCGGTATATCTGTCTTCTTCTGTAGACCTGGAATCATTATATGTACTTGTGGACGGCTCAAACACCATGGAGGAAATGCTGGCTTGGCCGCAGGTGCGTACCCTGAAGTAAACGACGCACGATGCGCACTGACAATACCACTAAATGTCGAGCAGGGCCTTGCAGCAGTGAGGCTCGCCAAGTGGTGGGAAGGGGTCCTAGCATAATGCCTGAGATGCATACGCATTGTCTCAACGGTAATGTGCGTCGTGATTGGGTAATCCTGCGCAAGGGCAATGGTTTCAGTCGTTGATGCACTGCGTGGTAAGCCGAGACATATCTTAAGGGCTTGGGTTTGAATACTCTGAATCGTACGCAGGTTAGTCTTGCAGGTGTTGGATATTGCAGGCAGGCTGTATCGCAGGAATACAACGAACGACGCCATGTACAGCTGTAACATAGCGTGTATAGATACTCCCCAACTTTTTCCTGCAAGGAACCTGAACAGGTGACAGAACTGCAATATCTCCTACAAGGTAATTAGTTAAAAACTTAATTGGTGAATTTTTGTTAATTAGTCGACTATGCATTTAACATTTTGTGCAAGTAATATTTAACCTGTTCGAGTAGACCAGCTCATGGACTGGAATTGTGCCATACCACAGGCAATTCTTAAAAAGATTTGAAAGTGTTTGCTGAAACACCCTGCCTAAGTTGGCGTTCACGTTGATAACGGTACTTAGCGCTCCCTGATGGCAGGCACGGCAGGTAGCCGGCACGACACCAGCCGGTGCCACTGGGTGCCATCCTGTGGCGCACTCCAATGAGACTGACTCTTTCAGATTAAATGATCGCGGCCACACTGAAGGCCTAAACCTGAGGACCTGCAAGATGGAGGAAACCAATCACTTGGTTGCCTCTATGTGGCGTACCAAAACATTACCGCAGCGAGTACAACAATGTTCTCTGTACGATGCCTGGTGGCACAGACCTGGTGAGACGCCGGCTTGAACGGGTCGCTCCTACATGCTGGTCTGGTGCGTCATTCCGGTCCGTCCGTTAACCATGCAGACTTGTACTTACCTGTTAAACTCAACTCTCCGTTCTGCGCGCTGGCAGAGCTAGTCGCTCTTCTCGATTGCGGGGCTGTTCTTATGTTCCTAGCAGCTACTCAAAATTCCTGGGCGGGGGCACTTGTATATACACTACCTTGACCCAATAATCACGACCTTCGTCGTTTGGTCCATTCGTTCAACACATCTGCAGGCCTTTATCGTCGCGCAGCCGAGCACCCCTGCCCGGCCGTGCTATGGAAGAGGCGTGACGCCGGAGGGCTCGTGTAACGCATGCAGCTATCACACCCGCTGTCCATGGCGGGTGAGTCTACGCTAAGGCCTAAATTCGACCGCTGGCGGTAATGCCTCGCTAGAGAAACTGTGTAGATCAAAACTGATTTTTTTTTTTTGTTTCGTTTTTAAGAAACGTAAGCGGGCATTCATGCGGCCCGTGGACGCCCAGTGTACCTGCGCTTCCACCCCGTTCGCCAGCCAAGCTTCTATCATGGAATACACTGCCCCAAGCCGGCGCTCGTTCCTGAACTTCCTTCAGATGTCGGGGCTTGCCATCTTTGAGCCTTCATCTGGCAAAAAAGTCTGGTTTAAGTCGCACTCCCTGTACTCGCGTCATCTAACGAACATTTCTAGAAATAAAGCATTTGGCTTCGTAAAAATTGATTGACGCATCATTCGGCAATCAGATACGTAGAAGCACGGTCAGCGTTTCTCTTTTTCTGTACAAGAGCTGTACCCGAACAGACATAAAAACGAAGAGCCTATATGGCTATATTTCTAAATTACTTCCTCGTTCCTTAGACAACGCCAGTCGCTGCCGAAGATTAATAGGTGGCAAAAGAAGGCACCACTGCAGTCTCCTACGGGGCACTGTCCTGGGAGAATGGAGCATTTCGGGCTGTACATCAAAGACGACTGACCAACGAGTCACTCGCGCGCTTACTTTTTTTTTTTGTCCTCCAGGCTGGCGTAGTATACCTAATCTCAAAGAATAAAAAACTATATATAGATGCCTCTTGGACGTCTGGAAATGTGTTGTACCTCGTACAGTGTAATGATCAACGCATCCGTCGCAGTTTCCGGATTGTGGAAAAGAAAGAGGTGGCAAAGAGGAGGGGAAGAAAGAACAGAAAGAAGAAAACGAACAAGAGAGCGCGTCTTTGCCATTACGTACACCAGCGACGAGTGGTGGCCGCAGGCTTTTCGCACTCGAGCGGGAAAAAAAAAGCGGACACGCGAAGTAGAGATTAACAAAAGAAATAAAAAATAGGAAAGAGAGGCAAGAAACCGTCGGAGAATGCACTCCTGCTGCCGACAAAAGAGACGGCTCTCGGAACATGGGCCAGCCGGCAACAAAGCCTGCCAGGGATGAGTGGCCCAAGCACGGCGGAGCGGAAGCCAGAGCAGCGGCGTCGCAGGAAACGATGGCCCGGCGGAGCTGCAGAAGCCGATCCCGGAGGAGGAACCGTCGGCGCGCCGGACACAAAAGGCTCTCTCCGGCCGTGCATGCGTGTTCCGTGCGTGCGTTCGTGCGCGCGCGCGCGCGCGGACTGCGGGTCCCGGCTACTGCCGCCTTTGCAGCGAAGCTCTTTGGCTGCGGTAGTGCTTTCCGATTCGCTTCTTGGATCCACGTCCGAGGCTCGACGCTTTCGCCGAGCCGCGAGCATTGCCGCTCTGTTTTGCCACGTCAGCGGCACAATCGATCCTCAACGCGCACTCACTTCGCAATGCTCCTGGCTAGTGCGTGAGAAGTGGCCGCTGGCATAAAGGCGAGTCCGCGCTGAGCTCACCAGTCCAAGAAGGGTTGCATCCGATGCCCAGCAGCGTGGACTGCTTTCGCGGCTCGGGGATGACGCCCGTTCGGCACCCATAGCTTCGCTGAGAGGTTTACGATACGCCTCGGGCTTTGGCGGAAAGCAAGGCAGACAAGAAGGAGGCGTAGCATCTCTGAAGCTAAACTTCGTGTTCAAGTCATCTTCAATGCGCCACCAAGTCAGTCATTCAGTGAATGAGCGAGCGAGTGATTCAAGGAGCTTAATGTATCAAAGTGACAATTAGGGTATGAAAGACGTTGTAGTGGAGGACTCTGGATTAATTGCTACCACCTAGAGTTCTGTAAAGGGTACTCATCGCAAGAGAAAACTTTAGCCAATCCTGGGACGGGGCACATTATTAGCGAAGGCATCCGGCAAATTACCTTACGAACCAAACCCTTTGTGAATTCAGCTACTAATATTAACACCTTTCCATTTAACCGCCATGCTCAACGTTGGTATAGTTACGAAACGAACTACACGAATACATAAGGCTGGATAAAGGTAAGCGTCGAGTCTAGAGCAGGACGATATCATTATATATATATATATATATATATATATATATATATATATATATATATATATATATATATATATATATATATATCACGGAGTTCACGGCTCCTTTGTCGTTGAACGTAGCCGAAAACGTTCAAATAGAACTTTACTTTAGAACTTTTACTTTTACTTTACAACTAAATAGAACTTTCACCCGCCCATGGCGGGAACGATTGCTACATGGTCTGTATATCCCCATCTCCAAAACCCCAGATATCAGCGGCCCGCGTCGTGTGTCGAAATTATGACCGCCTTCGGACCACGTCCGATGCTGCTGCCGGAGAGCAAAACTAACACAAACGCGGCGCCCGCACAAGTTACCTTATCACGTATTTCGAGTTAGCTTATCATTACTCATGCGCACAGGCGGCCGTGCGGCATAGAGTGAGCGCGTGATCTGGCCCCCTCCCGCAATCATCGCCAATCTACGAAACCAGCGTTGAAGCCGGGGGGCGGCTCCTATCCGAGAACAACTAGCAGCCCATCACCGCTATCTGCACGTACAACGGAGCATTGCTTCGTGCCCGAGCAGTTGCAGTGGAAAAGCGCGCTCTCTTTTCGCTCCAAACGCGGCCGTCGGACAAGCTCCACAGTGAACGAATGAGTGCGCAAGAGCACGAAAAGAGAAAGCAATCAGCGCGATATCGCGGGAGAATATTTAGATATCCACGGTCATGTTGACAGAACGTATACGCAATGCGTGGCGTTTCGCTTCTCGCGTCCGTTTTTCGGTGCCTCTGTACAGGCAGTGCCGGCACGCTCGACCCGGTCGCATAATGTCGACATACGCGCTCGCTCGCCCGCGGCCTACGTGTCCACCTGAGAGAATGAGAAAATTGGGGAGGTGGCTTGCGCATGCAGTCGCGATTGTCGTCGCTGGTCGCCCCGCAGCCCTCGCCTTCTCCTTCGCCGACTGTGCTGGCAGCCACGCTCGCACGATGCATTTTCCGCACGGCTGGCAAAAAAAGGCTTGGCCTCGCGGTCGGCTGGACGTGGGTGCAAGCTAATTAGGAAGATCGACTTTGCTCGTTGTTTGGCGCTCATTTGATCAACACGGCTGGGGCCGATACCGAGCCGCCCTTCCCTAGCGTGAGTTCCCTCGTCGTCTCCTGGTGCGCACCGGACATGCGCGCTCCCGGCCTTCCTTCGTTCCTCCCCTTTCTCTCTCCTCCGCCGTAGCGCGCTCTTGTCTTGCTAGCGCTGGTGCGTCAGCGCTGCCAGTGGGTTTCTGGCGCGCGTGCCCCGAATTCGCTGTGACACCGGCTCCTCGCTCGGAGGCAAACATCGCCGAGGTGTCTGTTACAAGCGCAACCCATGATAGCCTACATGCTCACCCTGTTGTCCGCAGATGATGTCGCGCCGCCTAATTTCTGGCGTTGGCGCGCTTTCACGGGCCACCGACAACGCTTGTACACCTTTCCTCTTTCTCCCTCTTTATCTCTTAGCAGCGAGCGCGTCCTACATTTCCTTTTGCGTTTTTTTATCTTTCGACCACTATCCAACCTCTTGTCACAATATTCATGCAGTTGAGTAGATCGCTCAATTTGATTATTCCCGAAAGAATAAATAAAGATAAAGAAAACTGTCTAAAGCTTAGTTCTTGAACACTTTCATTGCGTACCCCCTCCCTTTTTTTTTTTTTTTTGCCCTCATTTCAGTACAAATTTCCCTTTTCAAAAACTCTCAATCCTCTCTGCACTGCCTGCCGAGTTTCGCTGGCACTCTTTTCGGACGAAGCAGTCTCACCGTCAACGGGCCGACGGAATCGCCTGCGTGTTGTTTCCTCCGCACTGGCGCGTTTGTAATTGATTAATAGCCGCCATTTGGACCGGACACGGCGCCCAAAGGCACTCCGGGGCGCGCGCGCACGTCCGAACAGGCACGTCTGTTTGCGGACGCTGTGTCCGAAGTGCCCGTATGCGCCGCACGGCGGTTCGCAATCCCACGGCACGTGTGTAACAACAGCGCAGTGTGCCGGACTGACGAACGGCATGCGCACGCGTACAGAGACACGCGGCCGCAGCGTCTCGTTCTCTTTCATTTTCCCTCGTTGACTGCGCATCGTGACCTCGCTGTTTGCTGGCATCGTGACCGGCGGGTCACGGCGGCCCCGAGCCGCTTGCGGCGTCTGTCCGGCGCGTGATCAAAGCATCGGGCGTTGGCGCGGAAGGGAACGCGGCAAACACCGTGGCAGCGGCTGCCTGCAGGCTCTGTTGGAACCCCGGCAAGCTCGGGGAACTCTGACCTCAATTACCGGTGATTAGCTAATTCCATTCCCTTAAAAGGAGCCCTCCGCCGCTCCCAATCGAAACGGTTCTTCTTCTTGTCCTCTTTTGCGGTCTCCCGTGGCTGTGCCCGCGAACGCACTCCAGCCCAAGACGAACTTTATTTTTTTTTTTTTTTCTAAGCGCGGCGAGCCGTGTTTTACGAGGTGGAGCGGGCGAGTGGCTCACCGCCACATCTCCTTCGCTGCCTTCCGGAACTGGATGGACGCGGCTGGACGCGGTTGAATCAAAGAACCATGGCGGAGATGGCGCTCGGAAGGAGCAGTGCGCAGCTTTTAACTAGGAGTTACGTGCGCAGGAAGGGCTTCGTTCGGCCGGACTCCTTCGTGGTGGTCTGGCGACTATAAGACTTCGCCGTCCCAGGAAGATCGCACGCGCGCCGGAGTACCCAGAACAATAAGAAATGGCAATCGGTGATCATCTTCGCGATTTTACATCCACTAATGAATATAGCACGACTTTTTCGAGGCTTTGTGTTTATGCGAGGAGACTGGACATCCTGCCAGCATCCAGGTGGAGCGAGGTCTAATAGACCGTATGCATACGCTCTAACAGTACGCTTGCTTGCCTCTAAATTTACGACAGTACAGCCAACTTCATGCTAATATGAAGCCAGTCGTTTACGAGTAATGGGGAAACAAAATGGTGCGTCCTTCAGACTATCTGCTTTTTTTTTTCATATCTTCTAGACTACCTCTGGTTAACTTCTCTGGCTCTGTATACATCCTATCTCCCTTCGATCAGCAAGTATTTATGTTGCCAGGACGCCCAT
Organism: Dermacentor andersoni; assembly: GCF_023375885.2. NCBI lineage: Eukaryota > Metazoa > Arthropoda > Arachnida > Ixodida > Ixodidae > Dermacentor > Dermacentor andersoni. Next base: position 185,042,848 of record NC_092814.1, on the reverse strand, counting down.
CCTTTTCGTACGAACATAAATACCTGAAGTGGCGCAATATTTATCAGCGAAAATAAATCGTGAAACGGGGCTGCGGAATATTATCACCACTTGCCATCATCCCGACTTGCGATCGCCAACAAGTTAATATACCTTGGCGTATAGTTCTCAGAAAACGTAACGCTCGTAACACACATTGAACACGTGTCTGTGATTCACCGGGTCTGTGACGGTTCATCAATTACGAACTCTAGAGCAGCACAGAGGGCGGCGAGTTCTGCAGCTGTAGATGATGTAAAATGTAATGTCTTGAATTTTATGGTGACAGACTTCGCGGGAACAACTGCTCCTGCAGAGCTTGCAGAAGAAAGTGAACCATCCGTGTAAATGTGAAGGCGTCCGCTGTGTTTCTCATGCAGGAGCAGTACTGTGGCTTGTTGTAGGGCCAAAAATGACAACTGTGTTTTCTTTTGGATTCCAGGAATGGTTAGGAGGGCTTCGAGGGGATGTAGGCACCACAACGGTAATGGCGGTCTTGCTGCAGGCGTAAAGTTCGAGGGAAGCACTGCTCGATGCGAAGAAATAATATCGCTGAATGCAGAGTGTGGCCTAGAAGCAGGAAGTGAGGCGAGATGGTGTGATGGAATCCGGGCGAAATGCCTGATGTGCATACTTAAGGCATCGACCCGAATATATGTTGTGATTGGGTGATCACGCGCGGTGACCACGGTGGCTGCTGAGGATGCACATCTCGGAAGGCCAGGGCATATTCTCAGTGCCTGAGCTTGAACCGATTGGAGGACGCGTACGTTTGTTCTTCGGGTCCTGTCCAGCACAGGTAAGCTGTAGGCGCATGAACCCGAGGAAAAGTACAGTATAAAGTTGAAGCATCGCTCGTACAGATGCACCCCGCGATTTTCCCGCAAGAAATCTCAGCACGTGGGTTATCATGGTGAGTTTCCTTTTCATGTAGGCAATATGAGGGTAGGACAGGTCGCGATCTATTATTACTCCCAGAAAGCAGTGGTCCTTCTCATAAATAATACCCTGTCCGTTGATTTTAATGACGTATGGGCCCATCGCCTTGCGCAAGAAGGCAACCAGCGATCACTTCTCGGATGACAGCTCTAGTCCACTTCGTTGAAGGTAGTTTGACGTCAATGTAGCCGTTCTGTGAAGCCTGGCACGTACGTGTACAAGCGTCACCCCTGATGCCCAGATGCAGATGCCGTCTGCGTATATTGACAGATGCACAGACCGTGTAAGTACATCAACAAGGCCGATGAGCGCAAGGTTAAAGAGAAAGGGGCTCAGGACTCCACCTTGAGGCACACCACGACACGTACAGTGGTGCGTTGCTGTACCATCTTCTGTCTGTATAAAGGAGGTTGTGCCCTTCATATAATTGTAAATCCATTGGTAGACACGGCCCCCAATCCAATGTTCCCCAAGGCGCCCAGAATAGCTTCATGCGATACATTGTCGTATTCGCCTTTCACGTCCAAGAACATCGCTGCAAATAATCTCTTTAGGCTTTTTTTGTTGCTGTACAGACGAGACAAGGTCAATCACATTATCTATAGAGGACCGTCCTCGCCGAAAGCCGGTCATAGCATCAGGGTATATCTCGTTATGCTCCAGGTACCACTCTAGGCGAATCAGTACCATCTTCTCCATCCCCTTTCCAAAACAGCTGGCTAGTGCGATGAGGCGATAGGAAGCCAAGTCCAGAGGAGATTTGCCTGATTTGAGAAGAGGAACGAGGCGGCTGGACTTCCACGAACGAGGAACCAATCCGTTGCACCACGAGTCGTTGTATACGGTTAGAATAACACGCCGAGCTGTTTGACGAAGGTTACACAGGGTCATGTAGGGGACACCATCAGGTCCAGGTGATGAGGAACGCCTGCATGCTGCCAAAGCTGCTTGAAGCTGTTCTACATAGAAGAGATTGTCCATCCGGGAATCTCGTGACATCGGTGCGTTTCCTAGATTACTCGCGGCGAACGCGGACACCTCACCGGCAACCCTCGCGCACAAGTCTTCTGCTACTTCAATTTCACGACGACCTTGGTGGAGAGCAAGGCACTTGAAGGGGCTATGTTGCTGTGGCAATGTTCGTAGGCCGCGGACAATTCTCCATATTTGAGATAGAGACTTGTGTGGATCGAGCGACTCCTCGCATAAAGATTTCCATCTTAGAGACTGGAGTACATTTATACAGAGCTGAATCTTCTTCTGCAGCCGTCTCGCCTCCCTCAAATCGTAGATGGATTTCGTGCGCCTATACCATCGTTCGACACGACGACGGATTGCTCGGAGCAGCTCCAATTCCGCTTCATACTCGCAAAACTGTGATAAAGGTGTAAAATTAGAGGCAGCGTTTTGAGTAGCAGCTTTGGTTATGCCTTCTAGGTTTTCAAGAGAACCTTCTTCATTTTCCTGACACGACTTCTCTGTAAGTGACCTGTACTTTGACCAGTCGATGTGTGAAGAAACGGTGATGTGCGACTTGCCTAGGCCCTTGACAATTATATAGGCGGGAATATGATCACTTCCATGGGTTTCATTGCCCGCAAACCATTGTACCTTGTTACTTAGGCTGCGTGGCACAAACGTCAGGTCGAGACAGCTGCTTTATGTCAGCCCCAGTAAAAACGTAGGACTGCCGTCATTTACACAAATAGTTCATGATCTGACGCAAAGGAGAAAACTCGTCTTACCCAATGATCCATCTTCTGGCTTCCCCATAGTGAGTGGTGGTCGTTGAAATCGTCGGTGATAATCTACGGCCCAGGTGTCGCTGATATTAAAACGCTTAATGGATCCAGCCTATGAAGATGACATTTCGGGATGTTGGGAGAAGTGCCATCAAAAATTTCCCGCTCTGAGGCGACAGTATCGTGCCGCCTCTGGCTCGGGGTGGCATTTATGAAGGCCTACTCGATCCGTATTGGAATTGGGGATACGCCCATGTGCGATTCTTGTGGAACCACAGAAACGATTGACCACATCCTCTGTATCTGTCCCCAATACGACGTCGAGCGCGAAGTTCTCCGGACAGCACTTAACCAGCTGGACTCTAGAACATTTTCCGTAATGAAGATCCTCGGACCGGCCCTGGCCATACCCGTCAATGGCACAGAAAGCCACGAAAGCGCTCCTGAAATGCCTCAAGTCGACAGGTCTTGGGCACCATGTCTAGACTCGGTGCGAACCTTCCACTGTGCGCGAAACTAGGCTCTCTCTCTTCGCTCTCTCTCTCTTCATCCCCATGCCCTCTTCCCCCAGTGCAGGGTAGCAAACCGGACGTGCCCCTGGTTATCCTCCCTACCTTTCCTGTCCCTCTCTCTCCCTCCCCTCCCCTCTCTCTCTCTCTCTCTCTCTCTCTCTCTCTCTCTCTCTCTCTCTCTCTCTCTCTCTCTCGCTCTCTCTCTCGAAGAGCTTAATCTCGCCGTGTCAAAACGGCTTGAAGGTGAAATATACACACCTACTAGCGTGAAAGTGAGGTTATTAAGTTTTACTGTCAGGCACACGTATTGGTTGTTATCATCAGTTGTTACTGGATGCTCAATATAGCTAAGCTCGCACCTGATATAAACGATTACTTTACTGTGTTCGTTGCAGCTAGCATACTTGAAAGCTTCGTAGCTAGATAATCGCCTGGCATTGTGAAAGCGTGGTTCGCAAATGACGACAAATCGGAAACTAATTCTTAAATACAAATGGCCGAATATCCGAAATGCGGAGTTTAAGACCTCGGGCACTCCACTGGAAAATCGAAGCTTCTTTGACTTGCTCACGGAATGACTGCAGAGGAGGAGCCATGGTGCTGCTCCAGAATCGACAGCACCGGGTTTAGAGCATCCAATATTTGAAGTCCACTATCAGCAGCCGGAGACAGAATGCTAGACAAGAACACTCGAACATTCTTGAGAGAGAGAGACAGAGGAAAGGGAAAAAAAGGGTATTCTTGAGGGTTTTTACTATGGCTATGACCTCCTTATCTTGATTGTTGCCACAGACTCGCTCTGAAGTGTCCTTGGACGAGCGGTGCTGCGGCTCTGCTGGCGGGTTTATCGACGGCAGCGCTGGCCACGCATCAGGTCAGCCAATGATTCTTGTGTCCTTCTCAAGGTGCTTGTTGCTGGCGTTGCTGGGCGCTTGTGCTGGTGGGTGGACCGCCCGTGGTATAGGCGCATCCCTAGCTTCGGCAACAGGTTTCCTAGAAGGTCTCCGGTGACGAGAGTACCGACGTCGTACCTTGGCAGCAACCACCTCTGATCATTTGCTTCATGCATCTCCTTCTTCATGTTTGGGCAATTCTTTGAAGACGCATCGTGAGGGCCGTGACAATTGCCGCACTTGCGATGTTCTGCATGGCAGGCGTCTGTAATGTGTGACTCCGAGCATCGCGAGCACACGGCAGAATTTGTACAAGCAGCGCTGACTTGTCCCATCTTACAGCAGTTCCGGCACTGAAGTGGGCTTGGCACAAAAGGCCGCACTGCATGTCAAAAATGACTGACTTTGACTTGTGATGGAAGGATGTCTCCTCTGAAAACAAGTTTTACATATCGCGAATTGCCAAGGCGACGGGCTTGCAGCATGAGAAGACCTTCCGTCACCGCGGCTTGATGAGAATCGGAAAGTCACCTTCCCTGATGGAAGCGTCGACATCGTAAATAACACCTGCCGTAGAGTCCTTGCTGTAGAGTCCTCCGTAGAGTCCTTGCCGTCTGATATGTAAGAGCGTACATTGATGTCCCCCAGCACATTCACTTTGTTCAATACATCCAGCGCACAACGTTGCGTAACGTCGATAGCGAGAACATTCTTGCGACCATTGATCCTCACGTCTGTGATTTGTCCCGTGGCGAGGGCCTCAAGAAACACAGACGTGGCTGGACGATTAAGTCGGTTGAGACTATCAGCAGCATCCACCGGTACAAACAAAACAGTGTGAATCGGTGGCTCTCGCGTAATCATGATATCCTTAGTTACTGAAGGAGAACACATAAGCAGTCTTCTCTTTGCTTTACGCCTTGTCACGGGGACAAAGTCACCTTCATCCCAGCTTTTTTCACTGACCGAAGAGTGTATCAGCGTGTCCTCGCTGTCGGCGTCGCTCGAGTGGCCGGAGCGCTTTCTTGGAGCGGCTGCAGTCGACGTGGAAGGTATGGGCGGAGGCCCCGGTGATTCCACGTCCATTTCCGCAGTCACAGAAACGGCGTCTTCCGTAAACACCAAAGAAAAACTGGAAAAATTACAGAGGCTGAAACTAGCGTTCTACAGAAGAAGCACCACAAGACGCTAAGGAGCTACTGTGTGTATGTTGCTGACGTTGTGGAATATGCCTGCCCGCTTCTTGGGATCCTCATACTTTCTTTTCTTATTTTGTATACTTTTTTAAAATGAAAATAAAATAAACATATGTAGTCACCTTATAATGGTGACGGCTAGTCCCTTTCACATAATAGTAACAATAGTAATGAAGAAAGTACTGTAATATAACAAGAAACAACGTGATAGGTTCGAATAATCTTGAGCATACACTCCTATACACCGATTCTTATTATTGTTTTCTTTGAAAGCATATATACACTTGATAGCAACGGGAAAGCATACACACAAGCGTATGGAGATAAAAGGCGGGTACAACTTCCACCACACTGAGTCCCTACATGCAAGCGCGCATGCAAAGTTCCAACACATACACGAGGCCGCAATGCAATCTGCCACATTAGAGAGGGTTCGGAACCACGCCGCCCGTTTTATGACGAATAATTTCAACTGATGTGTAATTATAACTGCTATGAAACCCACTATGAATCAGGTAGCATTGGCTGAACGCAGGCTGTTACGTTTCGCCTACGACGCGCGGTATAGCCGGCGCGGATGCAACGGACGCCGGGGCTTCGTTCAAAGCGGCGGACATTTTGGCCCGTTCAGCGCTGCCGCAACGCCTCCCCGCCAAGCGCGTCCAGGCGTGTTTCAATGCCACGTGTCTTCGTGTGCGCGTGTGTGTGTGCGTGCATGTTGGTGCCCACGCTTGTCAAAGCGCGGCAGCCGGGGAGAGGAGCTCCCCCAACTGTGAAGCGAGGAGGTCTGACCGGCGCCGGCCCGGCGGATGAGTCACCTTCTAGTCTCAACGTGCCCGAGCACCGCCGTCACGTGGCCTCATCCCAAGCCGTTCCTTCTTGCCCTCGACTCCGAGAGTATAAAAGCAGCTGCCCCCGGACGCCGAGAGAGGCTCCGATTTCTTCTGTCGAGTAACGTGCTCTCCCGTCTCTCCACTTCGGTCGACCTGACCGGCCGCTCTTTTGCGATGCTAGAATAAACAAGTTGTTCTGTTAGCAGTCTACTCATGCTTTGCCAGGACCTTCGGATGCTTCCAGTTGTGCCCCAGGCCGCCAGGCCAACGCTACCCTTGGGGCTTGCTACCCATTTGCAACAAGGCATAGAACAAAGCTCGACCCGTTTTATCGCATATACGTTCGGTAGATTAGTATCGATGCAGATTTGTATCCTTTTCCACCCAATTTTAGATCGAACAGTCGTGATCATGCATTTGAGATCCGTGTAATAAGATGTCGTACTCATGTTTTAAGTTTTTTTTTCCCAGGAACCATTTCGGTGCGGAACAAGCTTCCGCGTATATTGAAGGTTTCCGGTCCGACGCATAGCTAAATTAAATTGCTAAATAACATGGTTTAATGAGAGTGTTATTATACTCTTGTTTCCTTCTTGTCGGTCCCCAGCGCAAACGTCGAATGAAATGTTTGTTTTTGCTTTCGTACGTGCACCTGCCCTTTCTTACAACTGATATACGTGGCGATCATTTCTAAGCTTTCCGGAATCTTTAAATGATCGCCTGTTGCAGATAACATAGTTCTAGTCCTTATTCAATGAAGCAGACATTACTGACACGAGAAACCGAAACACGCATTCAACTAATTATAAAGATCACCAATTAACTTCATCATTAATTACCTTACGCCACATACTGCAATTTATTAATTGTAGCCGGTGAGTTTGCAAGGCATGTCCACTTACAATGAATTTCCAGAATGGCACCAGTTTGCAGATATGCGCCATCAAACACGCCCTAAATATGCATTGTTGTTCCTCTTACTTTTTTTTTTAAATATGCTCCTTTATGTATTGAACCACAAAAGTAACTGGAACGCCCATCTATTTCGTTCCACACTTTGGGAAATAGTATCTCGAAACTTGTGTCATCTCGGAGATTCAAGTGGATACGCCTTGCAAGCTCACCGGCTGGAATTCATAAATTGCAATATTAGTCGTAAAGTAATTAATTAGGAAGGTCATTCGATAATTTTTGGCAATCAGACGAATATGGCTTAGGTTTCTCGCGCTAGTAATATGCGCCTCTTCAAATAATCTACCTCAAGGACAAGAGTTACGCTATCCCCCACAGGCGATCTTTAAAAATTACGGAAAACTTAAATATGGACCCCCCCCCCCCCCCCCCGTATTCATACATATCGTATATGAGCGCGAGCTCAATTATCCAGGCTATGTATAGGGTGGGTGGGTGGGTGGGTGGGTGGTGGTGGTGGTGGTGGTGGTGGTGGTGGTGGTGGTGGTGGTGGTGGTGGTAGTAGTAGTAGTAGCAGTAGTAGCAGTAGTAGTAGTAGTAGTAGTAGTAGTAGTAGTAGTAGTAGTAGTAGTAGTAGTTGTTGTTGTTGTTGACAGAATTTTTACAGCTCGCTTGTGGTATATAGCACAAAACATGCTCCTTAAGTTGGATTTCTCGAACATGCGGACATTGCTTGCACGGCACATATCACAATTTACGAATTGGTTGGGCATGTCCACTTCTAACGAATCCTGAAGATAACATTATAGTTTCGAGGTATGCGTTCCCAGAATGTGAGGCGAACTGCATTGGTTTTGCAACTGTTGTTGTGCTCTGATGCATAAAAAGGAATTTTCTAAAGAAGAGGAAAAAACAGTGCGTTCTTGCCGCAAGTTTGGCAGCGCTTATCTCAAGACTGGTGCTAATTTCAAAATTCATTACTAGTGGATGTACCTTGAGAACTCACGGGCTTCAATTAGTTCTAGTGTAATACGTGCTAGTTTAAAAAAGCCGAATAATTAGACTTTGTTAATAAGCCAATAATGTATTTCGAGTTCTTGAGCGAGTAACCTCCCGCTCTTCGAACAATCTAGCTCAAGGACTACGATTGTGTTACCTGCCACATGTGATTTTCTAAACAGTCTAAGAAATACAGAAACCTCGTGTTTGGCAACATGCTCGTCCTTCGATATTGATTAGTTAATATTCACCTCTTCAAAACAGGCAAGTTTTACTGCGTTTTTACATCATTGTGTAAGTTATCTTACCGCATGGTCCACTATACCAATCCACAAGCCCAATGGTTCCCAATCAGCCGGCACACCCGGGCTCGGGTTTGCCTGGTGGTGCAGTTACGAGCAAGGAAGAGACGACCTTTATACAATCAATATCGCGCCACGATAGAGACATGTTCACGCTCAACGCTATAGCTTGTCAGGAGGATAGTCACTAATAACAGTGAACGTTCCTCTACACAGCTAAATAAGTGTTATACGGACTTTCACTTCATATTATATACGCAGTGCATTCTGCTAGAACCATTTCTTTCTTTCTTTCTTTCTTTCTTTCTTTCTTTCTTTCTTTCTTTCTTTCTTTCTTTCTTGGTCTACGTTGATGCAGCGCGTTTCCATTACGCCGTGTGCCCTCATGGCGGCCTTCCTGTGTTGAGCGAAAAGTAGCTGCTCGGTCAAGCGGACCCCACAAGAAGCCCATATTTTCTCAGGGCGTCCGAGGCGCACCTTTCTTTTCTTCCTTTTTTTTCCTCAGGAACATTGAATATGAATTAGAATTAGGTTGAAATTCCAGCCCGATTCTAATTCATATTCAAAATTCGCCACACTGGCACGGTTCATGCCGAGGAGGAACAACAGATTTAGGCCGAGGCACCAAACGCGTCGCACGAGCAGCCTTATAATAAGTTCCGGGACTTTCGGTCTAAGTGGCGCTGCAGCTTGCGCGTTCGTGCCGTCGCTGACTTAAGTTTATATTGGAACTCATGCGCGCGCAGCGCGGCTGTATAGGAGAAGTCATTTGCATACAACTCGAAAGAAAATGCTGCCGCCATCCTTCCTCGCTGTTCCTTCCGTTATTTTCTTTCTTTATATATATTGGCTTTTCTTGTTCAATGTTATGTGCGCATTCGCAGCGGCACACGACGGTGTGCATGTACGCATGCTTTCGCGCGAGAGCTTGAAAAAAAAGAAAGGAAAAGAAGCAAAAAACAAAAACACGAGAGAATTTCGGCGAGGTTGCGCAGGTCGCGGATAAGAAAGACGACTAAGAAAACAAGACAAGGACACGAAGAGAACGAGTACACACTCGGGGACGCTAAGCAGATTTGATGAGAGCCGAGCTCGGAAACTCGCATTAAAAATTCCGCTCGGCGCAACAAGAAAAAGTCGAGCGACGGACGCGTCGCGGGAGCCGCTGGCGCGGCTGGAGAGATAATCTGAAATCAATTTGTAAAGTGTTGCCGAGCTTGTTTTCCCGGTTATTTACACACCGTCTTACTTTAAGACGTCATGTTCTTGCCTTCTGTGAGCGCGCGCCCTCGTGCTCTTGCTTCCCTCGTTGCTGCTGTTGTCGTTTTGTTGAGGCCACTTTCTTTTGAGAGCCGCGGAGCTGCCTTGAAGAACTCGTCGCTTCCGCGTAGCGTAGGAAAAAAAAAAAGAAGAAGCAGAAAGGTCATCATCTAAGTAAGTGGGTGCACTTCCTCCGTTCACGGTGAAGAATTATTCCTGCTCTTACGCCTAAGAAAAAAGGGAGAGCAGCGTTCTTGCTACCGTAAGCAGTGGGCATATATGAGCAACATTATTTTTGAGGTGCGTGTTCTCTTCTAGCCTAGACCGCTGAAGTAGAGCACGCAAAGAACAACGTGTGCTGCGAACGAGCAAAAGAAACGAGTTCAGTGTTTCTCTCTTGGAGTCCCGGAAGCCCTTTTGCCATGCTTGAAGTGAGAAAAGCTCGCTTAGTAATCGCTCTTTTTCTTTTCTTTTTTTTTTCCAGCAATTGTAGTACTTGGTTATTGCTCGAAAAAAACTCTCTTTCCTGCCGTCCGATCAGGGACAGGCGGCACATAAACGACCATCTTCTATAACGCCACAGTTTCTTTTTTTCCCAGAAATGTCATCGATTGCACGAACTTATTAAACAGAACGTTGCCAAGCACCTTGAAGTGACTGACTACCAGTCTAAATGCTCCAAAAACGCGCTTGAACCACTGAAACAGCCACACCGCATTGTCACCAGTGATCGTCCTCTACATAAGAGCTACGTCTGTTCTCACGGGTGAAATTTGCGCAATATATCGTTACATTAATCGGTACGGAAGGTGTGTCGTTGCCCAGTAATGCAGCGGTGTACACGATCTGGCTCTGTACACGAAAAGCCTTGCACTTTTTCGGGTGATGTATAAAGTACCGAATCAGCAGTCTACGGGTAAAAATACTGTGACAGCACTTTCTTTTGTTGTTGTTTTTGAGGAACAAAGAATGAACAAAGCGAGTAAGCTTTTTGCGAAACTGAGTTGAAGGCGGCCATCGCTGCTTTAATTTCCTAATGGAGGAGCCCCTTGTAAAGGATACAGGTAGCGCTGTGTACGGGACGCTTGCAACTTCCTTTTATTTTTGTAAAATAACAAAAAAGTTTCATTAGTATTTATGTAGGCATTAGGCGTTCAATTAAGTCTGCGCAACATTGCAAATTGTGGAACAAGCCGGACATAGTATCTTGTTTAATAAATTTTGTTTAATAAATTATAAGTCTCGTGTTTGCGACGACACCGTAGTGCACATTAATTATATAGCGAGCGGAAAATGCATCCTTAATTGTGAAACCTTCTGGCCATACGATACTGTGTCGGTGAATAGAGTTCTTTCATTGTTTATGACCTTTTCGATAAATAATGCAAATCCTTTAAGATTCGCATTTTTGTTTGTTTGTTTGTTTGTGTGTTTGTTTGCTGTTCGTTTGTTTGTTTGTTCAAATATACTATTACAACACTTAATACATTTGACTCAAACTTAAAGTGCATACATGGCGCCGTTACCATTGCTATAAGAATATCTAAATGAAACTTACCAGCGAACGTAGGCAGAGTGTCAGTATGACGATGACGATCCAACGGCGTTCCGCGCGTGGTAAAATTCGCCCCTTTCAAGAAAACGGGAAAGCGAAGCTATACAGGAAAGGAAAGAAAGAAGTAATCTAGAACTAATAACGCCCCACCTTACATCGCTGCGAAGAATTTAGTAGGGTTACCTCGAGAATGTGTTTAGGATTTCAAACATTGTAGTCTCACGCTACGCTCACGGCGCGCACTCTCTGATCGCGCGCGCCGGACGACCGCCACGGGTGCGAGCGCTCCGAGCCGCCGTGCATACGGGGCGCCGCGTCGGCGCCTGCTCCGGCCCGCTCCGTGTGCTAACGCGCCCAGCGGGTCCGAGCTAGGGGAAAGCGAGACCGAGCGCGCAAGGGAGACCTTAGGCGAAACTCTCCGGAAAGAAAAGAACATTTATTAGCCTGCGTTTTGATATAAACACAAAGTTAACAATCACGACCGCATCTGAAACTAATTTCTATACAATTAAGTCTGCGCAACATTGCAAATTGTGGAACAAGCCGGACATAGTATTTTGTTTAATAAATTATAAGCCTCGTGTTTGCGACGACTCCGTAGTGCACATTAGTTATATAGTGAGCGGAAAATGCATCCTTAATTGTGAAACCTTCTTGCCATACGATACTGTGTCGGTGAATAGAGTTCTTTCATTGTTTATGAGCTTTTCGATAAATAATGCAAATCCTTGAAGATTCGCATTTTTGCTTGTTTGTTTGTTTGTTTGTTTGTTGTTCGTTTGTTTGTTTGTTCAAAAATACGTTTACAACACTTAATACATTTGCAAATGGTTGCAGGTGGCCGCTAACGGCGCACCGCGACAGAGAGAAAAAAGAACAAGGAACCGAGTCTCCATAGGCCGCCTATCCTTCGTCCAACGCCTGCCGTCGCGAACCCCCACAGCAGAGGAAAGAGAGAGAGAGAGAGAGAGAGAAGGCAGGAAAGGCAGGGAGGCACACGCACGTCCGGTTTGCTACCCTGCACTGGGAGAAGGGGATATGGGAATGGAGAGAGAGAGAGAGAGACCAGTTTCCCGCACAGTTGAAGGTTCGCACCGAGTCTACACACGGTTCCCAAGACCGGTCGACTTGAGGTATTTCAAGAGCGCTTTCGTGGCTTTCTGTGCCATCGACGCGTATGGCAAGGGTCCAAGGATCTTCATTACCGAAAAAGGTCTAGAGTCCAGCTGGTTCAGTGCTGTCCGGAGAACTTCACGCTCGACATCGTATTGGGGACAGATACATAGGATGTGGTCAATCGTTTCTGTGGTTCCGCAAGAGTCGCACATGGGCGTATCCCCCATTGCAATGCGGAACGAGTAGGCCTTCGTGAATGCCACCCCCTAACCAGTGGCGGCACGATACTGTCGCCTCAGAGCGGGAAATTCTTCATGGCACCTGTAGCTTTAAGGATGGGTCCAGCCTATGAAGATGACACTTCGGGATGGCGGGAGAAGACCAGTATTTGTGTGTCATAGCTTTAGCCACAATATGAAGCTTTCTTGCAGCGTTGGTTCTGGATAAGGGGATTGGAACTGGTCGGGCTTCCAGATGGGCAGACCGGGCGGCTTCGTCGGCGACGTCATTATCAGCAATGCCGATATGTCCGGGTAGCCACTGGAATATCATTTCATGCCCTTTAGCGATAGCTTGATGGTGATCTTCTCTTATTTCATGTCAGCTGCTCATGAGTCCTATGATATAGGGCAAAATGCAGACTCTGAAGTGCTGCCTTAGAGTCGCAAAAAATGACCCATTTCTGAGGTGTCGCTTGCAGGAGATATTTGACAGCAGCACGCAGCAAGCTCTGCCGGCGGCAGAGCTTGCTGGCAACATTAACGAAACATGACAACATCAACGGCGGCAGCAAGCTCTGCCGCCGTTGATGTTGTCATGTGGGACAGTTTGAACTTGAGTGTGGTTTTCGTAGCCGGAATGACAACGGCACCTGAAGAGCTGGTAGGTGAGACCGAACCATCAATATAGATGTGCATTCGGTTCCCGTATGTCTCATTGATTAATAGCAGCGTCATCTGTTTCAGAGCTGTTGTTGAGTGATTGCCTTCTTTACAGCCGGAATACTTAGGAGCACCTGAGGCTGTTGGAGACGCCACAAGAGTAATGAAGGCCTTACTGATGGTATGTATCCTAATGGAAGACAATCTGTATGGGTGATTATAACTTCAGAAAACGTTGCACGCGGTCTCTGCGATGGCAAGAATGCCAAGGGATGATCAGGGTCGCGGGAAACATGACGGATATGCGTCATGAGAAAATCCACAGCAACGTATGTTTGGATGGAATGATCTTTGGTGAGCTGTTGGTGCACAGCAAGGAAGTCCTAAACACGTGCGCAATGCTTATCCCTGTAAGCTCTCCAATCAGCGAATATTTGACTTGCACGTACTGCACAACACTGGAAGACTGTCGCGTGATACCCGAGGAATAGAGCTCTGCACAACTGAAGCATGGAGCCTACAGATGTGCCCCGTGTTTTCCCGCATATGAATCTCAGTTCCTGGGCAATCGACAACAGTCTTTTTCTTCAGGTACGTGCAATGAGAGCTCCAGGAAAGATTTCGATCGGTTATTACCCCGAAGAATCGATGGGATTTTCTACAGCTGATAGTGCGTCCATTAAGGGAGGCTGCGTATGGTGTCACAGGTTTACGTGTGAATGCAATCAATGCACATTTCTCGATCGATACAGTCAAGCCTTGCGTTTGAAGGTATGCCATTGTCAAAGTGGCTGCCCGCTGCAATCGCGCACGAACCTGAAGGCGAGTTAGCACAGACGTCCAAAGGCAGGTGTCATCTGCGTATATCGAGAGGTAGATTCTTATAGGTAAAACTTCAGCTAGTCCAGTGAGCGTCACATTGAACAACGTGGGACTCGATCCTCCTCCTTCTGGCACGCCGCAGTAAGTGTAATATTCAGCTGTGGGGCCATCTTATGTTTCTACAAAGAACGACCGGCGAGTTATATAGTCGGATAACCAGGGAAGCATGCGGTCGACAATTCCAAAAATCTCCAGGGAGTTGATGACGGCGTCATGTGCAACATTGTCATATGCGCCTTTCACGTCGAGAAAGAGCGCAACTGATAAGCGCTTACCACTTTTTTCCTGTTGCACAAACGTTGTCAGGTCACTGACGCTATAAATTGAGGAACGATCCCGACGAAAGCCTGCCATGGAAGCTGGGTCGATATTGCAACGCTCGAGATACCATTCTAGATGTGCAAGGACCATCCTTTCCATTACTTTCCGATGCAGCTAACTAGAGCGGTAGGGCTATATGCCGCCAAATCCAACGGAGATTTTCCGGGGTTTAGCAAAGGTACGAGCCAACTTAACTTCCATTGTCGGGGGACTGTACCTTTATGCCACGAAAAAAAAATTAAATTATGGGGTTTTACGTGCCAAAACCGCTTTCTGATTATGAGGCACGCCGTAGTGGAGGACTCCAGAAATTCCGACCACCTGGGGTTCTTTAACGTGCACCTAAATCTAAATACACGAGTGTTTTCGCATTTCGCCCCCATCGAAATGCGGCCGCCGTGGCCGGGATTCAATCCCGCGACCTCGTGCTCAGCAGCCCAACACCATAACCACTGAGCAACCACGGCGGGTGTTTTTATACCATGAGTTGTTGAAACTGCTCAGAAGTGCTTTTCTTGCCTCTTGTCCAAGGCGTCGCAAGGCAGCATAGGTGACGCCGTCAGGGCCTGGAGAGGATGATAGTTTCGAAATAGCCAGGGCTGCTTCGAGTTCTTCCATGGTAAATGACAAGTTCATTTCTGGTACCCGAGCCACAGTGAGGTCACTCACTTCAATGTTGGTGTTGACAGGCTCGTCAGTGACTCTCGCAGAGAATTCCTCCGCCACACCAAGCGCAGTTTGGCCAAGATGAAGGACCAACGCTGCGAATGGGTGTGATTGTTGCTGGGAGGAACGAAGACCGCGGACTATCCTCCAGATAGGTGAAAGCGGCTTGCGAGGGTCCAGTAACTCACAGAATCTCTTCCATCGCTCACTCTCCAGTTTGTCTATGTGACGCTTAATTTTCTTCTGAACGCGTCGTGCTCTCTGAGATCATAAATTGATTAAGTGCGTCTGTATCGTCGCTCTGCGCGCCGTCGAATCGCACGAAGTCTCTCAAGTTCAATATCAAAATCCGTCCGGTTTCACGACATTGATAATAAACACTTCACAACTTTCATTGTTTCTGCAATGGTGTCGTCGACGTTGCCGCTGAGATCTCCCCGACACGCTTCTTCCATAAGCGACTTAAACATAGTCCAGTCAGTGCTCTTCGATACACCATGAGAGAAAGACCGAGTGAGTCAATTAATCTTTAGTTAGGTGGGAATGTGATCCATACCGTGAGTATCGATGGCGCAAAACAATTTAACATGTGACGTGAATCTTCGTGACACTGAGGTCAAGTCGAGGCAGGTGCTATACACCGGACCGCGCAGATACGTCGGGCTACCATCGTTCATGATGCAGAGGTCACAATAAGAGGCAAGCGACCCAACATTCTTTCCCCTTGAGTTGATCTTGGTGCTTCTCCAAAGCAAGTGATGCGCATTGAAGTCCCCAGTGATGACTCAAGGGCCATCAGTTTCTTTTAATATAGATTTCACTCTTTCACAGTCAAACTCCCTTGATGGGGAGATGTAACAACCAATAAGGGTGAAATACATTTCGTTCTTTCTGACGCGGAGGCATACGCATTGGTTGTAGTCATGAGGCTGAACCGTATGCGAAAGTGGTCAAGTCCGGGCGGATGAAAATGAGAACTGAGAAATGATGAGAATGAGAAAATGAGAAATGATGAGAATGAGAAAATGAGAAAAGATTCGTTCCTCGCATGTGGAAGAAGCAAAAACTTCGTAACCAGATAATCTGTATATAGAATTTATTGAAAGGAAAGACAGAGAGGTCGACCTGAGCTACTGCGCTCTAGTCTGCTACTCTGTACAGGGGAAGAGGGAAGGGGAGTGAAAGTACTGGGATGTATGATGATGATAAGAGAAGTGGTGAGTGCTTATGTACATGAGAAAATTGCCTCGCTAGAGCCGCTCATCGAGCCTGATGTCCTGCATAAACTTCAACAAAACTTTAGTTGCACGCATTGAAGTTGCACGCATTAGGCCGAGGATAGCTTCCTCCGACAGTGGTTGCTTCCCAACGCTGGCTAGGAAACTTTCTAACGTCCTTCGCTCCAGCATATATGCTGGGCAATCGCACGGTATGCATTCTAGTGTTTCAGGCATCTGGCAGTGTTCACAATCAGGGAGGAAGGAGGAGGAAAGAGAAAAGTAGAAGGCAGGGAGGTTAACCAGAATAACGTCCGGTTGGCTACCCTACACCGGGGGAATGGGAAAAGGGAAAACAAAGATCACAGGGAGGGAGAGGAGGGAAGGAAAGAAGGAAATTGCGGTGAGTTCGCTGACGCGTGTGGTCTTACAGAAATCGCGTTAATAGTCACAGATGGTCGCACAAACCCGTCGTCCTTAAGAAACACAAAAGCGCCTTCACCGCTTTATGGGCCGACGGGCGATGGGGGCGGTGTTCTAGCAGCACCTGCACAGAAAGCGGCCGATTGTCCAGTTTTTGGAAAGCTTTGGCAAGTTCTTGTCTCTCTGAGGCATATCTTGGACAGTGGCACAGCAGGTGGTCGATGTTTTCTTCGGTGCCACAGACCTCGCAAGCTGCACTGTCAGTCATTCCAATTTATGTAGAGTATGCCTTTGTGAAGGCCACTCCTAACCAAAGGCGGCAGAGAAGCGCAGCTTCACGTCGAGGAAGTCCGAGTGGAGGTCGGAGTTGCAGGGAGGGGTTTAGTCGATGCAGTCACGTGAGTCGTAAGTTTGGTGAATTCCACTCGGTCACTGTGAGACTGCGTGCCAGGTGTCGAAGCTGCTTTGCAGCGTCAGTCCTCGAAAGCGGAATTGAAACGCTGTGCTCTCCTTGATGTGCTGTGCGAGCAGCGTTATCGGCGGAATCATTGCCACTGATTCCACAGTGACCAGGTATCCATTAAAAAACGACCTCGTGACCTTTTTGTTGGACATCATGGTAAAGTTTCACAGCTTCGTATGTCAATTGGTCATGACATCCGTGTCGGAGAACTGACTGCGTGCCCTGTAGTGCTGGTTTTGAATCACAGAACACAGCCCATTTTCTAGGTCTTTCAGAATCAATGAATTCCAGTGCTCGACGCAGGGCCGTTAGTTCTGCCGCCGTTGAAGTCGTGACATGCGATGTCTTGAACCGCAGTGTCATTCCTCGCGTTGGTATAACCACGGCACCAGAAGAACTGCACGACGTAGTCGATCCATCGGTATAGATGTGCACGTGGTTGCTGTACTTTTCGTGCAGAAGAAGTAAGCTCAGCTGTTTTAGAGCAGGGGCCGGTAGATCTGTCTTCCTCTGTAGTCCCGGAATCATTAGATGTACTTGTGGACGGCTCAAACACCACGGAGGAAACGCTGGCTTGGCCGCAGGTGCGTACCCTGAAGTAAACGACGCACGATGTGCACTGACAATACTGCTAAATGTCGAGCAGGGCCTTGCAGCAGTGAGGCTCGCCAAGTGGTGGGAAGGGGTCCTAGCATAATGCCTGAGATGCATACGCATTGTCTCAACGGTAATGTGCGTCGTGATTGGGTAATCCTGCGCAAGGGCAATGGTTTCAGCCGTTGATGCACTGCGTGGTAAGCCAAGACATATCTTAAGGGCTTGGGCTTGAATACTCTGAATCGTACGCAGGTTAGTCTTGCAGGTGTTGGATATTGCAGGCAGGCTGTATCGCAGGAATCCAACGAACAACGCCATGTAAAGCTGTAACATAGCCTGTATAGATACTCCCCAACTTTTTCCTGCAAGGAACCTGAACAGGTGACAGATAGCAGTCAGCCGCTTTTTCACGTAATTGACGTGCGGAGTCCAAGACAGGTCTCTGTCAATTATGACTCCCAAGAATCTGTGACTTCTGCTGTATGGTATAAGTTGTCCGTTAATAGATACGCCGTAACCAGACATTGGCTTCCTCGTGAATGCCACCATTGCGCACTTTCCGCACGAAATTTCAAGTCCTTGTTCACGAAGGTAGCAAGATGTCATTGTGGCTGCCTTCTGAAGCCGAGCGCGAAGCTGAAGTCGTGTCACACCTGATGCCCAAATGCAGATGTCGTCCGCATAGATGGAAAGTCCTACCGTGCTTGGCAGGTTGTAAACTAATCCACTGAGGGTGAGATTGAAAAGAGTCGGGCTAAGCACTCCTCCTTGAGGGACTCCTCGGCTACCGTAATGCTCGGATGTCGGGCCATTTTCTGTGTGCACGTAGAATGGTCTCCTCTGTAAGTAGTTGCACACCCACATATACATCTTACCACCAAGTCCGACGGCTTCTAACGTGCTAAGGATGGCTTCATGGGTGACATTATCATAAGCTCCTTTAACATCTAGAAACAGGGCAGCAGATAGTCGCTTACAGGCCTTTTGGTGTTGCACATAGGTTATCAAGTCAACAACACTGTCTGTTGACGAATGGCCCCGTCTGAATCCGGCCATAGCATCTGGATAAATTTCATAGTATTCTAAGTACCATTCCAGACGTGTTAAAATCAGAGTCGGCGTCTATCCAACGCTCGACGGCGTCCGTCGCAGAGCAAGTCGCAGTGGCGCTGGCTCTGTGCGAACCCGGGCGCACGCATATCTTCACGGACTCCAGGTCGGCGGCGATGGCCTTTCTCGCCGGCTCTGTCTCGGCCGAGGCTGCGGCAGTGCTGAGGACCCGCAAGACAGGCACGGCCCGTCATGTCATCACTTGGTTCCCGGCTCACATGGGCGGGAACGTCTCCCCCGGCTCCATCAACCCGAATGAGCTGGCCCACGACCAGGCGCGAGGTCTCATCAACCGCGCCGGTCCGAGGGGCCCGGCTTCGCAGGGGATCGACCGAACCACGGACCCGCTGTTAACTTTCCACGAGATAACTGCTCACTACTAGCTGGGACGCAGGCAGTTTCCGGCTCCTCACCCGAAGCTAGGCAGACCCCAGGCCTCGGTGCTGAGAATGCTGCAGACGGGCTCCTTTCCGTCTCGCTCAAGGCTGAGCCACTACACTCCGGGTGTGGATCCCCGCTGCCCAGACTGCGGCGAGGAACGATCCACTTTGAACCACATGCTGTGGGAATGTTCTGTGTTGCGCCACTCGCCTTTCAACAGGCAAGAAGATTGGGATGAAGCCGTCAAGAGCGACAACCTTCAAGTCCAACTTCGGGCTGTCCAAAGGGCCTGCGCCAGGGCTGAAGATCACGGTCTTCCGCCCCCGGCGTGGGTGCGGCCCGCGACTACGACAACGTAGTCCCTTAGGACCAATTAAAGTTTCTTGTCTGTCTGTCTGTCCATTGTTTTTCCGACACAGCTGGCTAGTGCGATCGGACGGTATGAGGAAATGTCCAAAGGCGACTTGCCAGCTTTGAGAAGTGGAATGAGGCGAGTTGACTTCCACTCTTGCGGAACTGTACCCGTCTGCCAGGAGTCGTTCTACAGGAGCAAGAGTGCCTTCCGAGCTTGGTCTCCTAGGTTACACAGGGCACGGTATGTAATGCCGTCAGGTCCTGGCGCTGAAGAACGCCTGCACAAAGCCAGCGCAGCTTCTAGTTCTTCCATAGAAAAAGGGCATTCCATGCGGGGATCGCGTGAAAACAGTGGGTGGTCGAGCGTTCCCGTACCCGTTCCATCGGAATTTGCCTCGCCAGCAATCTTTCTGCAGAAAGATTCAGCGACGTCAATATCACTACATTGTAGATAAAGTGCCAGAGATTTAAACGGGTGGCGCTGACCAGAGGTTGTGCGAAGTCCACGAACAGTCCTCCATATAAGCGACAATGGCTTTCGCGGATCCAGGGACTCGCAAAAGGATACCCATTGTCGCGAAGCCAGCTTGTTCATTTGACGCTGTATTTTCTTTTGTGTTCGTCTAGCCAATCTGTAAGGATGACATAGTTCAAGTGGCTGAGGAGTTCTATAGAGATTTATACAGTACCAGTAGCACCCACGACGATAATGGAAGAGAGAATAGTCTAAAGGAATTTGAAATCCCACAAGTAACGCCGGAATAAGTAAAGGCAGCCTTGGGAGCTATGCAAAGGGGGAAGGCAGCTGGGGAGGGTCAGGTAACAGTAGATTTGTTAAAGGATGGTGGGCAGATTGTTCTAGAAAAACTGGCCACCCTGTATACGCAATGCCTCATGACTTCGAGCGTACCGGAATCTTCGAAGAACGCTAACATAATCTTAATCCATAAGAAAGGGGACGCCAAAGACCTGAAAAATTATAGACCGATCAGCTTACTGTCCGTTGCCTACAAAGTATTTACTAAGGTAATCGCAAATAGAATCAGGAACACCTTAGACTTCTGTCAACCAAAGGACCAGGCAGGATTCCGTAAAGGCTACTCAACAATAGACCATATTCACACTATCAATCAGGTGATAGAGAAATGTGCGGAATATAACCAACCCGTATATATAGCTTTCATTGATTACAAGAAAGCGTTTGATTCAGTCGAAACGTCAGCATTCATGGAGGCATTACGCAATCAGGGTGTAGACGAGCCGCATGTAAAAATACTGAAAGATATCTATAGCGGCTCCACAGCCACCGTAGTCCTCCATAAAGAAAGCAACAAAATCCCAATAAAAAAAGGCATCAGGCAGGGAGATACGATCTCGCCAATGCTATTCACAGCGTGTTTACAGGAGGTATTCAGTGACCTGGATTGGGAAGAATTGGGGATAAAAGTTAATGGAGAATACCTTAATAACTTGCGATTCGCTGATGATATTGCCTTGCTTAGTAACTTAAGGGCCCAATTGCAATGCATGCTCATTGACCTGGAGAGGCAAAGCAGAAGGGTGGGTATAAAGATTAATCTGCAGAAAACTAAAGTAATGTTTAACAGTCTCGGAAGAGAACAGCAGTTTTCGATAGGTAGGGAGGCACTGGAAGTGGTAAGGGAATACATCTACTTAGGACAGGTAGTGACCGCAGATCCGGATCATGAGACTGAAATAATCAAAAGAATAAGAATGGCTGGGGTGCGTTTGGCAGGCATTCTCAGATCATGAACAGCAAGTTGCCATTATCGCTCAAGAGAAAAGTGTATAAGAGCTGTGTCTTACCAGTACTCACGTACGGGGAGAAACCTGGAGGCTTACGAAAAGGGTTCTACTTAAATTGAGGACGATGCAACGAGCTATATAAAGAAGAATGATGGGTGTAACGTTAAGGGATAAGAAAAGAGCAGATTGGGTGGGGGAACAAACGCGAGTTAATGACATCTTAGTTGAAATCAACAGAAATGGGCATGGGCAGGACATGTAATGAGGAGGGAAGATAACCGGTGGTTATTAAGGGTTAAGGACTGGATTCCAAGGGAAGGGAAGCGTAGAAGGGGGCGGCAGAAAATTAGGTGGGCGGATGAGATTAAGAAGTTTGCAGGGACGACATGGCCACAATTAGTACATGACCGGGGTAGTTGGAGAAGCATGGGAGAGGCCTTTGCCCTGCAGTGGGCGTAACCAGGCTGATGATGATGATGATGAATCTGTGAGGAGTAGATACGTTCAGTTCGCAAATAACAAGTATAGGAAACCGGTTCTTCAAGACAAACTGGCGCAAATCCGAGATGCGGGACTTCAAGCCTCTGGCACTCCATTGAAAAATCGTCGCACGTCTAACTTCAGTGCGAAAAGGAAAGTTTGGGTGAGCCATGGTGCTTATATTAGGCTTGCAAGTACTGGATTCGGTGCATCCAGTATTTGCAATGCGCTTTGAGCTGTCGGTGTCTGCAGTTTGTTCAGTAGCGTGCGAATCGTATTCATTAGTGATCGCACCATCACAACTACTTGCCGATCCTATTCAGCCAATTCACCGGCAGGAGATGCTCGGGGTAGATTACTTGCGTCGGCGGGCAGTGAATCTGCAGGTGGTTGCCGTTTTGGCAACGCATGCTGGGCTTCGGTGTCCATATTCTTCTCAGTGCCCTCATCCTTTGTAGGCGGGCTCAGCACTGGTTAACCTCCCTACCATTCATTTATCATTTGCTCTCTCTCTCTCTCTCTCTCTCTCTCTCTCTCTCTCTCTCTCTCTCTATAGGCCTTGCTGATGTGCCCGGCCTGGGTGGCAGTGGAGGAGGTGACAGTGGACGTGGCACACGCGTCACCGACGCAGCTTTCCTTGAAGAACGTCGGCGACGAGAGCATCGCTTCCTGATTTTAGCGGTGGCTTCTCGATGAGAGGAATTATCTCTTGCCATTTCTTTTAAGATATACTTTTTTTTATTTTTGGGCACTCCTTTGATGAAGCCTCATGAGATCCGTGGCAGGTTGGAAATTTCATTACAGTGGCCGTCCGTTTACCCGCGGCGTGTGGCTCAGCGCAGCGGGGGCACATTGTTTCGTTCTCACAGACGCTGCTCACGTGGCCTATAGTTTCATGCAGTTGTGGCACTGCAGGGGCTTCGGAATAAAGGGCGGGACAGGATGACGAAAGTAGGCTACTTAACGTGCGACGGCAGGCAGTTGCCCTTGAACAGCATCTTTACGCAACGTGAGTTGCCCAGGCGCAAGACATCAACAATGACGTCATGATCACTCGCTGCTTTAACCAGAATCGGCAAGTCATTGCTGAGGTTGGCCAAGTCTACGTCGTATATGACACCGGGGATGACATCAGAGCCCATCAGGGTGCGATAGCGCACCTTCACGCCATCAAGATCTGTTACCTTGCGTAGGACGCTAAGACCACCCGCATGCAGAACATCAACGGCCAGTACATTTTTTCGGGTGTTCACTCTAATGCCCACGATTTCGTTGAGCACCACTGTCTACAGCTGTATCGAGACAGATTGCCTATTAAGCCGCTTCATGTTACTGTTGGGTGTCACAAGCATAAACAAGATGGTGTTGGCCTCAGGGCTCCGCGTAGTCCCAATAGTTTGTGTACTGCAAGAAGAAGATACCCTGGTGTTCCTACTCTTCGCCTTGCGGCTCCGCACAAGTTCGAAGTCGTCGTCATCAGAAGGGTCCTCGCTGCTGAGCGAGTAGACATGGGTGCCCTCGCTGCCGCTGTCAGTCTGTAGCACGATCCGTTTCCTGGAGGCGGCCGTCGCTGACGCCGCCGGTTCCGGCATACGCTCTGGACGGTCCACGTCCATCGCCACCGAACTTGGCGCGACGACTGTTACATACACTGGAGATTTCATGGAGAAATGGACGCGGGCACGATCGGAAGGCGCTGCCTCAGGACATCGCAACGACGGAAGAGTACACGCGTCCGCCGAGGCCCGACGAGCCAAAGTAACCATCAGCCGGCGGCGGACAATTAACAGGGCCGCCGCCCGCTTAGGGAACACGTGTGCACCTTCCGACGCCTGGATGGGGTCTCCTCAGGCCCCGTCTTGCGCCCGCGCACCCGGAGCGCACGGAAGCAAGGTCCGAACCCCGCCAGAAAGTCGACCAATGGGGGAAGCCCGTTGACTTTCCCGTGGGCGCGATGGCAGCCGTGTGACAGTGTTTTATGACCCGCTGCCATCCCGTCCAAGCAGGGAGGCGTGGGACATGGAGCTCTCGGAAGCGCAACGCAACGGAACGGCGTCGCACTACTACTACTAGGGCTCGAAACCCCACAACGTACATCGTTTAAGCATCAAATTTTGTTTACTAGAAAAGTGCTGCATTATTAGGGAGTTTTAGAATAGGGGCCCCAATATTTTGGGGCCCCAAAGAGCTTTGCGGGTGTTAGCATTGGGGCACGCAGGAGTGAAGAGTTTTAGAATAGGGCTTTGCGTTTGCAGATAGCGTCTTGCGCTGACAGCGCCACTACGGCGTCTAAAAAAAACGATTAAAAATAATTAAATAAAATATACCATCTTATGATATGAATAGTGATTTTGACTTGCGTGTATTCGCGTTTAATTACAATTTAGAGGTTATTCTTCAAGCAGCAAACAATTAGTTGTGCTTAGTTTGCAGCAACAAAACCACCTTTACGTGCCTTCACCAGCCAAGCTTAGCCGTGTTAGGCCTACGAGCCATAAAATCCACACTCGAATTCGGAATCAGCGGCGTCTAATGAATCAATCTTGATAACACACGCTAGTTGAGAGAAAGCGATAACTGCAGTCACTTCTCCTAGCTTGCGAACTTCACGCATTACCGCGAATCGAACCCAGTTTGGTGCTAGGTTAGAGCCGTCGCTTCGATGGGTGCCGCCATGTTTGTTGACGCAAAGCTTTTGGGAACGCTATTTGAGCTCCCGCTAAATCGGTGAAATAGCGTTCCCAACGCAAAACCCAAACGCAGTTTGCGTCTCGCGCATGCGCAGTGGCTTCGACGCTATTTCTTTGGGGCCCCAAAACGTTTGGGGCCCCTATTCTAAAACTCTCTATTATTATGGCTACTAAAGCAAATGAGGCAGAGGAGCAAAATCACAACATCCATTGGGCCTCTTTTACCACAGAAGCGGTGTTTGTCCAAGTGCCTCGCAGACTTCCGTTGAAAGGATGCAACGGAAAGTACGATAGCGTCTAACATGGCGCCACCTTGCCATCCTAGGCCTCAGGGGCAGCTGCTTCTAACGCGTTCGCCCCCTCCACGGGAAGTGAATGTGGTAAAAGACTCTTGCTGCGCATTATCTCTTCTCGGTAACAAAACTCAGGCGTTTTCTTTGTGGTCTTTTTGAAATTGGTTCTCCGATATCGAGGGATGATAACAGTCTACAGTCACACTGGCAGCTCCCGATGTCAAGGCAACAAAACGGTGGCGCCATGTCACCGCTACGGCAAAACGCGGCGAAACACGGCGCGCGGTGTCTGATGGGACCCCCGTTCCATCGCAGAGAAATCAAGGTATTTTGAGCCATGTCGAAGCAGAGGACATGCACTTTCCATTGCCTTGGATTGGCGTCGCTTTGGGCAGCGTACACCAGCATGTCAATTCCATTAACGAGAGGTCTGTACAATGTGTCAATAAGAGTCATCGGGGACTTCAATTTTGATATTTCAATGCCAAATGATAAGTGGCTCATATTTGTGATAAATGTTTACTTGCAAGCGACGCTATTAAATCAACAAGTGGGCACAACATGAGCATTGACGCACTGTTCTTGCCAGGAACGCAGGTGACGTGTCTTGTGAAACCTATGGAAACTATTTGAGCTATCAGAAGGCACTGTTAGCAATAGCTCTGTAACTATCTCGTTCCCTTCATGTCAATGCTGTGTAATTGCGTCCTTGAACCTTGTTAAATTAATAACTGAATACCATACACTTCTTAGCCCAAATAAATATTTTCCTGCCTTCCGATTCATGCTCTCCAAATGTGCTCTTCTTCCGTGGGTAATACACATTTCAGTGTCATATACTTGCGAAATTATTTGTGAGTATTTTCACTGTGCCCACGTATGGTACTCAGTGGCCGCAGCTTCTTCGGCAACCTGCTTTGGCTCACAAATGCAATTGTCCTAAACATTTTTCAATGTTCGGGCCTACCGCACACAAGCACGGCCAAAATGAAGTTCGTTGCGAGAAATGCGCAGAAAGCACGCACGCTATTTGTGAATGTAAACGAACAGCCAAGCGCTTTTAGAAAGCTCTTGAAGGCGTGTATTGCAGTGGAGACATTTAGGTAGCTTATGTTGTTTCATTGCATAATTCTAAAGAGAACAGAACGGTTAACCAGTACATATGTAACGGGACCGTAGCCCTATCCTGCAGCCGCCACAGGGACAGTGAGAGAGGGCAGTGGGAGAAGAGGCGGGCAGTCGTTCCCGCGAGCGCTCTGCTATATATAGTATTTGCATCTTCAGGCGCCACAGAGCTCTCGCGTGCCGCAAGGCCCGGTTATTTGATTACACGCCCAAAAACGTGACAAAGGCATGCCTACAACGGAGCCACATTCGCACTGACGCTCGTTGCCTATCTTCACAAACTGCGGAGTAGCCCTGGATGTTCCAGATTTGACGAAATATTTACTTTGCCGTTGCAAATGTTAAATATAGGACTCATAAGATTGTGAGAACTACGTTCGCGCTGAAGTTTTTTTTTTCCTTTTCTTTTTTATCTCATACATTTACTGTTGGCAATGAAAGCACCCTACCGACCCTCCGCGGCTGTCCAGTGGCTACCTTGTTGCGCGGCTCAGCTCGAGGTCGCGTGTTCTTTCCCAGTCGCAGGGGCCGCATTTCGATGGGGGTGAAATGCAAAAACGCTCGAGTACCTAGATTTAGGCACACGTTAAAGAACCCCAGGTGGGAAACGTTAATCCGGAGCCCTCCCTTGCGACGTGACTGATAATCAGATTATGGTTCTGGCACGTAAAACCCCAGAATTGAATTTCAATTTTGAAAGCGCCACGCAACTCGGTCGCGAGAGAGTACACGCCCTCTGTATTGCTGGTAAAAGTCCGACAGCCACTCAACGACCGTGGGGAGAGGCAGAAGAGCCAACGAAAGCTATTCGCTTTAGAACTTCTTCTGATCCTTCTAAGCTAGCTACACAGCTTGGCCCAGAAATAACTGATGTTAGTGTCTGTGGAGTCTTTATCATAATCGGAAGACCGCTTGAGCGATAAAACATAGCAATGATTGTAGTCACGAGTTCTCACCGCTTCACGCAGACGTCTCGCATGCTGAAGACGCGGTGTTTAGTAAGAGCTTAGGATAACTATCGATGTCTACGGATTATCCACTTGAAACAAGCTTCAGAACACTGCAAGTGTTGTTGCATTCCGTTTCAAGAGAATGAGCCATCGGAATTCAACCAGTGCCGTAGAGACGGCTGCACAACACAGTTTACACGCCTTTTCTGTATCGCCGTTAAACTTCATGGCGTCGGAGTCACAGAGCGACAAGGGCCCATTGATGATTCATTCATTCATTCATTCATTCATTCATTCATTCATTCATTCATTCATTCAGTCAGTCAGTCAGTCAGTTATCATTCATTCATTTGGCAAGGAGCACACGGGCTATAAAAGACGGCTTGTTGGAACTCTGGAATAATTTCGACCATTTTGGATTATTTAACATACACACAAATCACAACAGACGAGCGCTTTTTTTTTTTTTTTTTTTGTTCCGGCAGCCCCCATCGAATTGCGTCCCACGTGGCCTGGAATGTAACCCACATCCTCGTGCTCAGCAACAGAGTGAGGTGCCGCGGAAGGTAAAAGCGACTGAGGCACTGCAGCGCGAAAGGTTAAAAGGAGGATAGCGCAGAAAAACAAAGCAACAACTTTCGTGAAATGTTTCTCGCGACATTTCTCCGAACGTTTCCCCGCCCGAAGAACGTTTCTTCGGCGCTCCGGGTCACCAGCCGCAATTAAGGACTCGCTTTATTAACCCTCCGATCGCCTCTCCGACGGCCGCCCGATTCCAGTTCCCGGCAGCGAAAGACCGCAGCTCCAGCCGCGCGCGTCGCGGAGTGAGCGAGCCGCGGCCATCCGTCTTCGGCGCGCAAGGCGTGCGTCGCCGACCGCGGCGGAGGCGGGAGAGAGAGAGAGGACGCCATTTCCGCGGCAGAGCGCGCCCAAGAGTGGTGCGCGTTGTTTCAAGGCGCTCGAGCGTGGCCAAGTTTCGCCGAGAGCCCCGCTCGTAAATCATTCCGCATGAGGTGTCCGCGCTCGCCGTCGAGGCGCTCGCCCCGAAACCAGAGAAGGTGTGTGCGTCTTCTGTATGCGCCAGAGTGCGTGCGTGTGTTTGCGTGTTTGCGCGCGCGATTGTCCAGAGAAGGCGGCCACACAAAATGTCGCGAGAGGAGCGCGTCCGCATTTCGTATTTTCGCTAGAAATAGCGTCACCTAGGCGGGCGAATCTTGAAGCGGGCACTGAGGCCTTTTACCGGGCGTGAGCACGGCCAACGGCGCAGTGGTGGCGACGAGCTCGTTGAAACTTCGTCGCATTTAATATTTCCACCTTACTGTTCGTGGTGCTTCCGAACGCTCTGTTACTGACTGCACAGTTTCTCGAATTGTTCCTTGGCTGCTAAATTCAGTGCAAAGTATGGCACATACACGCAGCTTCGTGCAGGCAATGAATTCAGGGTCTCGAGTTCAGCAGCCCAATGCTTTAACTGCTGAGCCGTGGCTTTCTGCACCAAGCTCGGTTACGGCTGCGCATTATCAGATGCATTGCTCAAGCTTGTCATTACTTGTCATTACATTTCAATGGTTTGACACGCAGGCCTTCCGTTCTTTCTGACCGATTACTTCTCTCATTGGCTTCGTCCTTAACTGCCCTACTCCTAAGAGAGCTAGGCCACTCCACCTCAAGAGCTGTACCCGAAATTGTGACCGTGCTTGTGACCCACAGAAATTATATACCAAGCGATACCATCAACTTGAGAGAGAGAGAGAAGGTAGAAAGTAAAGGCAGAGAGGTTAGATAGGCCGTCCAGTTTGCTAGCCTACACATGGTGAGGGGGAGGGAGAGAGAGAAGACGCGGGTCGAAATCATTCACACGCGCTAAGCAAGATGCAGCGTATCTACAGTCGGGCACCCAAGTCTGTCGCCTGGACCCAGCATCACAGCCGGAGACCCAGCCAGACTTAGACAGCGGAGATACACGTTCAGGACTATTTACCACTGAAGTGCACCTCCATCTGTCCCAGATGAAATGTGCACTATTGATACCAATATCTTTTAAGAAAGAAATCCGCAGCTGAGTTTTGAACACGGTCTAGAGATTCAATATGCTCCTTTATAGATTCAAGTGCGCAAAATAATAATCTCAGGCAACCATCCACATTGGCTCACTGACTGTGGCATGCTTCTGCTACAAGCACGAGGTCCCGGTTCGACTACCGACAGCGGCGAGTGCACTTTCTTGGGGGCAAGACAAAAACACTTGTGTAGCCAGCTTCGGATACACGCTGAGGAACCCCGTACAGCCAAAACAAAATTCCTAGCCTTCCACCACGGGGTCTCTCATGACTTCCTTCTTTATAAGAAACAACTTACAGTAAATCTGCTATTGCGGTTAGGTGCGCGTCAGCTCCAAATGTTAACGAAAATTCCCTGAAGAAATCATTGAAGCTAGAACAGTGAACTTTATGAACAGGACTGGGAAAAGGTACTTTGAAATTATCATCATCCTCATCATGCTCTCTCTCAACAATCTCCAATTACCCTTGTCGTGGGCTAGCTGATTCTAAGTTATGTCTGCGAATTTCCTAACTTCATCACACCACCTAATTCTCTGTGGGCGTCTACTGCGCTTCCCTTCACTTTGCACCCATTCTGCAACTCTAATGGTGCACCGGTTATCTGCACTACGTATTACATGAACTGCCTAGCCTCATTTTTTCCTCCTAATGTCAATTAGAATATCGGCTACCCCTCTTTGAAATTGTATCATGATACAGATACATGATACCGACGTGATACGCATTTGAGATACCGATACTAGCGATTTAATTGTATCCGATCAATACTCGCTAGAATGTATCTTAAGATACATTCATGGCATCACATACTCTTCGCTTGCAAACCTTGGTCAAGAGGCCAGAGATAAACTTCTTGACCTATACAACGCATCATGGCGTGACGGCCTGTTTCCTGCCACATGGAAATTCAGTCGCCTTGTTCCACTCCTCAAGCCTGGCAAATCCCCACTGGAATTGTTATCTTAGCGTCCGATAGCACTGGCCAGCTGGGTCGGCAAGGTAATGAAGAGAATAATCCTTACACGGTTAGAATGGTACTTGGAATTTTACGTCTATCCAGAGGTAATGGCTGGCTTTCAACGCAGACGCTCGTCAATAGATAGCGTTATTGACCTTGTAAAATATGTACAGCACCATAAACATCTGAAACGAATCACTGCGCCCTTATTCCTTGATGTTAAAGGTGCCTACGACAATGTCGATCATCATGCGATTCTGGACGCCTTAGAAGCTGTAGGGATTGGTGGACACGCCTTTCGCTGGATACGCACCTATTTGAATGGAAGATCTTTCTTTATTTTGACTGAAGACGGACCAACGCCGTCTAGCTATACCACTCGTGGTGTACCGTAAGGCGGAGTACTCAATCCAACCCTGTTCAACCTGGTGCTCGTTGGTCTCGCCGATTCGTTACCGCAAACCGTTCAGCTCTCCGTATATGCAGACTACATTTGCATATGGGCTTCAGGAGTGACACGTGTACAAGTCCGCGCACGACTTCAGAAGGCTTCGACGGCCGTGTAAACATACCTAAGAAGGCAAGGCCTGGAGCTTACCCCTGAGTAATGTGCACCCGTTGCTTTTACTCACAAAGCAGTGACCCCGTATGCTTTGCGGATTAATGACCAGACTGTACGATGCAGACGAACGCACCGCTTTCTTGGCGTCATCATTGATAGGGACTTGTCTTGGAGCCCTCGCGTCTCGTACATGGCAAAGCGTTTGGCCTCCATCGTGGACCTTCTTGCGTTTCTCGGCGGGAAGTCTTGGGGCGCAACAGTACCATCAATGTTGCAACTATATAAGGTCCTGTTTTTGGGCTTCCTGCGGTACAGCTTACCTGTACTAGGAAATACTTGCACTACAAATATCCGCTAACTCCAGAGTATGCAAGCACAAACACTCAGAACTTCTCTCGGTCTCCCCAAAACTACGTCATCGATTGCGACAGTGGCCATCGCCGGAGACACTCCTTTGGCAGTCTATATAGATACAGATGTCCTGAGAGCACATATCCGACACCTGACTCGGATTCCCTCAGACCATCTTGCTTGCTTGCCAGCACAGAGGCCACATTCAACATTTGCCAAAACCGTGGTTGGGCGTTGCCTTTACCAAAGCCTATGCGTTCCGCATAGGGATGACCGACACCCCAACCTGTGACCACTGCGGCCATGAAGAATCAATTGGCCATATTTTGTGCGCCTGCCCGCAGTACGGACCACACAGGGAATGTCTTCGCCACGAACTTGACCAACTGGGCGACCAACCGCTATCCGAAAAAAGCATTCTACAACATCGAAGGGAGCTAACGTCACAGAAGAAGACCGTACAAGCGCTATTGCACTTTTTGCTATCTACCGGCCTTTGCGAACGCCCTTAACTGGAACGCCTCCATGTGTGCGTGTTTCTTATTTTTTTTCTTTTTTTTTGCGTTTTCCTCTCAGTCATCTTTCTAACCCCTATCCCCCATCCCCAGTGTAGGGTAGCAAACCGGAGACTCATATCTGGTTGACCTCCCTGCCTTTCCTCTTCATTCTCTCTCTCTCTTGCCAAAAGTGTTGTAAGACATCAGTCCTACTTGCCATAACAACTGACGCCTGTTACACGATTATCAGACCCATTGTGGTGTCTGCACCGGCCGCAAGTGCAATTGACAATTCCAGGCATCAGAAACAAAGCTGGAGCGCCATTGCAAGCTTTGAAACAAGCAACTTTGGAACATATTCACAACGTACACAGATTCCAGCAACATGTCTACACAGATGGTTCAGTAAAACTCAACAGCTCAGCTGCTGCACTCATCATCCCGGCAAAATATGAAGAAATCAAATTAAAAACTTCATGTGTGACCACATCAAAGGGTGCTGCACTTGCGGCACTCCATGCTGTACTTGATTTCATTTATCAGGAACTACTACAACGATGGACAGTCTTTAGTGACTCCAAGGCAGCCCTTTAGTGCATACAAAGCCCAATGCGCCACGGACCCAAGGAACAACTGGCCTCAGAAATTTGACACATGTATCATCGCAGCCATGACAAGGGGGCTTCAGTGGCTTCCAGGACATTGCAGCATCAGCGGGAATGCCCACGCGACGAAGCCGCCCGATCTACACATGAAAGTGGTCAACGTGTCTTGATTCCACTTTCGCGAACAATCCCTGCGGCTGGGCTGCGATGGATGTCCCGTGAATGTACTTTGCCTCTGTGGGACTCGAACGCTTTTACCATGTGTTGTTTACGTTCGTTGTCTCCAGACATAGGGATGCACCTACCGCCTGGGTTAACACGATGTGAACAGACCATGCTGCACCGTCTGTGGCTAGGCGTTGCATTTACGAACTCATATGCTTTCCTTATTGGAATGGCCAACAGCCCCACGTGCGCCATGCAACATCGATGAGACGCTCACACATTATATCTGTGTCTGCACGCGATATAGTGCCCAGAGACAAGTGCTGTGCAGAGTACTGGACCAGTTGGACAATCGTCCACTATCAGAACTCAAAGCTTTAGGTCAGTACTCCCTCAGAACATCCGCGCTGACGGCCTTACGTTATTAAGGTTCCTGCGGTCTACGGGGCTTCGCGATAGACTTTAAGAACGCTGCCCCCTACCGCTCTGTAGCGTACGCGGTTTGTTCGTGTTCGTCTATATTTCTCTCTATCTCCCCCTTCCGCTCTCTTTCTCTTTATATCCCCGTTCACCCTTCCCCCCGTGCAAACCGGAACAGCCTCTCGTTCACCTCCCTGCCTTTCTATGCATCCTTTTCTTTCTCTCTCTCGATACGTTCCTAAATTTCTCAATGTACCAGGTGTTTTGTTGCTGTTCATGCAGTCGTTTTTTTAGCTACACCAAATTTTTAGAAATCTTCTATGCCAGACAGCACAATTCTAACCCTCGGACTACTTTACTCGGTGAGGCAGTCATTATTTACACGATAAATCAAAATGTTTAATTGGATAATTCACACAATTACACTAGTTACCTTTCTAAATAATTTCTTCGCGGCACATATTGATTGCAATTTACGAATTATAGCCGGTGAATGTGCAAGGCGTATCCACTTGGAACGAATTATCAGAATGTACATGTACATCAGTTTCGAGGTAATTTTCAAAGTGTGCGACGAAATACATTGACGTTCCAGTTACCTCTGTGCTTCCGTTCATAAGGCGGCTTTTCGTTAAAAACTGCAAACTTGTGTAACTGTATTTTAGCGCAAGCTTGACGGCGCATATCTGGAAACGGGTGCCACCCTCAGAATTTGTTCTAAGTCGATGTGCCTTGCAAATTTACAGCTACAATTCATAAATTGCAATTAGTGCTGTAAATTAATTTGTGATTTTTAATTAGTAAATCACGCGTATGATTGCTCGTGGAAGAAATGTCAGCCTAATCGAGTAATTTAGTTCAAGGGTTATAATTGTGCTGTCTGTCACAGTTGATTTTTAAATCTTTGGTGCAGCTAAAAAAAACACCCTATATAATGTCTACTGTTGGGAGCGCAGTAAGTTTATAAAAGTTCGCTTGCAAATTTCTTTATTCTTGCTAACAGACCCCGTTCGTTTCAAATTTCCTGTAACCCGACATGGTTGCTCAGTGGATATGGTGTTAAGCTCTGAGCACGAGGTCGCGGGATCGAATCCCGGCCACGGCGGCCGCATTTCGATGGGGGCGAAATGCAAGAACACCCGTGTACTTAGATTTAGGGGCACGTTAAAGAACCCCAGTTGGCCGAAATTTCCGGAGTCCTCCACTACGGCGTGCCTCATAATTAGAAACTGGTTTTGGCACGTAAAACCCCATAATTCAATTTTTTTTTATTTCCTGTGTTGATTGCACTTACATACGTTTTAAGCATTCTAACCAGGTATATCGCAATTTAGCAGCAATCGATAAGGCTGGCAGTACTTGCACCAGGTTAACGCAGGTATGGTACGTCTTCGCCATTTCTCTATGCCATCTATGTTATCGGTACGACGCGCTACGCTAGGGGTCAATCCTGAAGTGGAACGGGGTCTTATTTTGCTACGTGTTTACGTAGTCTCGTAATCATTTTATATCAAGTTTCAGATTACACACCAAATATTTTGTCACGTGTTGCATGTTATAATCTCACCGGGCATAGCTGCAGGCGACACCCACTTCGCATTATTGTGCATGAAACTGGTAAGTATCACCCGCAAGCGTGATATGAAACTTAGGTCATCGCAAAATTCCACCTCTGCGCTGAATTGGGGACGCTGCGGCTGCCATTGGGGCTGTCTTGGCCACGATCTTCTGGGTCATCTCTGGTAAAAGTCCATGTTCCGGGGGCAACTGCTTTAACCGGCGGCTTGCTCGATGTTCCGGGACGACGTTGGTGTTGTCTTCGCGGTCAGGGCTTGGATCACGGCTTGTCGGGGGCGTCCGGTACATGAACGTAAGACACCCCCACCAGATGTCACGTGGTAGGGACGTATGAAGAACACAGTAGCAATACTGTGAAAGACGAAACTAACTTGTATTGGGCGAACCTGTGCCCACAAAAACAGGCTACACTTAAAGAACGGCGACAACGGCGAACACAGTCGACGATCGTCAAAATCTGATGAGCGGGTCAAACGCGTCGGCTTTTATACATCAGTCGTCGAATGTTCCAGAGTAATCGTTGTGACCCGTGTGTGTTCCACAAAGTTCTACACTATTCGCGTCGCGCATACATGCAATCAGATTACACAAGGTTCGGTGACAGACAGCGGATGGAACGATCGATAACATTCCAGAAACTTCCTATACATGCAGGCGCGTCCTGCGCTGTGGGATAACATTTGTTAGGCGGTGAAACGTGGTCACCCGATAAAGATAAACAAGTACATGTGTCAATGCATACATACATACATACATACATACATACATACATACATACATACATACATACATACATACATACATACATACATACATACATACATACATACATACATACATACATACATACATACAACAAATGAGAGAGGTCACTGCGGTAGCTGGAACCACTGCAGTCATGCTGAAATACACTACTAGTGGTCAAAAAACAAGAATAGCCCCTCATCTTGCGATGCCTGTACGCGCTGGCTCGGCTGCTCAACGTAATGATGCCATAATTTGCAGAAGACAGATACGTAGTTTCAGTGACCTCGGACTTTAATCCTACGTTTATCTTCCTTTCTCCTTAGATTCCTTTCCCGGTGCAAGGTACTAAACCGGACGCATTTCTAGTTAACCTCCAGCCTCTCACCTTTCTCTATCTGTCGGACTTTAGCCTACACTCAGCCGCAGGAATTCGGTGTAAATTCCACAGTAAATTGGCACTAGAAAGTGATGTATGCGATCAAAGGGTGCACGCACGCGCCCATGGAACGCACGAGCAATCTTGGTGTGCCCGCATGGACACACCAAGAAGTTCTGCACCACTCAACGTATTGCACATTCACGCGCACAAGCATATCGCTGCAATATGTCATACGACTATAGAACGCGGTTGCTTCCCGGCGCCTGGGCCGCGCGGTCACTCCTGCAATAGAACGCTGAGGTCGCCAACCTCAGGTCGTAGCTACTGCAGCCTCACGTGTCAGGGTTGTAATTGCGCTGCGGCGCGAGAAGCGCTAGCTTATGCATAAAACAGCGCCTCCGTACGTCATCGGCTCTAATGGCTTCGCTCATCAACAAGAGCACCTTGCAACCGCGACGGACTGTGCTGTAGTTAACGGGTTCCTTCTTCACGAGGATGACCCAAGCGACGCGCAAGTGAGGAGGCATGCCCAGCCTGACGCCTAAATTCCCTCCCTCGCCGCCCTTTCCTACGCAGCCCGTTAGCATATGCTAGGTCACCGAAACAACCAGTATCGATTCGTTTGGCGGCAAGCCTTTCCTTCAATGCATTTCCGTCTTTTTTTCCTCTAGCGCGCAGTTTGTTCAGTACGAGACCCGGAGTAATAATTTTTTTGGTGCACCGCAACGAGCGTCAAGTGAAGTGACCGTGCATTCACAAGTAAATTGGCGTAATCACAAACCAAATGCGAGTGCTCATAGCGGCTAACACTATAGAGCATGCTTGTATACTGCACTTTATCTCACTAAAACTGTTCATTAAATGTTGCGATGTCGCGGAAGCTATTATACTGTCGTGAGTTAACCATGGAGCTGCCAAGATCACTATACTGTTTCTTACCTCTATTGGAGTTGCTCGGTCCGGCTGACAATTGCAGAGGAGGGAAAAGAAACAATGCTGCTTCAAGGAAATGTTTAAAGCTTATCGTGTCCTCGTGATTCTCAGAACCTCGCGATACTCAGACTCGAAGCATGTGTTGTCGATAAGTAAAGTTCAGCGACAGTTGCTATCCAATGCAAAGGAACAACGAAGCACGGACCTCACTTTAGCTTTTCAGCGGGCTCTATAACATGCAGAAGTTGCTCGGAATAATAAACCTAGTAGGCGCGCACAAGAGATGAAAGACTGTGGAAAACTGGAAACTGAAGTCCTGCCGTACACACAACTAAATATCGGCCGTAAGTGACAGTGCCGACGGATGATCACAACATTCGAAATGGCGAAAGAAGCTATTCGTGAGCGCTTTCAGTTGATTTGAACACCGCCATGTTAGTTACGCACAATCAAGATAAAACGATCTACATACAGGATTAAAAATTATTCAACGTACTCGCCGGTGTGCCTTTTTAAAGCGCAGCTCACCAGCCTTACGAATTGCAAACAGAAAAGTGCTGTCAGTTGATCACCTGGTGGTGATCGTGCCTGCCAAGTATTGAACCAATGTACTATGCCGCGAAAACAGCTGAAAATTCGAACAAAGCTATCGCGCTCGTCTCGGTAGAGCCATTCAGCCCGCCACCGAGATGACGTCACACGCAACGGCGTGTGACGTCATATTGTTGTCTTCGTTGCGTCATCCGGCTACTACAAAACTCTTTTTAAATATTCTTGGGGCAGAACCCTCCCTAGTCGGCGCTTACGAGCTTCTAGTGGAGAACCAAAATTTCCTACTGGGCATGATGCACGCCCTTTAAGACAGGACACACCCTTTCTGCACTCTTTTCCCCGTGCAACGAGGTAGGAGACGTCAAATACTTGATGCAGTCATTGCGAAACGTAGCTAGTACTTAAATAACTTGTACAAGAAGCTTGAAGAAATGTCTTCTTCATGCGTGTATCCCAGTGGCTATGGCGATTCGCTTAATAATAATTATAGTATTTTCTTCTGTCAATGTCATCATCCTTTCGCTGTAATTCTGCGCTTCACGTAGTGAAATCCGGTCTGGCTCTCGTCAATGGCAACGTGGCTGTTCCCAGAAATGCGTGCTCATCCCATCCACTTTGAGACAGGTGGGCGTCGTTCCCTCACATTCGGAAAGAAGTTGCTTGCCTGTACCTTCCTGTTTTATAATTATTTTCGTCTCAAATACTACTAATACGAACAGCAGTTAGGAGGACAAAGTCCTCCTAATTTACGGTTAATGACAGGCTAGTGGCAACGATTCGGCCGTTTATGATAACAGATAATCACCTCTTGTCCGAGCTCTCCGAGAGACTAATGAATGTAAAGCGAATGAAGTTTGCGACGGATACGCTTGCACACGAGGTCATATAGGCCTTGGGGCGATCGCTTATTGTTCTTGCATGCCTGTTGCTCTCGTAGTGCTCGCAGTGGCCTGCTTGTTTTGTCTTTTGGTCTGCCAAAGTTCAGAGACTCCTCCACTGTGCGTGTTGCGTCACGCCCATCTATACCGCGCCGAAGATGAGGAGAATCGGGCCATCGGAACAATGTGCAGCCGTGTTCGCACAAGAGTGATCGAAAGTTTCCTTTCATCTGAACGTGGAAGGGGAGACAAAAAAAAAGTGCTTTGCAGCAGCTGCACGCCATTACTGATTTCCCACAAGTGGATGGTTGCCCATCGTGTTCTCCTTGTTTCTAGGGATGACGCAAGCATGAGAAATGAGGGAAAATAAATGACGAGCGCGAGGGATAATTACGTTGAATAAAGAGAAATTTCGCCATGCCACTCACATGGAAGAAATTGTGCTGTTTTGCTTGATTTATACAACTTGCAGCAGATTCCTGAAGAAATACCTAACGTATGCGTATACCTTTTACTCTTACTTTGTATCGAGTTGTCGGCACTCAGAATTAACCCCACTCCGTGTTGCCACGATGTTCTTTCGATTATATGAATATCCTGCATGGACTTTACAAGAAAATTCTGAAATATCCATTCTAAAGAAAAAGAAAAATGCATCACTGTACATACCGCAAGAACTCAAATAATTAGGTAAGTGTTTTTTATCTTTTCTTTTCTTGTGACGCGGCTCTCGCGGTTTCTTATCGCACATTGTAAACAACAGAATATATTCCGTGTCGTGAAGCTGTACGTGCTACAAAGTGCTATAGTTTATGAACCACAAGAAAACTGTGAACACAAAGTTTACTTTACCAAAATCTAGAACACGAGTCCGAGAATATTGAAGCTGAAAAGTGCAGTTTGTGTTCGTGTGCACTCTTTGTTGAGGATAAGCCCCCATGACATCTATCTGCTGAGGACGTGGTCGCGGGTTCGTCTCCATACCATGACGACTGCATTTCGACGGGGAAGAAAGGCAAAAACCAGTTTCGTTTTGATACCTGTATGCCCATTCAAGGATGTTACTTTTATTTTTCCAAGAGTTGTGCAGGATTCTCCCCATGTGAGGAGGTTTTGGCTACACCAGATACTAGACCACGCTTCTGGTGCTGATGACTCTGATGACCATACTTACGTGCTTGTGAACTACACTTTTTTTTTAATGCAGGAAATGGGCAAATAGGCTTCTTTGGGGCCGGCTATCCTAAAATACCAAAGACGCTAATCAGTCATACGGTGCCATGTTTCTGAACAGTGATCTTTTTCTATGACTTGGCTTCAAAGTTTACATGTGTTCGTGTGCAATTTCACTGTGCTATTATTCATGGCCAGTTTTGTCATTGCATTTTTCCTTGTCCGCTCTATTACTCACTTGACAAGTGATTTTCTTTTTTGCATTATTGTCTTATTATTGTGCAAAAAGATGTGTATAGGACGTAGTGAGCTGTCGCCAAGGCCGCAAGGCTGTTACAAGCCACCAGTAAAAAATAAGGGAAATGAAATAACGAATAATGAAAAAAAAAACCAGAAGGAAAGCAATGAAGAAAACTTCTCAACGCGCAGTAGACACAAACGTACAAGTCGCAAAGACACAAAAAGCGTCACTGTATTGGCAGCAGCACCGGCAGCAGAGTCCAGCACTTCGGGTAGTCATTTCATCACACACAAGTGTACACAAGTGCTATACCTACGCATGCAGCATCCGTATTTCTACGTAAACCTGACCGCGGGGGACGCAGGCTTCATGGCACCGCCGCCGTGAAGCCTGTGCGTGGCATCCGAAATGCATGACACTCCAGTGCGTGCGAGCCCTGAGAAACGCGTCATGCGGCAGCCGGGCTCCCCTATCACGCTCCTTTCTGGAAACGCTACGCCATCTAGTGGCATTGCCGATAAGCCTGTGCCTAGCCTCCGAGACGAGCAACGTGGTGCGCCGGTGCCTGCGAACGTTGAGAATTGTTATCGCGCTTGCTGGACACTTAGTGGCCCATACTCACCCCTGTATTCACAAGCGCACCTCGACCCTCCACTCGAAATGCTCCTTGAGGGCGGTTTTCCATTTCACAAATCGCCCTCCACTTGAACCGCGCCTTGAGTGAAGGAAAGCTCGAGCGCTTTGCTCGATAATCTCAAAGGTAGCCCCGCAGCTACTTCGAATCGCTCCTCGAGTGAAGTCAGTGCGTAAAGATTGCTGCCTTGTGATATGTCGCAAATCCACAATCCCATTCGGGGGTTTCCGCACGCCCAATTCTATGTACGAAATGTTTTGTGTAGGCAGTGCCCAGCCTTAATCGATGAATAATGGTTTCTATATTTCTTCTGGTATTTCTTCAGCACCTAGGTTCTTTCAGGGAAGCGAGCTGGTGCAGGCAGGCACCGTATTTATTGATGCTTTCAGGTCTGCCACAAGCCTTACTGTGCAGCCCAGATGTTGATTTTTTTCATCAGTTGGTCCTTCCAAAGCCCACATGCCGCGCCAGAATGTTAAAAATGTTATGTACACAGGGCACTCGCGGGATAAGTAAATTCAGTGTACCTCAGCAGCCGAAATGAAACGATGTAGCCCAACAAAAAATGTGGCAATTGCGTGAACTTGACAGCACAGTTTATGGATTGTGCATCAGATGGTACCACATAGCACATTGAAGAAGGTAAGGCAAATAAATAGTAATGCTGGTGGTGAACAACTGACACGTGAATTTTCGGAATACTAAAACATTGCGTAGCGTTTATGTGAAGTGAGGAAGCATTGGAAATGCAGGCACCAGTGTTGATTAATTACCCATATCTGCTACAATTTGAACAAACCTACTAACGAATACGACTTCTAAAACAAAGTACAGGACGCAAAAACGCTTGTTTTCTTCAGCCTGCCGGAGCTATGTCATCAACCACATGCATTCTGCCACACGTATACTATAACTGCTTCTCCTCTACTGAAAGATCTCGTACGCGACACTGGAATGATAATTGGACACAGTCGCCAATGGGTACCTCCTGTATTTTTATTTTAAAAAGCGGAACCAATAAGATATTGTCGTGCGGAATTTCCCACAAGCTCTCATTAGCATCACCTTTTTCCGCAAGCTTATGCTGCCTCGAATAATATGCTTCAGGTGTTAATGCCTGCAGCATGAGCAACTGGAGCCAGTCATGCTTGGAATATCGGAAATTTTTTATCGACAGCGCCGCGGCAACTTCACAAAAACTGCATCAACATAATCTGCTTCCATGCAAAAATGGCTCACTCACCCATAGTTTCTGTTCAGTTGTGGCTTTCAGCAAACTTTCAGCAGAACTCGGTCTTAAAGTTAAACAACGTTACCTATCGGTCGTTCCATCTGCGGCCTTCTTCGAAGTTAATCCAGCTGAGCCACAATACACACACGGACAAAATAACCCATAATAACCACGATTAACAACCGCAACATGTAGCACCAATGAAGCACATGGAAACAAAGAGCAGCAGACAAATGCCGGTGCGAATTTTCTTGTTTCTCAGACATGAGCCATGCTCTCAGCTGTTGAGGTGCGATTGTTGCCAGGCCTCAAACACAGCTCCCGCTTAATCTATCAGTAGAACGCTCATAGTGGCAGGGTTGCCGAAGTTGTGTATTGCGCCATGTAATCGTTTGATTAGGAAGAAAAATTAACGGAAACACATATCTGTCTTAAATAACTGGGCTTTTACTAAACACATTTAAGAAGAGCCTCGATATCAGACGCTTTTCACGGTCGGTGCACTTCACTCGAGTCGAGGGCGCATTTTCAAGGCATTCTTCGGCGGAGGAAACGGGGAGTAGTGTTTATGGCACCTTGAGTGAAGGAAGGCCCGTCGCCTCGACTTGTTTGAGCCGAGGAGAAGCGTTGAGTGAAGGCGTGTTTAAGAATACGGGGGTCAGTAGAGAAGCCTTTGATATGGAGATTGTGCACCGAGCGTAGGGAGCTTAGATATAAGGCATCGGTAGGGAACCCGTGCTCTAACCTTTGAAGGGCGGATTTCGAATCTGTAAGAAGGACAACAGGTTGAGGCGTACAAAACCGTAGCTTCTTTAGAGCTCCCTCAATGGCAACGCTTTCGGCCGTTGGGGAGGACACGACTGCAGTGAAGCGAACCGACGATTCCAATGGGTGCCCTCGCACATAGGTATCATAGGTAACGAGATGGCGGACAGCCTCGCCCATAGAGCGCTGTCGGGGAATCCATTGAGAAAAGTGCCTCAAGAGGACAAGAGACTCTTCAGAGAAGCGGTGTCGTGCCACTTCAGCTCTTTGTGGAGCTCACCTCACAAGCCATGTGTGACTAAGGGTCTCAAAAGAAACCAAGCCACTTTACTGCTCCGCATTCGCACGGACTCTGCTCGTACCCCTGCGTGGATGTATAAGACTAGCCTGGCGTTGTCACCATTATGTTCAACGTGTGGTGTGTGCGGTGACATAGAACATTACCTTATGTGCTGTATTCTGTATAACGCGGAAAGGAGTGTGTTATTCGGGTCCCTCAAGAAGACAGGAATTCCTCACAGTTCTCTTCAGGACATTGTTTTCCCGCGCAGGAACCAGTTAGGTAGGAAGGAAGTTTCTCGTCTTCTTTTAAATTACCTGCAGGACACGGATTTGGCCTCCACATGGTGACCTTAGGAGTGACTATGCGTAGTTGTGAGGACTGTGTCTGATTTATATGATTTATGTATTTTAAGTGTCGCTACGGTGGAGCAATTGCCGGCAGCAACTGCAAGGCTAATCCCACCAGTAGCCTACAACCATTCAACTCAACAACTCGAGGGGTTCAGTGACCCAAGTAGGCGAGAGATTCATTGAAAAGCAGCACATGCCCAGTGCATTCATGGCGTAGAGAGAAAGAGCAAATGATAAATGAAAGATACGGAGGTTAACCAGGACTAAGCCCGGTTGGCTACCCTACACTGGGGAAAGGGAAAAGGGGACGGAAAGATTAAAAGAAGAAGAGAAAGTCCACTGGGGATATCATTCTGTCACTCAGTCCGTATCACAGACGGTGACTCAATCCGGTAGCTTTCAAATATCGCGGCAGCGCTTTTGTGGCTTTTGGTAGCTGCGATATGCGAGGCCGTGGTCGCAGGATCTTGTTCAAGGTGAACGGTTTTCTATCTGACTGATGGAGAGCTGTCCAGAGGTCATGTCTTTTATTTTCAAAAGATGGGCAGTAGCACAGTAGATGTTCTATAGTTTCCTCGACACCGCAGGCATTGCACTCGGCGCTATCAGCCATTCCAATCAAAAACAAACGTATATGCATTGGTGGATGCGACGCCCAAGCGTAAGCGGCACAGCATTGTTTCCTCATTTCGCGGAAGCCCTGGTAACAGCCGCAGTTGTATAGATGGGTCGAGGGAATGCAATCGATGTTGGGTGAATTCAGGTGTTTGCCACTTCTCCAGTGTCATACGGTGCGCTAGCTTGCTTCAGTGTTGGCTGCATCAGTCCGCGATAAAGGTACAGAAACAAGGGTTGCTCCTTGGTGTGCTTTCCTAACAGCTTCGTCAGCGAGGTCGTTGCCGGAGATACCGCAATGGCGTAGCTCGCTAAAGCGTCAGCGTGAAAGGTGTTCATTGAAAAGCGGTACATACCGAGTGCATTTGTGGCGCAGCCTGCAAATGCGTCGGGTAGTTGCCCTTGAGGAACCCTTGTGACGTGGGTTCGATACAGCTCAGTATCGGCGAAATTCAAGGGATCTTTTTTGTTATTGTAGACCGGCGCATTCCAAATGGCACATACCTAATTTACCCAAGTTGAGGTCGAAGACGTTCATTGAAGAGCAGCACACACATATACCTAGAGTCCCAAGTTGGCCTCAAAGAGGTCCATTGGATACCACCACATACCGAGTAGCACATACCCAGTATTCCAAGTCGGCGTCAAAAAGTTTGTTCAAACAGCGGTACCTACCCAGTCCCGCGTCTACAGTGGCCCATGTCGGCGTGAAAGAGGTTTGGCTGAGAGCGGCACGTATGTACTATTGTGAAGTCGGGGGTCCGTACGACCGCAAAGGTCCCATGTCTGGTGCCGTGCCAGGTGCCGGGAGAAAGAGTGGTCCAGAGCGACGTCCTAACGATCAGAAGAACAATTTTTATGCACAAATTTACATGATGATGGTTTACAAGAAGGCTCCATAATTCGCGGAGCACCCTACCTTCGACCCACTCTCAATGCAATGAAAAAACATGGGTGGACGTTGTTCCCACAGAAGTCGTCGCCGTTGGATTTTTGCAGCAATTAGCAGTCCCTGCATAACCGCCAACTTGTAGCGACTTCAGGAGGCTCGTCTCAGCAGTCGCTACCGCTTCCAAAGAATGCGGCGGTTGTGGTCACCTGTTAGGGTCACCTTATTTTCTGCCAGCCAATAGTCGGCGCCGGGTCCTATCGTTGGCCCGGCGGGCGCTGGTGCTTTGCGTGAAGCATGCAAGGAGTGACGTGGCCGTTTAGACACGCACACGGCCGATGACCCATCGCAATTTGGGGTCCTAGAA
Organism: Dermacentor andersoni; assembly: GCF_023375885.2. NCBI lineage: Eukaryota > Metazoa > Arthropoda > Arachnida > Ixodida > Ixodidae > Dermacentor > Dermacentor andersoni. The sequence continues at coordinate 184,998,735 of NC_092814.1, read as the reverse complement.
CTTGTCTCTTTGTTCAGCTCTGGGTCGTCGAATAGACAAAGACCCGACACACAGTATCTGTCAATTATCTTGAGGTGACGCTGTTTTCATCGCCAGCTTTTTGGCGTTGAATAGACTATGAAGCGAGGATGGCATTCCATAGCTGCATGCTCGTCGGTGAAGCACCCTTTGTCCAGAAGAGACATCAGGCACAACAGTACACACTGCCATATACTCAGTGACCCAAGTCGGTCGTATGGTTTCTTTCAAACCCTGTAACTCGGCACAGCACCCCGATGCGCTACCCATCCGAAAACTGACTACCCAGTGACCCAGGTAGGTGGGAAAACGGTTAGATACAAACATACACAGATACGTAGACACAAACATACATAGATAGATATGAGGGCAAATCAGAAAGTCTCTGCCCCTATATTTTATTAGCCAAAATAAGGTACATACAGGTAATTACAAATATACGTGCTATTCTACGTACCTTACACTATATCTTTCCACATAGTCCCCACACCGGTTCAGATACTTACACCATCGCAGCTCTACACTTGAGACGCCCCACTTCATCCGGCTGACTGTGGAACCACCGTCGGACTGCTGTCTTGGCTTAATCGTTGCTCGTGGATCGCTGTTCTGCCAGGAACTTCTTCAAGCGAACCGCAAACGTGGAAATCACTAGGGGCGAAGTCCGGACTGTTTGGTGGGTGGTGCAGGCTCTCCCAGCGAAATGGCCGGAGCTTGTTGGCCTCCCCGAACGCTCATTGTCATGGAATTCTTCGCAGCCTTTTGCGAACTCACAACACCACCACTTCACACTTTTCAAAGCGAGGCACCTTTCTTCGTACGTGAGCTGCATTTCCCTGTGGATTTTAATGGGTGTTCGTCCCTTGTTCTATAGAAAACGCATCACACTTCGTTGCCCGTACGCCGTGGACGTGTGGAGCACAACCGCCATCTTCAGCAACTGACAGCAGCGCCGTGACGCGGAGCTACCGGCAGAGAAGGCCGGACCGGTCTATGGAAGGCCTACCGCTGGAAATGGATATGTTGAATTCGCATTTACAGCCGCAATATGGCAAAAAAAAATATGGACAAAGACTTGCTGATTCGCCCTCGTATACATAGCCCCCTGAAAGTGCGTGAAGTGCCCTAACAATGCTAGCGCATTAAAAATAAAAATAAAGAAAGAAGCAGCGTGACCGAGAGATCGCTGAGTATGCAGCTTAGTTTGTGTGAGCCTCCATGTTTTAGTCTGAATTGGGTATTCGTGAGGACGTCGTTAATATTGAATTGCGAATACAAAAGCTGAGTCAATTCTAGGTCACGGTCGGTTACGAAAGTTCAATCACGAGAGGAGCCCTTCCCATAGACGACGTCGATATCGAAGCCATTGTTTAGTAAGCGAAGTAACCGGCAAAGTAAACAAACGATGTCACCTATGTACTCACTAAGCGACTGCCACGGAATTCTGTAGCCTTTCGTTTTATTCGTCTGTTCTTTTATTCTTTCGTGGCTTTTGCGCATCCAGAACTTCCGTAAACAGCTGTCAAGTTTAATGTTAATGCATATATTGTTTATTCTTGTTTTCTCTGCACACATGTGGCTAGAGTCTACCGGCGATAATCCTTGCAACTGATGTCATCTTAGTGTACCTTCTGTGCAAAATTCTGGCTTTTTGTTACAATGAGGCCACCAGAAAAGTAGCGCTGTGGTTTCCGTTTAAGCATGCCTTCAATCGTACTCTGTAGCTTTTACTTGATCGATGGAGATGTATTGCACGAAGGACATAAAAACGACTCTACGACCTGCCATTTACCATCATGAAAGAAATTTGCAAGACAATCTTTTTGAACCTGAAGTCTTCCAGGCTGCACCTCTAGCCGATTTTAGCTATCACGCATGTTTGCAGCTTGAAGGTCCGCAAGCTATCATGCGTATTACTGCGATCTAAAACTGTCTGATCAAGATCGGCAAAACAAAATTGCATACATAAATACTGAACGAAGTGGGTAATAATAGAGGATGATGCGATAGGAATTGCGGGATAATATATGTAAGTCACCTTTCAATGTCACCCACGATGAGACAAGTTCTACGGCTCTTCCTAAAGTTCCTCCGTGATGCGGGTATGGAGTGGGGATGGTGAGCCGTGTGGGTCGACGTGCACTGGATAACGCGCAACTTGCTGCGCTCCGTGTCACGTTCCTTGTGATAGCCGGTGCTATTTTTACCAGATGCCAACTGTGACGGGCTTCAGACCATATACTGCCTCTGATAGATGGCGTTCGGGCGAAGCAATTACCGGCAACTTTTGCAAGGCTCGGTACACCCGCAGTAAGCAACACTCCTCCTCCTGTCTAGCGGTGAATAGAAAGAACTTTCTGGAAATGCGATCACTTCATAAAGCGGTTCTTCTACTTGTTTTCAGCAAATATTTGTCGGTAGCATTCATAGCAGGGCATTTCAGAATTTATTCGTGCTCTGCAAATCTTGTGACGTTATGTTGTTCACATACGTTATGGAAATTATATTCCACGGCCTGTTACGTCTCAATACGGCGATGAGTACTCCTTAGACATTTTCCACGCGCCAGTCCGATCATCAGCGCGCGCCCAGACGACACCGGGCCCCGAAATAGGCAGGGACGCGCAAATAATGGAGCTCACTTCGAGGTGACAACTACCGCGAAGATCAATCTACCTGAACCTGACCCTGACACGCTGAACTAATTGATGAAAGTAGCCAACGTCGAGAACTACCGTGGGAACAGCGTCGACTACTTAAGTTTTCCCAGATTGCGACGTGGTTTCCTCATATGCGGAGACGAGGGTGCAATATAGGAGGCGGAGTCCGGCGGAACGGTGCGACAAAATGGGAGGAATATTGTGACCGATTCGACATTTGTGATTGGCCGAGATAGTCATCAAATTCCCTAGTCTAGTCTCCTAGGGACCACGATGGTTTTAAAAGCGCAGACCTTAGGTGCAATGAGAAAAGTGGGGCTGACGTGTCCTGATGTGAACTCGGACGTTTAATATGCTCCTACATGGGGTGGGTTTCCGTATCTGGAGCCAGAGTAAATAATGTAAAATAAACCCTTTTTCCTTCATTCTTACTACCGGACGTACTCATCAATGCGCCAGCAGGATTCCTGGCCTCAACGCAACTCCAAGCCGCTACAGGCCCTACATCTCAATAAATTACGTCGTTAAATTTCCATTTAAGGAACTGTTGACACATGCGTTGGGGCCTATAGAGCACGCAAACTGCCACCGGGAAGCGCACTGAATGCACTGCCGCATTTCCTTTGTTTCAGGTGTTTCGATGGGACAATGTAGCATTCAAGTTAACAATAACGGAGCATGGCGCAAAAGGTTATGGTTTCTGAAAAGCCAATAGCACTCTTCGTCGCCCTGACGAAGTGTCCTTGTCGAAAAGTTGGCTCCAGCGACATTCCTTGTTCGAGCATTGTCATTAACTTCAGGCAGTTACCTTCTCTGAACTTATCCGTTGTTTAAACAGTAGATATAAGAATTTATGAAGCCGTCACTCAACTGTTCAGCGACCATTCTGTTATGTTGTGCTTCTCTTGCGTGAATAACCTTGCGTGAAACAGTGACATGTACGAATATCTTACAATGACAAACTAATGCAAGCGAAAACATATAGCATATTCTAACATAAAGGAGAAACGTTCGTGGTCTTATGTGTACTACGAAGATTTTTAGTTAGCCAAAAAATGACGCCATTCGCTGCTTATTCTGGACATCTGGAAGCTCAATATTCATCTCCCTTTCGGTCTCTACGGAATCCCAGATTAAGAATGAATTTTTTGATGCCAAAGCACTATATGCCCCATTACCCGAAAATCCGTCGGTGTGACCGAAAAATGGCACCGAAAATGGTCGCCGCCGCAAATAGTAAAAACACGTCGCAATATGTTCGGATTGATGTCAGATTTCTCAGGGCGGTTCCTATGCACAAACTACATTATTGTATTTGAAAAGCAATGTCAGCACATTTCTTGCCTGAGTAGGAATCGAACCAGGACCGCCAGGGTGCGAGACGAGCTTCCCCGACGCCAGGACGGCTCCACAATTCCGGTTGATTAAAGGTGTACCTAGTGCGTGTGGCCATTGCACACGTCACGTCGCACGCGGGCAAGCGAGCGCATTGAGACGCTTGGCGAGTTTCGAAGCAACTGCGGCGGGTGTTAACAACGATTATCTTGCGCGAAGTGGGCCGATGAAGAAATTGTGACCACTCCAATTATCTCAACAAGTTTGCCTTAGTAAATTTTCGCCCGAAATCTACCCTTATTTCCTGCGTGTTTTCATAATATATTTGAAGCTGAAAAATGCTTATCTTGCATTATAGATATTATCGAGAATATCAAAACATAATAGACGTTTACATGGGCAACGAAAAGAAAGGGGGGATGGTTCCTTTGGTTAAAAAAAATAGGGAGTGTTAAGTGCCAAAATCACGATCTGATTATGAGACAGGCCGTATAGCAAACTTGTACCACCCGGGGTTCTTTAACGTGCACCTGAATCTAAGTACACCGGTGTTTTCGCATTTCGCCCTCATCGAAATGCGGCCGTCGGGGCGGGATTCGATCCCGCGACCTCGTGCTTAGCAGCCCAACACCACAGCCACTAAGCAACCATGGCGGGTCCCTTCGGCTGAGTAACGAGATAGAAGACTCACATGTGTTGAGCGGGGAACAAATTTGCCTCGTTCTTGAGCAGACAACTCCGTCATAGATTGGCTCTATAGCACCGCCCTCAACCGGCCGATTCACGAAATTAAATCTCCGATTGCTTTGTTTATTTGCTTGCTTACTTGCGTGCTTGTTTGTTTGTTTCCTTTCTTTTACTGTATGTAGTTGGCTTTAGTTCTGCGACACTCGACACTTCGGTGCCTTGAATGCGGTCCGATTGAGCCAGTCAGTAAGCAGGCCAATTTATTCCACCGCGATCGCTCGCTAACGGACGCAATTCAGATCTCTCGAGTATCTGCGGACGTTTCCTGAGCCTCGCATACCCGCGCTTTTGCGAAGCGACCATCGAATAGAGCGGGTTGTGCTCCATCTCGTTAAGGGCCGCTCGTGAACGCGTTCAATCGTCCCGCGCGAGCGTCCCAAAAGAGCCGAGCGGCGCGGACACGTATACATGCCGAGCGATTCAACTCGCCCGCCGCTGCCGATGCTGCCGCCGTTCCAATTGTTGCCGCGCTGCCTCGGCGGGCTGCGATCGTGCGCAGGCCACTGTACGGCTGATCAATTTCACTTAATTGGCGCGACCGTGCGGACCCGTGTTCCCGCCTGTTTGCCACTGTTTGGTGCCCCCGCCGCTCCCGCTACTGCTCCTCGTCCTCCTCACAACTTGGCGTTTCGCTGCTGCCGCTGCTCCCGAGCCTCGCGTATGGAACAAGGAGAAGGGGACGTTGTCCTCCTGGCGGGGAACGCAGGGAGGAGAAGCTATAGGGGGAGGTCACGCGGAAAGGCCGCGACCCGCCATCTGTTTCTTGCCGGGGACCTTTTTGGGGTGGCGCAGCCATTGTTCTCGAGATTATAATAACCCCGGAGGCAGCGAGTTGCACTTATCTCGGCGCTCGACGCGCTTTTATTTCGCGCTCTCGTTTCGCACCGACCCGTCGGGTGGCCCATTAGGTGGGCGCTGCGGAGAGGACGAGCGCCGCTCCCGCGAGGCCAATCCCGGCGGAGTGGTGCAGCATCCGGCTCTCGCTGTGTGGCCTCTGTGGCGCCCCCATCCCGCTCGCCACTTGCTCGCTGCCCGAGCGTCCCGACAGAAGAGGCTCGCGGATATCGGGACGGAGGCTGTGGCTTCGCGCTCGTTCCCTTCGCTCATATTGTTTTGGGATTTAAAGAGGGTGGCGGTGGGACCTCGATTTATTGTTTACCGCCTTGTTCAGCTGAAAACCTGAGCCCATACATTTTCTTTTTATTTATTTTTTTCCTCGTCGATCTCGTTCCTAAGAATGATGGTGGGCTCGAAGACCCCCGCCCTATCTTGTCCTGGTTCTTTTCTTTGCCATTGTATTAGCGCTGCAAAGAAAAACGCAGGCGAGGTGAGGCGAAGTAAGGCGAAGCCATTTACTCGGCCGTGCCTCGGCACCTGCGGCTCCCGTTTGGAGAGCGTCCCAATGAGGCGATAACGGGCATCGGACCTTTCGCGGGCGCCACCGCCAGCACATCAATGACCAAACTGAGCTGGCTGGGTTTATAGAATTCCCCTACCCTCGCCTTAACGTGCCCCGTCAACCATTAAAGTTCGTGCTTGGCATCCATCTACTTTGAGAGCGGAACGGATCTCTCAAACGGGCAGCTTTAGACGACCTGCTGAAGGGCCGTCCATTCGACCTGCGAATGCTTCGAGTGCGTATTAACTGCTTGTCTAGACCTGCACCTGAATACTTCGCTGAATTCACGGTGAGCGCCAGTGAAACGTTCAGATCATTCTGGAAGCAAATAATGAGCATTGAGCCCCCACCTATGCCGCGGGGATAATTTGCTCAAGTAAAGATAAACCTGACCTGAGCAATCATGTAATGAAATAGTTATTTGAATTTTTACTGAGCGATTCAGCACGGATAGTCCAAAGTCGCTCTCATGCAATGCTGAGCAGCATAGCTTATGCCGAACCGAAAGTTTAGGAAACAAGCCATATGAGTATATGCTTGGGTTTAGCGGAGGTTGTACGGTACTTGGTTTCAGAAAATGCTAGAGGCGTAAGTCGGAAAGTGCAGTTGCATATTATGAAAGCACGCGTAAAAGCCACAGCAAAACACTCGAAGGCTAGCGAAGTCAGTGCTGTGCGTGCGTGCGTGCGTGCGTGCGTGCGTGCGTGCGTGCGTGCGTGCGTGCGTGCGTGCGTGCGTGCGTGCGTGCGTGCGTGCGTGCGGGCGGGCGTGCGTGCGTGTGTGCGCGTGTGTGCGTGTGCGTGTGTGTGCGTGTGCGTGTGCGTGTGTGTGTGTGTGTGTGTGTGTGTGTGTGTGTGTGTGTGTGTGTGTGTGTGTGTGTGTGTGTGTGTGTGTGTGTGTGTGTGTGTGTGTGTGTGTGTGTGTGTGTGTGTGTGTGTGTGTGTGTGTGTGTGTGTGTCACGTGCTTGTCATCATGAATACTTTCAAAATTACCTAATTCTGGAATCTTCTTGCAAGAAGACTCTTCCACAGTGAGCGATCCACAACTGCTTTCTTCACCCATTCACCACTGTGTGTACGTACCATGTTTATTATCGTCAAGACGATAAGAATCACCATCATCCAAGTAGCTGATAGCTTCTGCGACGCCGCGTGGGCTGCGAGAGATGCAGGCATGACAACACAGAAAGGCGAAAATAGATGCTGGTCGCACACGATGTCGGGGCCACACACAGGATGATCTTATATACGACGCTATAGTGAGCCGTATAGAGATGCATGAGCAGAGCATGTCCTGCATCGAAGGCGTTTTAGCGGTCGGCTGCACATTCACTGCGCCTTTAGCAGACATTTTGAGAATATTTTTTCTTCAACTGCAAGGCTTTTCTTTCGAGGAACCCGTATGGGTTTTCTTTGTAGCAATTGATACAATTGGGTGCATGTCTCATTCTTTCTTTATTAATTTTGAGAGTCTAAAAACGATGAAATATAGCTGTCAGTGTACATTTACTAACTGTTACGCCCAGGCCTGTAATTCGTCGTATATATAATGCGGCGGAAGGGTAGCGGAAATATGCGTATCTGTATTACAGAAAGAGTTCGCATGTCGCCAGCCATGGATGCGAGTGATTTGGTTATCTGAGCTATACGTGCTGCGCGAATGAGGCGAAAGACTACCGCCGAACTTCCTGCGCGAGGGGGTGCAAGGGTAAACAACAATCTCTTGCCCTTTTCGTTCGGGTCCGTACGACAAGGCGGATTATAGGCAGTGAATCACTGCACGTTCTTTTCCACTGGTGTCTTATACATGTACGTATAAAGAAAAAAAAAACGCGCTAATTTAATTTGGTACTTTTTTTTTTTGCCAGGATTACGAAGGCCGGATACGAGAACAAAGACACGCACACACACAGTGTTCAACAACAAGCCTGAAAACGCATTAGGCACTGACGAAGCCTACAGGCAGGGGCGCAGTGAAAATAGGGAAGAAAAACATTGTCGAGAGTGTTAGCCGCGTATTTCCTCAGGGCCCGACAGAGCCGCCCTCGTGGAATACAACGCGGCGCGCTTGTCGCCGCTCCAAGCCGAGCACATTCGTCGTCGCCGTTACCGTTGTTATCAGCGACGAGATTTAGGTGTCTTCTCCTACTTTCTTTCTTTCTTTCCATCGCCCTTTTTTTTTCCCCCGAGACATTTTCAATCACGCTGCTTTCTGGCAGGCAGGGATTAATACCGGCGTGTAATTTAACACCGCTTAATCCGTGCAAGACGCGCACGCCGTCACCGTTCCGTCGTCTCCCGGGGCCCACGGCGCACGGTTGCAGTGTGCACGCGGACGACGCAATCAGCAGCGACGGCACGCGACCGCCCAAGTGCGCGTCCCGACGAGGATTAAGCCCGTGCAATGAGGATTTGCTTTGACGTGCTGTTGCTAAAGCCTTTTTTCTTTCTCCCTTTCTTTTTCTTGCAGTACCAACCCTCAGCAGGACGATGTGTCTATAATATAGCAACGCATGGACTCCGAACATTGCACTGTATATATCGAGCCCGTTTCGCCCGAAGCGAAGAGCCGTCGCCATCCTTGACTGTTGCCATACGGAAGCAGTCTAATCGTATATAGACAACACGTATCAATCATACAGACGTTTTTTGATCTCACATGTGCGTTAACCTAACGACACCACGCAACAATAGAACTTTTAGGCGCTATAAAAGTCTGGCGTCTTGAGCATCAGTATCCACTCCAATGGTTTATTTAATAGCCGCAGTAATAGCGATGTTTTTTTTTTGTTACCTGCTGCCACCTTTAACAGATTGCCCAGAAACAAAGACTTCATTTCTCCGTCGAGTGGATCTCAATTAGAGAATAATTTGAGCAAGTAGATAGGGACAAAAGAAAGTGGAAATACAGGGAGGTTAACCAGAGGGCAAGATCCGGTTTGCTACCCTACGCTGAGGGGAGAGTGAGGTAAAGTGATAAGAAAGTAGAGTGAGAGAAAGAAAGGAAGAACAAACACACAATCAGAGCCGCTGACTGTCGCCACATACTGTCATCACACAGCGCAGTAGCATTTGTAGCACTATGAACATAAGTTGTGGCTGCAGCCGCTTGTCCAAGTCTGTTGTCTTTAAAAACTGCAACAGAGCCCTCATCGCCCTCCGCTGCGATGGCTTGTGATGTCAGCTTTCTAAAATGGTTTCCTTTGTTAAAGGTCTCTGGTCCAAGCGCTCTATCGCGATTGCGAGCGATCATCTCTGTAAATTGCATTGGGGACAGTCACAGAGAAGGTGTTGAACAGTCTCCTCACTACCACAGTCAGCACACGAGGCGTCGTCGGCCCATCCTATTCGGAAACCAAAAGACTTCGTGAAGGCCACTCCTAGCCATATTCAACAAAGCAGGGTAGCTTCACGTTGACAAAATCCAGCTGGGATGCGAAGGCGGAGAGAAAAGTCTAGGTGGTGCAGCCGGTTTCTTTGGAAACTTCGTGTGTTCCACACTGAGAACGGGATACCCCGGGTGAATACTTTGGGAGCTGCACGCGCCAACCAATGCGGCGCTTGGAAATTGGTTCGTTTTTTTGCGCCCCACACAGACTCTGCGAGTTGTGGTGTCTGTGCGTGTATTTTGGAGGCCACTAGGGGCGATGCGGACGATGAGGTCGCGGTACGTATCACAAATAATTTCTTAACAAGATGGCGGTGTCCGGTGTGAGAGCCTGCTGCTGTCGCAGTAGCTGCATTCGGAGTGCAAGGAATCACTGAAGTCTGCTAATTCATTCCCTCTCTCTTTCTCTTTCTCTCTCTCTCTCTCTCTCTCTCGACGCGGATCTTAAACCTTCTCATGCTTCTCTCTTCGGAGGACGCCCGCAGTGCATTCTATTTAAGCTCCACACTTGTTTTCCTCGACGAAGGTGACGAAAGGAGAAAATGATCGTCATCCGAACGAAACGGCTAAACAACCGCGTAGCATCTATACCTCTCGAACAGAGCTCTCCGCACGACTCCGTTTTCTGCTTCCACGTCACCGGGCCTTTTGGAACCAGTGCTGGCTTGGAATAGTCGCCATGCTTCACCCTTAGCGAGCCATTTCACTCGGGCATCCCCCGCGAAAAACGGGAGGCATCTGTGCAGGACTAATCTTGGCACACTCTATTCTCTGCTAATCCACTCCGATCTTGTGAGCTTCCCGGGGCCTCGGTCTTCCCGCTCGCTTGTCTCTCTTCCCACTCTGCACGAGGTCTTGCTTCCTCGGTGGTGGCCGGCCACCGAATAATCAGTGCTAATGGAAGCTTCCCGCAAAAAGCTGAGCGTCGCGGCGGCCACCGCGATGCCTTCTCGCTCTGTGCGCGCGCGCATTGGATGCTGGCCACTGCCCCACCCTAGCTCGTTTCCCTCAGGTGCCATTTGGGCCCCATGCGTGGTGTGGGACAGAACGGGAATCGATTCCATGCCATACATCGAAGCTGCTCTACGTTGAGGCCACTCGCGCACGCTGTCCCTCGTCTGACAGTGGTATGCGCAGGGCAAGGTAGTGCGCTTCACTATATGCGTAATTATTGGAAGTAGTAATAACTGATCACTATATATATATATATATATATATATGGGGATCGGAGCTTGTCAAGTCTCTTCACAAGCAACTTCATTCCTTTTTGCCTCCGTAATATATGCACCTTGTTATAATGTAAACCAGAAAGCTAACAAGCCGGCAAGAAAATAACAGCTAAGAAAACAGTGCTTGTTCTCTTTGCCAAGCTGAGAAAAGTATTAAAGGCTCGCTGCCTTAATTTCAAAAGGAAGTTGATAGACGATAACCTGTTAATCTTGTACGATGCTTGGGAATGGGCTGTATGCCGATCGGTTCTTTGGCGATCTTAACTTTTTTTAATCCCAAAGACGATGAGGTGTGGTGGCAGTTACGACGTTTTATACCATGATGCATGAAAGACTTCGTGCAACAGTCAGGAAGCTTTCGGGGTATTTTTTTTTTCCTTATTCGCTTGAGTATAACGGAAAAATGAATCACAGCCACGTGTCCATGGCAAACATGCTGCAAGGCACGCAGACGCCATTGGAAGCCAGATATGAGACGTTGCATACCGGTGGTCGCCGCTGTAATGATTCTAAAGATAATTGTCTTTAAAGGTCTACTCTTACCTGAACCACCACATGCAATACGCTTAGGTATACGTGACGGCACTCCAACATTCGATAGACTTTTCAATGTGGACGACTACATGGCTTCTGAAGCTGGTATCGTTTTGTAAATGGCTCATGCTGCACCATTTTGCGTCATTTCGCTCATGCCCACCTACAGTATTACTGACGATACAGAACTATCTGTATGAAACTATATCTGTAAACACACTTGCTCGCGCTTCTCGTCAAATTAAATATTGCTGCTTCGTGCACTTGATTTATTATCAGTAGCAGCAGCCCAACAGCCAATTTGTGTCCACTACAGTAATCTCCAGATGTCTTGCATCAGACAGTTCTATCATGTGCCCGCAAACCCAACCTTCCCACGAGGCGTGAATTATGACAGCCATCTTCACCTAGCTTTCGCCTCCAGCTCTTCCTCCAGATGTGTTAAATGATTTTCGGATGTCGAGACCTACGGTAGGGATCACATTCCCACGTACCTTATCACCACTGGGATGTACAGGTAATGTACACAGAACGCCATTCCCTCCCACCCTAACCGTTTCCTTATTCCCCTCTTCTCCTGTTTTGAATAATCAATAAAACTTTTTCCTCCTCCTCCTCCTCGATTAATTGACTGGACCACTTTTAAATCTGCCATAGAAGATGCTTGCCGAGAGGGTATCTCATCTAGATTCGAGAAAACAACCGAGTGTACAATGCGAGACTCCACGCGCATGCTCACGGTTTCGTCTAAGCATTGGATACTGAGTTGGAGAGACTTAGAACGCCTCGCCGCCAGGCGAAACTAGGATACCAGAGAACAAAGTTCATCCATGACCTTGGGACATCCAGACGAATGCAAAGGAAAATTCAGTGTCGCGTGAATAGATTAACATCTCAAAGTTGGACAATGTTTTACCAGTCACTAGACCCTCGGAAGCCACTTTCTCACATCTGGAACCGTGCGAGGTCTGCGTTTTCTTCCTGAACAACGTTTCTCATACGAAGCGCTTGCGCTCTTCTAGAGCCGGCAGGATATTGGTGTTGCAGAAGAATTTTGAGCGTGGATCGCTGACCAAGCAGCTAGTCCAGGATCTCCAGCCCATAGTGAGATCCCCTTTTCCCATGATTGCCACGTGGATTTTCCTATTACAAGGTAAGAGCTTGAGGCAACTCTCTTTCCTTGCAGGCGTTCCTTATTTATTACCCGGACCAGACCGAATATTATACCGCACCTTGTGTAGCATGCGTGAATGCGCACTGAGAGCCCTGTTACATCTCTACAAAGCATCCTGGCAGGATGGCATTGTTCCCGAAGAAAGAAAAACAAGCCGCTTGGTCCCGCTCCTGAAGCACGGCAAGTGTCCACTCGAACTCGTCTCATACCGCCCAAAAGCGCTGGCCAGTTGTATCGGAAAGGTAATGGAAAATATTATCTTTGCCAGTTTGGAGTGGTACCTCGAACATTGCGACATTTATCCAAACTCGATGGCTGGACGCCGTTCATCAGCAGACAAGGTTGATCTCGCTACGTATGTTCAGTGTCAAAAATCACGTAAACATCATCTGCCGCTTTGCCCTTAGATGTCAATGGGGCACACGATAATTATCGTACGAGGCTATTCTCGACGACGACGACGACGATAATGATGATCACTATGTTGTTGTTGTTGTTGTTATTGTTGTTGATGATGATGATGATGATGATGGTGGTGGTGGTGGTGGTGGTGGTGGTGGTGGTGGTGGTGGTGGTGGTGGTGGTGGTGGTGGTGGTGGTGGTGGTGGTGGTGGTGGTGGTGGTGGTGGTGGTGGTGTATGGTGGTCTTTTTTTTTTTGCGAAAGGGCCAATATAGCCAAAGAGCGTATTCTCCATGCTCTTGATATGGATGGCCATGGGGGTCGAGCCTTTCAGTGGATTTCAAATTACCTGCTAATGAGATTATTTGCTGTGTGTACCGACGATGACCCATCCACCTGTCGGGGAGTCCCCCAACGTCGACTATTAAGCCCCACCCTGTTCAACCTCACACTCACTGGCTTCGTTGAACATTGTCTGCGTACATTGATATCTTGATCTGCGATCAAGATATCAATGTACGCAGACAACCTATGTATCGGAATTTCAAGCGTGACACGTCCTCAGATACGTGCAAGACTTCAAAAAGCTGCTACTCTAACAGCAGTGTACCTTCGCAACCACTCTCTCGAAATTTCATCAGACAAATGGGCACTGATGGCATTCACTTTCAAACCAATGACACCCTACGCCGTCTCTATCAACTGTCAGAGCATTTCTTATACCAAGACTCACTGATTTCTTTGCATAATCATTGATACGGATCTCACACGGAGCCCACACCTGATCTACGTGAAATGGCGCTTGACAGCAGCTTCCCAGCTTTTCTAGTCTGTGGGCGAAAAAAACATCGGGAATGTCATACATGCAATGTTAGAATTGTACAGGGCGCTTTTTCTGGGCTTTTTGAGATGCAGCTTGCCCGTACTTACCGGCACTTGCAGGACAAATGTTCGAGCTCTACAGGCTACTTGTTCAAGGTTGGGCTCTGAGAGCTTACCTTGGTTTTCCAAAATGCGCGTCAACAGCGGCCAGGACCAAATCTCCCGGGACCAGCCAATACTAGCTCACATTATGGTGGTGCTGAGAATGCACATTAGGCACTTGCAACACTGCCTCCAAAAAAGCCGCAGGCATCATTTCGTGATACTATTTCTAGTAACTACAACAGCATTCCACCAGGCTTCGTCCCCGTAACTAAGCCATCGAATCCTTCGCGGTGTTTGGTTCGACCTGCAGTGCGCCTCACTGTAGCAGGAATCAGAAAAAAATATCTGAGCTGTCATATCGCCTGCTCTTAAACAACTATATCTGCTAATTTTGCACGAAAAGTACGCCGACCACGTACTTATTTACACTGATTAATAAGCAACTCTGCAGTGTTCGTCCAGAGTCGTGCCACCGCCGCCGTCAATTTCAACAAGTGCCACTCGACGACATCGACGGCCGCAGAACTTGCAGTTCTTTTCGCTACACTTCGTCTCATCAGTCAAGAACAACGTCGAAAATAGTCGATATCAAGTGACTTGAAGGCAGCACTGCACTCTCTGCTATCATCCCCGCCGCGCGGACCACATGAACAACTGATGTTCGAGATTAGAGAACTTATCTATGCATTGTCTGAGAAAGGACACCGCGTGGCATTTCAGTGCATGGCTTCAAGTCATTGTAGCGTCATGGGTAACGAGCACGCCGATAACGCTGCTCGGTCGACTCTTCAAGACAGCAAAGAGGAGTCAATATTATTATCAAGGTCACATGCCGCTAGATAATTTCGAGTGCTCGCAAGAGATAACACGCTCCCCATGTGGAACACCCCGAATTTGCAAAGCAACCGGCTGCACCACCTGAACTCTTCGCTACGCCTTCGCATCCCAACTCGACTCTGCCGACGCGAGGCTACCCTGCTTTGTCGGCTAAGGCTAGGAGTGGCTTTTGCGAAGTATTGTGATTGCGAAGAAGTGATGACTGTGGTCGCGAGCAGATCCTTCAACGAGCCCTGTGTGACTGTCCTCGCTACACTGTACCGAAACGATCACTTGCAATCGCGCTCGCGCGCTTTGATCAAAGACCATTATCAGAGCGAACCACTTTGGAATGCCGACCTCATAAGCCAACGCAGCTGAGGGCGACGAAGGCACTGTTACAGTTTGTGAGGACAACACGCCTGCACAAGCCGTTCTATAGCCTGAATTGGTGTTCATTGTACTAGAAGTGATATTGTGATGTGATTGCGTGCGCTGATAGTTACCGACTGTGGTCATGTGTCTGTGCTCCCTTCCTCTCTCTCTACTTTCATTGTCT
Source organism: Dermacentor andersoni (assembly GCF_023375885.2). Taxonomy (NCBI): domain Eukaryota; kingdom Metazoa; phylum Arthropoda; class Arachnida; order Ixodida; family Ixodidae; genus Dermacentor; species Dermacentor andersoni. The sequence continues at coordinate 184,983,548 of NC_092814.1, read as the reverse complement.
TTTTACCTCCCCCGTTTCACAGGGTAGGGTAGCAAATCAGATTTTCCTTTCTAGTTAACCTCTCTGTCTTTCCCCTTTTCCTTATCTCTCTCGCTCGCTTTATTCCGGCATATTTCCGAATCTCACCACTGCATCTACTTATGGTATTTATGGTATTTATGGTATTATGGTAAATACCTTGGTATTTATACCGACAATATGTAGCCAAGGAAAGAGTAGGAGATATTAGTTTTATTTTTAATGTAGAATCAATTATGATTGAGGGTTACATTTGCGATAAGCTTCGAATTTTTAATAACGGAACAGGGGAATCAAAGTGGTCGAAACGACAACTTGCCGGCAGCGGGAGCCAAATCCACAACCTTCACATGAAGTGTGCGATGTTCTCGCAATTGTTATGCTGAGGCGGCTGCCCTTCAGTGCGTTTTCTTGGATATTTGTGCTCATGTACTGAACCTAGACCTAGGTATGTTAGCCCACGTGACTCACGACCATGGCGGCAAGAAATTAAACTGACTTCACGCCCCCCCCCCCCCCACCACACACACACAAGATGCACCTATATTACATATTACGCGCACGCACGCGACCCAACATGAGTGGTACATTGCAACCCGAACAGCGCGCCGCGTGAGGAGCCGAATTCAGTCGGCGTTTCACCCGCGTCACCGTCCTAACCTCTTCCAAGACCCAACAAGCTCCCTTCAGGGACAACCTGCGCACTTCCAAGCAACAACAAGCCACACGAGCCGTTAAGGTAAGCTTATCGAACGTGGCGCGCGCCGTGTCGACTTACTGCGTCAGCTTGCCGTAGGCGTACGAGGTCGTAAGGAGTGCGCAAAAAGAAAATACCAATAATGGAGAAGAAGAAAGCCGCGAGCTAAGAAAATGGAAGAAAAAACGTGACAGAGGGAGACCAAAAGATGCGAACTGAGCGAAACAGCGCGAACGGCAGAAGCGCCACTTGAGGCCGATACGACAATTGACTATACGGCCATCCCAGCGAATCCTGGCGTCCCTTCCGCCTGTCAGCCGCTGAATGGGGCTAGGCGCATTGTAGTCTCGGTGAGCGCACTCGAGGATGCGCCCACCATTTATTGTTGCGCGTCTGTCCTTTAGCTGCGACTGCTTCCCTTTCGCTGGTTTTCTTCCTCTACCGCCTTGCGCATCTCGTTCCTTCGTCCCGCTTTTTTTTCCCCTTTTTCTGCATCTTACTTTTTTCTCCATTCTTTATCTCTGGAGTCACGCACGCGCGAAGCTTGCACCACTTTATCTTGTCCGAGTGTCATCTATTTAGTTTCCGAGAGCGCTTCCCGCGTCTATCGCTTTCCAGAAGGCGTTACTCATCTCGGCGAGCCTGGCAGCTTTCGCGAAACAACACGGCACGCTCGAGAGCTGCAGCGGACGGACGCGAACTGCAGGGAACAACTGGAAATCGCGTTAGCGGCGCTTTATTTTGAGGGAACAGAAGGCGAACAATGGAAACTAAATTCTTTGTTTGATCGTCACCAAGAGGGGCGCAGCGTCGAGTCGTTGTTTGTTTGTCCTTCGGCAACTCCTAAGAGGCTTTGGCTGTTGTTCTCGTGCGCTTCTCGCCTTTTTCGCGCAATACGCGGGATTTCAACTGCGGCATTAGTTCGTTGTTTTTCCCGTTCGCTCGAGTAGCAGCGCAGCGCGCAAGAGAAATGGCCTTGCAGACAAAAATATGCCAGCCTGCGTCAACTTTCATTTCTCCCGCGTCGCGATAAGCCTGGTATCTATCAGGCCACGCTAGAGTTTGAGCACGTTGAGTTTGTTTTAACTGCGACCGTAGTTAAAGGCTCGAAAAGGGGTTTGCTTCGTGCGCCCGTTTCGTTACGCGGCGGCTATCGTCGCTTTTGTGTCGTTGATTCATTCATCGTTTATATTCTATAGGATACGGACGCCACAGGCACCCTTTTACTGCGCCAGCCAGGAAGATGTCATGTCGCTGTCGTCGTCAATTGGTCGTCGTCGTGCCGTCATCTTGTCGCTGTAGGCATCGCAATGTCGCTGCTGTCGTTACCATGCCGCTAACATCGTCGTTGTTGTGCTGCCGACGCAGAGAATGGCAGGAATTAAGCACGAAGTTGGAGAACTTGGTGGAAGTCGATGAAGCAACTGCTGCCGCAGAAAAGTGAGTTCAGCGCCGAAAGAGCCGCTCAAGTTGTAGATTTTTTATTTCTTGGGCGTTTTAAAGGCAGAAACTTCTTTCGCCTCTCCCGCCCAATTTGCGCTTGCTGACTACCGCCTGTTGGCTGCTGCTGTCTTGCCAGGTTGACAACGACTTGGGCCGCTGGGTATCTGCCATCGGGCATATACCCAAACAGACAGCTTCGGTCACTAGGTGTGTGCGACCCAGCATATGGCTCTGGGTATGAGCCAGAATAGACAACTTGGGTCGCAGGGTATGCGCAACTGGGCATGTACCACTGTATTTGTGCCAGAGATTGGCCAATCCCTCAGGGCGGTTACGTTCCACTGGGTATGTGTCCAAAAGGTTACCCGGTTTTACGTGCCAAAACCGCGATTTGATTACGAGGCACGCCGTAGTGGGGGACTGCAGATAAATTTTTACCTAATCTAACGCGCTCGGGCCGCTAAGCGACCGCGGGGGGTATAGGTATTTGCCGGAATGGACAAGAAAAACAAGAGGCAAAAAGTGAAGTAAGCACCAGAAAATTGAAGAATTTGGCTACAAAGAAGCGAAGAAATTTGGCATCAAAAGCAGCCGATTGTGGAGAAAGAAGTGAAGCGAACGAAACGGGCGCAAAGTTGACGTCTTGGATGAAATCGAGGCGCTTTAACAGTTTTTTTTTATTGGCACCAGTATTCCCTACGGTATAAACTGAATAAAAAGACGTAGGTTGATCTGTTTCGTGGATGAAGTCAAGGAGCGGCCTGTGCAAAGGACCATGTGTCCAGCGCGTTGTGGTCGAGCTGAGCGATAGCCATGGCCGCGCAGGTGGCGGGTGCGGGCCTCGTGAAGGCCCGGAAATTTCCCCGGTAGGTGGTCCAGCGTTGCCTTTGTACCAGGGGCAGTGAAGAATGGGCTTACCAGTAGAGGAGGCTGTATACCGGACGTCCAAGTGGCCCGGATAGCATGAGTCAAGGCGGCGCCCACGCGGATCCTCCTGAGCGCAACCTCCTCTCGACGAGTTAACCTGCCGGAAAGGTCCAATCCACGCGGAGGAATGAGTGCACGCGTTGAGCGCCGGGGTGATCCTTTGTGCATGAACAAGCTGTCCTTTGGGTACAGACGAAGTAGAGACAGCGGGGTTTTGGACTTCTACTGCATATGGCAGGCGGCATCTGCGTCCATTTGGGTAGGTGCAGACCAAGGGGTCCACAGTACCCGGATAGGACAGGTACACGAGTCGATAAGGCGGTGCACGTCTGAGGCTATATCTAGGGAGCTGGTCACTTTTCGTTACTCTCGAACTGCCTGCGTGGAGTCTGCGTATGTAAGCAGTCTATTCGGTGACAAGCAGTGAAGCTCAGGTACCATAGCTGATAAACCGTCCCGAATAACTGCGCGCTCCACCAATACAGATGGAAACGTGCCTCTGAAATATAGGAGCATATTTGTTGCTCGTCAGGTAGCAGGGGCATGCGAGGCTGGTGTGCGAAACGCAGCCATAGATATAGCTGCGTCTATGCGTACCTCTAATGAGTCACCGGTGGTTGTGAGGGCGGGCTCCTGTGCCACCTGACAGTTAAGTTGTCGCAGGTGAGTCAGCGGTCGGCTGTTGCTGGCCGGTGCATTAAGCCATGGCGGAATTTCTGGCTAGGGTGCGAGAGGCTGTGGCGGAAATGGATTGTATTATAGCGGGCTAAAAACGCCGCAGCATGTCCAGCTTGACTCTTTAAAGGGACACTAAAGGCAAATACTAAGTCGACGTGGACTGTTAAAATACCATTCCAGAAACCTCGCAGAGCTTGTTCCGTGCCAAGAAAAGACTTAGTTTAAGGGAAATTTGCGTCTGGAAAGTCCGCCTATCGTTAGCGCAATTCAAAGCGCCCACTCGGAGCAGGTGAGTGGGGATGTTCCATACGTCATCACCGCCCTTAACTGCCGCTGGCGAGTAAAACGGCACCCGACAGACGGCGCTACGTTTTTCTGCGCAAGAAGCAAACGCGCGGCCATGGAGAAACTGAGCCAAGACAGAGCGTTGGATTCGCCGCTACAGCTGTTCATGGTCGAGTGGCGTGCACTTTTCCGGCATCCCGCGACATCACATGGACGTAGCATCCTCTGCTACTTGCAGTTTGTGTGAGTTTCGCGAGACAGCAAAAGCAGCACAGCACAACGCGATAACGAAACTACTGAAATGCGAAAACGTTGGCAGCGCAGAGTGGAGAAAACGAAACCTTTCGACCGCCCGCGTAGTCGTCGTCAAGGATATCGTAAATGAGTTATTTTTTTCTAAAGATCAGATAGAATTGGACAAGCATTTTCTTTCGTCTTATAATGCAATACAATTACTTTTTTTTTCTTATGAGTGGTTGGGTACTAGTGACAGAAATATAATGAGGAGTGCCTTCATCATCGGGCTAGTACTTGAACGTCCCGGGGGTTTCTAATCGTGTACTGCATTTACCTCAATTTCTTGATTATTAAAGCTCCCTTTACGATAATATTGACACCTTAGACGTTCTCAAGCACTATTCTATAACTTCATATTTGCATTTAGTGCCCCTTTATGCGGCGAGCCATTGGACGCTTGTGTACTATTTTATCGATCGTGTTTAGCTGCGCTTCCGCCTGGAGGGTCGGAACAGGGGCGAACCGAGGAAGGCATGTGATTGCCAGCATGACCTCTCGGTTCGCGGTTTCAAACAGGTCCCAATTTCCCAATGTGAGGCGTTGAAACCGAGCTTCATAGCCAAGCTGAGGTTGCAGGATAGACCGCACCAAAAATCTGGCCATTCGAGATCAAGCACCCCCGGCCTTTCGAGAAATGCGGCGGGTAAGATGCAGGTATTAGCGCTCTTCCGACGTGCGGAGCGAACCCATGTAGTCGCAGAGCCAGATCTGTCAAGTTCGACTTCGAGCACACGGATCGTTGATACAGTGGTGAGTGCTTGGCCATTTAGGCTTAAACGAATGGGTGTCTGCAGGAGGCGACGGCGACATCGTCTGTTGGTGAGAGACATGATTGCAGTCTTTTTCGCAGAAAGTGTCAGTCCAATGTGGGCCCACCAGTCTGACGTCTTGTTCAGGGCAGTCTGTAGACCATCCTGCTTGCGTTGCAAGTCTGCATGTAGAGCCCTCACTGTCACGTCGTCCGCGTACAGAAGGAAGAAGGTATCTGGAATACCGGTGAGGTTGCCACGCGAGGGGCAATAGGGCAGTGTTGAACAGTATCGGAGTCATCACCGAGCCCTGTAGTACGGTCCGCTTCAAAACAAATTGTCGTATTTTTTTTCTTGCCTACTCCAGGTACAGAAGGTGCAGTGTTCCAAAAAGGCCATCACAATGTCGCAGACGCGGGGCGGACGTTGAAGCCATTGCAAGCCATTGGCTAACGTTGTCGTATAGCATTATGAACATACACGACGAGGAGGGTTCGAATGCTGCCTGTTCTTCCTCCCACAAGCACCATGGACGTCAAATGGTCTAGGCCATCTTCCGTGCCTAAGTGCGGTCGAAAGCCAATCTGGACTGAATGGTATCAGGTGTGCTTTTCCAAACACCAGGAGATGCGCGATGCCAACATGCGTTCAAGAAGCTTGCACAATGTAAACATTAGGGCGATAGGCCGAAGATTAGACAGCTTGCCCTAGGGCTTTCCTGGCTTCGATATTGGCACAACTTCAGCATGCTCCCATGATTCAGGCAGCTCATCGGTCATCCAAGTTACATCAAGCAAGGCAACCAGCCACTACAGCGCAGGGCCATCGGCGCATGGGTGCCTGAAGCTCCGCCGTTGTAAACAGCACTTGCACGCCTTCGCTGTCTGAGTGACTGGGTGTCCTGTCAACTTCCAGGTCAAGGTTATACGGACAGATGAATTGTGGCGGGACCTGATCGTACGCTGGGAAAGAAGTCCTGGCTACTTCTGGTGCGACATGGTTCGGCGTACAGTCAGAAGACTGTCAAAAATTGGTGGCAATATACTCGCACTCTCCGAACCGGAGGGGATGGGGTGATAACAAACCCACCCTGCGTGCATTTACGGATGGTTCGACTGCTGAACGGCGATAAGGTCCACGCCTGATCAACTGTAGACCAGGGGCATGAGACGGGAGGCGACTTAAAACAAACACTCAGTTTAATAAAATAAAATCATGCCAGAGACATGATGAAAAAAGGAATACGCAAACGGAAAGCAGATGTTGCAAAGCCTCGCGGAAGGCATGCGGGTCACAGACAACACCAACTCTGACGCGACGCGCGACACAAAGCCCACCACTTGTGAATTTCTAACACTCGAGAAATAATCATAAAGTACGCGGCAAAAACGAAAAATACGCGCGACAATAAACGCGGCATACACTACACTAATAAGCTCGTAGAACATACAAAAATGAACCCGCGATGAATAGGTAAATGAAAGATGAAACGCGATGTAAAAAAGAAGAGTCCGGTGGAAAGTTCTAAAATCAGGTTGGAACACGAGGCTTATATGTGGCGTGCTCGCCGAGATACCGATCTGAAGAAGCGTCGGGCTGCTGATACCTCGCTGCCGAAAGTCTTCACGGACTTGCACCGTCTGTCGATCGACCGGCGAAGACTTCGGCCTGGGAATTTCAGCCTGCCGACCACATCTTCAGCTGTATCTCGGTGCACAACCACGCTGCTCCATCTTCCAAACTACTCTGGTCTATCGCCGAGGCTTCTCCGTCCCTCGTCACGCTCCGGCGACCCACGTGACCAACCAGTCCGGCGAGCTCAGGAACAATAGGGAGCTTGCCTCCCTACCACCGTGTAAGCGGCCTCCGGCTGCGGCGGCAATGGCGGCCATGTCGAGAGGGACGCGGACGCGCACTTTGTGACAAAGACTGGTATGTACTGTCTTCTGCGTCCGACGTGCGATCGCCGTATTCCATGGTCCGTAACCGGAATGTTCTCCAGATCGAGGCGGACGAACAATATGGGCCAACCGACACACACCAGTCCATCCGCCGTTCCCGGAAAAGGCGCTTCTCGCAGCGACCGGCTGGCGTGGTGAGACTGGGTTCGCACGAAGCTCAGCGCCCCCCCCCCCCCCCCCGCCTAGTTCTCGGTTTAACGTGCTGCCCACAGACGCAAAAGATGTAAATGCGGCGGTGGTTTGTTGTTGTCCACCCATTTGGACTACGTGGCGTCCTGTACGGCTATCGTTAACACCTGCAACGGGTCAGACGCCGTATAGCTGCGATCAATGCGTTCAATTTTTTTGCGGAATAAGTCCGAGTCGGTAGCATAGCAGTGACATTCCCTCTTGCTGGCCGGTGTTTCCGAAGTAGGCGAGCCAACTTCATCAATCTGTGAAACCATGCTCTTCACACGGCCATTCAGACTGGAGGCAGGTGGTGGTGGTTTAATTATTGGCTCCGCTGCAGGCGCCGGTAGTGTTTACAGGTGAAGAACGTGGGCGCGTTTCCGCCACAAGACGCAACCGGCAAGCCGCCGGGGCTGTCTTGGCGAGCATAATGCGCAACATTCTGAGGCGAGCGGCGCCAACGGTGTTCAGTCCAAGTGGTCGATGATGTCCACGAGACGACAGCCGAAAGGCGACCCCGCGGCCACGTCCAAGGCTTCTGGCAGACCGCTCCTTTGCCTGCAGGGCCAGGGGGCTAGCCTTGGTAACGTTCAGCCAGGGGCGGTGCCGTAATCGTAACGCAGGCGAGGCGGCTACGGCGGGTGCGGCGATGGCTTGCGAGTCGGTGCTATCAGCCGAGATTCACGAAGCGATCGAAACACGTCTGCTCTTACTGGCAGCTGGCGAACAACTCCGCTTTAAACAATTAGGTCAACATCAATGAAGGCTTGGCTCATCCTCAATGCGATTCTCATGTCTGCGTGGGATCCGCCGATTTTTAGAGCGCAGGGGAGGTATTCTAGAGTCCACCTAGCGGACATGTCCATTTCGTCGTCTGTGCTGGAGTTATGATTGGCTGGGTTTGGCTGCGCGTCCACAGCCAGGCGCCACAGCCAATAAGAACTTAAACAGCTGACGAAGTGGACATGTCCACTAAGTGGACTCTTACAGAATACCTCCCTTGCTCTTAGGCGTACGTTCCTGCGGCGGGCGTCGGCGGCATCGGCGGCGTAACCGAGCGAACGAGTTCAGCGAAAGATGAGAGGGACCGCGGAGCGTGAGATGAAAGATGCGAGCCGCGAGAGCGGCCCCTTCGGTGTTGTGTCCGTGGGGAACTGGTGTCAGGCGGACTCGCCCGACCGCTAGATGCGTACTCGTATCAGGTCTCAGCGGACCACTCGTTTCGTACCATCGTCTGCTTGCGTCAGCTCTCGCTCACGCCTGTTTCGTTTGCTTGGTTTAGTCTCGTTCGCGCTTGTTTCGATTGTCATGGTTTGCGATTGTTTTGTAATATTATTGTATGCGTGACGCGAATTGTGTAGTACTTTCTGGAAGCCACACGGCACTAGCGATTACACTGGAACCATCGACGAGTCATGTATAAAAGCCGACGCGCTTGACCCGCAGATCAGATTTCCGACGATTGCCGACTCTGCTACATTTCTCTCTCAAATTCTTTGCCTCAACATATCGCGAAATGAAAACATGTATAGAGCTGCGCTCAAATTTCGCCTTAGGGAGTATCGCAATCGTCGGCGAATTTTTTTTTCACCTCTTTTATATTTAAAGGAAAGTGTTTACTGGTTTTTATTTCTACCAGCCTTCTTAGACAGCTGGTTCTTGTTTTCCTGTCAATTTTCTTGAAAAATATTCTTGTCATTCTGCCAGTTTTTGTTCTCCTTCTTGTCCTTTTTCTAACGCATGGGAAAGTCGACGTGTTTGATAGCATGGATATAGAGCTTAAAGTGTGCTTCATGTGTCTCCTTAGTTTCTCTATACTTACTGCTATGTATCGTCCCTACATAGTTACAAAGCCGCATTCTTGAGCGAATATAAATATTCAGAATACGTACACGGTTGAAAGTAACGAGTATATTTTAACGAGTTATTCAGTAGCAGCGTTCAGCTGTGCTCTTTTATACTACGACATTTCGTTTTTTTTTTTTTTTTTCGTACTGTATAAGTACGGTCTCGGGGAACTTTTGTTTTACTTGTGTCCAGAAAATTGGAAAACTAAACTACCATTTTCTATTTCGACTTTCCGAAGACTAACATAGTTCCCTGCATCGCCTCCAAAGGCTATAGTAATGAAAACCCAGATGGATGACTACAGTTCAGGTGTGGATAAACTTCCCGCGTAATTTTTCTCAATCGTATATAGGATTTAGCGACCGAGTTCAGAGCGTGGATTATCACGCTTCAAGATAATCATGCAGAAATTATTGAGTTTCTCGTTGTCTAAATACAACGAGCACCACTTATAGGTGTCTCAGTTTTGTGTAAGTCGACCTAAATCGAACCCTCCGTCCTGTAAGAGCACACCTACAGCCTCTACAGGCAATAGCCGCTATGAGGCTTGTCATCTACTCTTGTTTATTGATTTAAAATTTCTCACCGAGCTTCTAATGACGGTTGCGCTCAAGCACGCATAATTACAAAAACCATTAGATCTATGGTAGAATACCCCGGCTGATTTTTTTTTTCCTTTACAACAAATTTTGGAACACCGCGAAGACAAAACGAAACGTCGTGGATGACCGTCCTGTTTCTATATGTGCACTTGTGATAAAATGATTCTACCTGTGGATACCAAATGGTCGTCTGTGTATGTACAAACGGGACACCATATATGTCACCTATAGAGCTTGTATGAAGTCGTTCCGGTCCAGTCGATCCACCTGGCAGCAACAGCGTCATCGTGGCCAATAAAGCATAATCGAAGGAAAGCTCAGGAATGGCCGGGACCAACTAGCCGGAATTCGTACCAGAGGATTTCTCCACAAACTAATTACTCTTCTCTTGCAACTTTGTGTGTAAAAAAATTTTATCGTGACTTTTGGAACTATACTCGTTGTTTAGTAGCATACGATATATATAGAGAAAATTTGGATGGCCACATCGTTACAACGTTTCTTATGTGCTTATATTGCCCGTGAAGGTAATGCAAGACGACGTAATAAATAATACGAAATATATAGCTCATTGTAGAGGACATTTGAGCTAGAGCTAGCGGCAGGCACTAGCTATACCACCTTTTGACACCTGCCCGAATCTTAGATACTTCTTATCAACTGTTTGATATATTTGCTGGCCTATTTCGTTTCTTATTCCTTCAATTACATTTATGAACGGCTGTGCTTACGACCGCACGCGTATTCTTTCATTTCTTACTTCCCTTCATATATAAGAAGAGTAATTACCAATGCTCATTTGAAAAGTGAATGTAGCGCATGTATGTTTGTGTTGTTTCAATTCGAATTGATTTTTTCTTAATCGGCTTAGCCAGATTACATAGTTCCGCCTTTTCATCTGGATTGCCTGTGGCTATCACCTTGTGTAAGAAATCATACTAAGAAACTACTAAGCAGCTAAAAAAATATACGTCTGGCTTCATTTTTTCTGCACTAGCGGCACACCTTCTCTTGCAAGTTGCAACAGAATCCGTGTGCCTGTCGGCCCGCATGCCTGACCACGGTGGCCTGCTAGCTACCCCCTTTCAATGTCAACTTGTGAGGTATGTGTTTAAGTTAATGTTATCACGTATCCATCTCATGGCTACACCATAGGTTGGATCTTTTCTAACAGCGTTGATTTCAAATGTTTCATTCGCTTTAAGGCGCCACCGGCGCCTGGTGAAAGGTCAACAACCAGGGCATATCCCCGTGCGCAGTTAATTCGCATGATCGCTTTATTGTGCTCGCAAAGTACAGCACTCGTGTTAGACACACGATACGTGTCAAAATTATCTTGACGCGTACTGTGTACTACGACGCTAGCAGTGACCTCAGCTGTGTGGTTGTGTGGCATCCAGGACACTCTCTCTCGGCGTACGCCCCTGAGTCGTGTGTTCCACGTCAGGTACGTCCACCGGATTCAATAATGGCGCCCACGCAATCTTGGACTCCCTCGAGGGCCTCACTTTTCGACATCGACGTCTCTATACGATGACCAGTTCTGAGACCGCCGTCAACGCGATGGCCTGAATAGTTGGCCTCTCAGAGGTATACCTGCGTACAACATCTGGGAGCGTGTAATTTTCAAGTTACTCTTAAGAGCAGGTGCTCCGTTCTTCTCAACGTCGACCCAGGCTGCCTGTTTCTCCTTGTCGCCGGTGGTTTGATGAGCGCACGGTGAGTAATCCTTACAGGAATCCGTTTTATTCGCTTGGAAATGAACCTCGCGAGCCCTGTGCCCAACTATACCTGCACATTTCCGGTCATCGCACGACGTTCGACGTTCGACTACCGTTGCCTCTGTTTATCCACGGTGAGGATCAAGCGCCCACATTTGCATCCAGTGCACGGCACCGTTCTGTGGTCGCTGCGGCGTTCGTGATCACGCAAGCGACGGATGTGACCACCCGTGCAGGCGCTGCGGGGATAGCAACCCCAGTGCAGTCCACGCTGTCCGCCGCTCCTATTCGCAACACCCTCCACCACCTCCACCCCTGAAACCGGCATCAGCGACAATCGCGGTTGCGCGAGAGGTCACGGAAGTCGTGGAAGTCGTCCTACCTTCGTCTCTGCACGTAACTGCAGAAGAGAAAGATGGAGGCGACTCGATCATCCATAGCATGTCGTGTTTGCCGGCGTCCAGAGCATGGAAGGGCCGTTCGACGTAGCCTCTGCTTCCGCTTTGGCCCTCCGCATTCCACATGTAGGACCTGTTGGGAGTGTCGCTTTTTTCCTCTTAGCTCGTGACTCGCTGATGCGCCCACTTCTTTGGCCGCTACCACTCCTTTCTTTCTTGTCCGCGTTTTCCTACTTTACAAAAAAGAACCTTCAGAACACTGCTTTTTCATCTTGGGCAGGAGATTTAACCGTTTCTGTTCTTCTGTCCTTGAGTGCCTCGACTCTGGCACAGTGGCGGCAACGTTTTTCCTGCCTTTATGAATTTGTTTTCAAGTTTCACGTGGTTGACATTGCTTAATTGTCTGTCTGTCTGTCTGTCTGTCTGTCTGTCTGTCTGTCTGTCTGTCTGTCTGTCTGTCTGTCTGTCTGTCTGTCTGTCTGTCTGTCTGTCTGTCTGTCTGTCTGTCTGTCTGTCTGTCTGTCTGTCTGTCTGTCTGTCTGTCTGTCTGTCTGTCTGTCTGTTTGTTTGTTTGTTTGTTTGTTTGTTTGTTTGTTTGTTTGTTTGTTTTTCATAAATTTAGTCCAAATTGATTTAGTTTTATGTTTCCGTTTATTCTTGTAATTTCCCTAATCTATACTCTCCAAATTATCTTTGTTTTCGTATTACCCTCTTGTGCTCAAATGATGTTTCATTTCTTGTATATTTAAATGTGCTCCAATTTCTTACGTTTGTGCAACCCAACTCCTGGTCAACCTTTACAAAAATCACGCATGACATTCAATTGCATCTCAACCGAAAGTGTACTGAGGGCAACAAAAACTCAAAAGAAACACGACAGAATTCCTATAACGCATTTTACAAGGGAATCCCCCAGAGTGGGTATGTGCCCCAGTATATATGGGAATTTGCTGTACTACTGCCATCGGCGTTGCTCCCGCAACGCCTTCTAGGCGGGCCGATGGCCAGCGACCAGTCCTGATATTGTTCGCAAGATGCAGGGACCCATTCAGCAGTCTTCGCTCGACATCGCCTCACATGCGCGTCTGGAGAAGAGGGCGAAAGCTACCGACGCCGCGGTGTGTGGACGTGTCCCCAGCTGCTAGGTTCGCTGTTTCCAACGGGGTAGTGCAACTCCGCCGGCGGGTCGACAGCTGCCACCAAAAGGGACCATATTCGGAGAGCACAGCTTCAGTCCTAGACTTGACAGCAGCACCGAACTTTCAGTGGAAGCTCCACGTTCAGTAAAACGTATATCCACTGGTCAAGCCCTGGTTCAGGCGACGTCGCAGACGGCCGCGCTGAACCACAGTGGCCGAAAAAAACCTCGAATGTGTGTTGCGACGGTATTGCCAGTGTGCCCTACACATTTCGCGGGGCACGGGCTTGAACTATATATATAGGCCCAACTCGGTCATCATTTTTTTATCATGGCTGATATTTTGAACATTAATTTATTGAACGTTCAAGAGTTTTGAAGTCCAGTGAGGTTTTCAGTAGTGGTTAATATGGCCAGACGTATAGCCCATGCTGCAAATTGTGATGTTTTGTGCCTTCGAAGAACGAATTTCTTTTTCCGTTTCTGGTGTCGTTGCGTTCAAACGAATATATAATTTACTTTTCTATTGCGGGTCTCGTTCCACAGGACTAGGTACTATTTTATCTTTTGATTGGGCTCTCTTGAGAGATCACGTTTGTTTGCAATGCGGCAGGAAGGGTAATGTCTTTCAGAGCTGAAAGTTGGACTAGTTGGTTCTGCGTTAAGTGCATTACAAGAATTCCCAGCGAAAAACGCACTAATGAAGGAAGCAACTGGACAGAAAGACGCTGGATATTTTATTTCTATGTTTCTGTCCACTTGCTTCTTTCTTTAGTGTTTTCTTTTTTTCGCTGGAAATTTTGGTAATCGCTATGTTTGCATTTCTACCTTAATTAGATTAGATTGCGCACTCTGTGTGTATATATGGGCCCCACAAAAACACGCACTTTTCTTTTTCTGTCACCTGGAGATGTATTTTCTTTGTGGCGTTGTCACGTATACCTAATTAGTGACCTTTTATACACATGCTTAGATCCTGACTCACGTGCGCTACATTGCCTTGTAGCACCGTTCATTACGAGATGCGCCCAATGTCTTGCACGGAACTAACTTGCACTGGGCGTGGCAAAGAGCTCCCGACCGCACTTACGTGCCGTGCGCCTTAGCAGCACTTACGAGCAGCTTTGCTGACAGGGCTGCCCGGTCTGCCCACGAAGACACCCGGACGCGTCCAATGCCTTTGGCGAGGTCGGACGCTGCCAGGGAACTTCGCCTGCTTGCACGCAAAAAGTCGCAAGATTTCTGGAGTTCAAGTGCCTTCAATTGCCGATTGCATAAACTGGACCCCATGATATGGCTACAACTGCCATCTAGCCTTTCCCGCGGCGAAACAACCTTACTGTGCCGCTTGTGGCTGGGAGTGGCGTTCCCGAACGCTTACTCCTTTCGTATGGGAATGGCCGAGAGCCAGATGTGCGGCTCTTGTAGGTGCGAGGAAACCAACGACGTAGACGCCTCTCTCTGCGGACAACTTTAAACCGACTGGACACGAGACCGCTCTCCGAGTCAAAGATACTCGGACTGTCGCCACACCCGTCACTGGCACGAAAAGTGATTCATGCACTTGTACACTACTTGAAGTCCACCGGCTCAAGAGACCGTTTACAGTGTCCCTGTGCATCCTACCACACGCACTCAGTACTTTCTCTCTCTCTCTCTCTCTCTCTTCCTCTTTCTATTCCACATTCCCTCACTCCCAGTGTAAGGTAGCAAGCCGGGTGCTCGTCTGGTTGACCTCCTTGCCTTTCCTGTCCTTGCTCTCTCTCTCTTTGCACCTTTTTTCTCGGGTTAGATGTCCCGCATCTTTCGCCGTCTCCTGTGTACATACCTGTTGTCCTCGAGCTGTGACTTCCTTTTTCCGTTTCCTAAAAAGCATAGCGCCTTCATGTCCGCGTACTAGGCAGTGCACGCTCGTGGTCTATAGCTTATCTCGCGCGCAGTGTTTGCGTTCCTCCTTGTATCTGATAAGGACGCTTGGGACGCGCTTAAGATGCAGTAGCGTTTACACGTCTCAATACAAAGGCAAGTGTTGCGTCGCCATGTTTCCGAAGAGGTGGTCGATACCACGCTGAATCTCTGCATACCACTTAGCGCCAATCGGTAATGTCCCGTGATGTGAGCGTATACCTGGAAGGTAGAATACGAACTCCATCTTTAATTCACTTCTTGTGACATCGTAATCTATACGTTGTGCGGTCTGCACGTAGTCTTCTAGTTTGGTTACACCAAGAAAAAAATTGCTGGCGCTCCCGTAATCGAGAGTAGATGTAAGCATGAAATGCCAACCGGCAAAGCAGATTGGTTGGAGATGATACTAGCCACAATCTTAAAGTATAAACCCCACGCAAGCGATCTTGCGCGCGACCGCGACAAGCGATGTGATGGAGATGGCTGTCGCGTTCGCTCATCGCCTACAAGTCGTACCCCATGCGAGCGACGATGTTGAGCGACGTCTCCCTGGTGTTGCCCGTATGAGGGCAGCAAATACGCGTCGCAACTAGCGTGACGGGTGCTATATTATTTAGGTTGATGTATTTTACTGTAAAAAGCAGCATAAATTATTTCTGAAGGTCTTGCAGTAGGTTCTTATCCTTGGACGTATAAAAGTTCAGTCGTTTGCTTGTTCCGTGCGACACTCGATAGTATTTGAGTGAAGTACATCCAGTTCCGGCTTCGCGCTAATTAATGGCTCGTCGGTCATAGCACTTCCGGGCGACGAGCGACGAATTCCAGATTTGCATAACCGAACGGTCGAACGACAAGACCGAGCGATCTGTTCAAGCGATGGCCCGTTTTGTCGCTCGAAGCCGTCGCTCATCGCCGTCGCGCACAACATCGCTCTCATGTGGCTTAGCCTTAAATGTAGTGCATGTTCGCAACGGCACACCGCACCACACCGCACCACGCCATACTGTACAATGGTCCATACGGACGCTGCCCAGCTAGAAGAAGAAAATCGCCACGCAGCGTGGCTTCATCTCTCGACGCGACGCAAAACCCGCGCCGCGGAACTCACGGACCGCTGGCGTTCAAAGAGCACAGAAAACCCTGTCTCAGCGCCAAAAGAAGACAATGAAGTGTATGGTGCCCTCTATCTGCCTTTAGAGCGTCGCCTGTTGGATATGGCAAATGAAACTTCAGCGTACTAGAAGTTACAGCTTGATTGATATTGTAAACAAACATTTGAAAAAACTCGGAAGCAATATTTTTTTTTAACTTCTTTGGGCAGTAACTAGCGTATGCAATGCGGTCCTGTACAAAGGGTTGGGGGCCAGAGACCGCATTATGGTAAGTTTTGACTGGTTGTCCGGGTAAGGGCTCTGGCTTTTGGCTCAAGGTCACTCGAAGGCCGCCGACAACGGGAGCTAAAAGCATTTCATTCTTAAAACATTTGACCGCTTCGATCACACGTGCACGTTAGTGTCCATATAACATTTGGCTTTCCTATGTCCTTTTTTGGACTACTCAGAAACTCTTACACGGACATACTCAGAACATTGTTACTTGATGGCTCTGAAAAGGCCCATTTCCCCGTTACTTTTGAGATTCGGCGGTGATTTCCGTTATTCCCTGAACTCAATCCTGAGAAGTTTTCGCATGCCGTGAGGGATCCGAACGTGCGGGTTCTTCCGCTGCCTGGCAGCGGCACTGTAAAGGTGGCACCCTTTGTCTATTCGTCGAGCACCGTGTTATATCGGGCGCATCTCTCAATTTCTCAAAATTCAGATATTTGTTCATTGGCTCTCCAGATTCTCGATTTAGCCACTCTTTCCTGGTCCAAACTGGGGCATCGCTATGTATTTAAGATTTTGTTTATAATCACTATGACATTTCTGAATCCGTTCGGTCGGCGGCCCCCATTTCGAAGATTCATAAAAAGCGATAGATTCAACGTGCACTAGTCTTCGGCTTCCCGCTTCTTGAATGGAGAGACCTCGCGCAGCCCATCTTTTGTAGCAGTTCCTGATGCTTGCCACATAGCGTGACCCCATTACGGGCAGTAAGGTCACTGTGGTTGCTCATATTTTTTCTTTTATCTGGTTGCGTTGCACGGAACTGCTCTGCCGAGCGGCACTTGTACAGCCGCCGTGGATTTGCCTTTATTTCTGTGTCTGTTCACTGCCGGCAGCTCGCAATGCGCTTCCTGCTACGCCTATAGCACAAGGTGATGAATGCCCCGCGTGCTTTCTCGAGCATCATTTATAGGTGTTGTTCAATCCATGTCACTACTTCTATTTCACTGTCTCCGTGTAAGTTAAGGTTGTGGACTGCTGTTTCGTTGGGTTTCGTGAAGTTTTTGTGCATCGGACGCGCATCTTCTCGGTCATGTACATAGCATGCGTATACAGTATGTAATGTCGAGATCGGCACAAACAAAACAGATTTTACATTGATAACGTTCACAACCTATGAGCGTTACTTCCCAGATTGTTATTACTGCATCTCGCTGTACTCCGTAGTGAACGCAGTAGTAAAGTCACTAAAGCTAATATGCTTCCACAAAAATCCCCGTTTATATTTGTCGGCCATTCGTTCACGACTATAACTCTGTCGCATTTCCACCTGAGTATACGGCGCTTGGCCTCTGTTCAGTGTCATTTCGGTCTTTGTCTGTTTTTTTTTTTTTTTCTTTTACTGTTTCGCTAGCGTACCGTGAAATTCCGAGAGGAGCCTCCGAAAGATAGCGCAGTGTCTCCTCTCCCCCCCTCTTTCTTTTTTAATGCAAAACACCGACAGACCGACCTGCCCCTATATTTCCCGTACTCTGGAATCATCTCGGATTACCTCGGCACAATAAGCCAACAATGGGCGATTCATATTTCTGGAAGACCCTGGAAA
This sequence comes from Dermacentor andersoni, assembly GCF_023375885.2. Taxonomy (NCBI): domain Eukaryota; kingdom Metazoa; phylum Arthropoda; class Arachnida; order Ixodida; family Ixodidae; genus Dermacentor; species Dermacentor andersoni. The sequence continues at coordinate 184,965,776 of NC_092814.1, read as the reverse complement.
ACCACTGTATTACGTGAGACCCCCTGTCCGTTTGTTACTAGAAATCGCTTTTGGGACAACCTAGTCAACATCGGACGCGCACCTTCCTGTCTACGTACATACATAGCATACGTGTACAGTATATGCAATCGATGTCGTCGCAAACAATACAGATTTTACATTGATAACGTTCACACTTCACACTGCTGCCTTTTTTTTTTTTCACGTTCCTATAGTTCGCTACATCCCAGATTGCGATGGCTGCATGCCGATTTTAACGTACTAAACTTAATAATGAAGTAACCTGCCCAAACGCTTCTGAATCAATCCCAGTTTCTCTTAGCCGAGTGTTCGTTCACGACCAATATTGTATCACTCTTCCGCCGCTAGTCAGTCTTAATTTTGTGTGGAGTTATTCGCCGAATACGCGTCAATAAGGGAAGCTTCACGCTTCTAAACTATATTTCTGCACTGGGTACCACATTCGTATTACCTGTTCTGACCGTACCCGGAAAATTAGCCCCTCTCATACTTTGGCGCAATGTCCTTTTCATTATGGCTGGGCCATCGCTCGGCATATTATCGTATCCAATGCTTTATCGAACATGAACCTTAGTGAGCGTTACACCGGCGAATGACAAAAATGTATGGTTTCCAGATTTTCTTATGCGCAGCGGTATGCAGCGCCATTCGAGCGTCGCATCTCTCGTTCGCGCCCTAAGTATGCACGATGCGCAAAGCCTGTGAGAAGTATGGTGGCGCCAACTGTGGAGCGCGCAGCTAACTAGGCTGCCCCAAAAACCATTTCCAGTGCCACTCTGTCAAACGGAACTATAGGGGTCCCATGTATCGCATACAGGAACATCGATAGGCTAAGAAAACATTGCCACGTTTTGTATAGCTCCGACAGCCTTGTTTTCCTCATTTGTGAGCGGCACGCGGTTTTCAACACGTTGAAAGACTGTCGCGAAAGGCAGCTTCCGAGCACGCTCACAAGTCTGTTGGTGAAGCATCGCGGGCCTCGGAGGCCATGCAAGCAGTTGCTGCTTTCGCTGCCTTGCGTGAGATGGCAGTGGTAAAGCGAACCTAGAGAACCTCGTGCAAGGCCTTGCAGTAAGCTCCGGCAACTACGTCACGAAGCGACAATTGCGATTTCGACTTTTTGTAGGACACAGACCGTCAACAAGCCCTGTAGTATTTACTCCATTTACGTATAGTTTTCGTTAAAGGGCTTCTCTATTTTCTTTATTATTTGTTTTCTTCTTTTTTCCCGTGAATGGAGTGCTCATGCATTTTTTTTATTCGTTCTACTTACTGATTGTGCTTTATCTTTTTTTTAACTCCTTCCATTTATTTTTCATCTTTCACCCTCGTCATCTGAAGTGTAGGATGTCAGGCATTTCGCTAGGTTAACATCGCCAGAGTGCAATTTACTAATGCAGCTTCTTAACGTTCCTATTTTGTGTCTCTTTCAGTCACTTGCGATAGTTGATTCCGACTTGTTAATGACACTGCCGCCTCTACGGAAAATGGATTGCACGAATGTGGTTGAAGGTGCGTGGCAGTGCAGCAAACTCCTGTTTTTAGATGATCGTATAGCATCAGGAAGAAGGTGTACGACAGTTAAGGCGAATCTCTGGTTGAATTAGTGAATAATACTTACGCGACGTTGTCGTCCTTGTTGGTGTTTAAGTGGTGTGAATTTAGGAAAATAGGGCGCCGAAGGGTCAGTTCTACCATAGTGATCAAAAATAAACCGCAAGGACAAGCCAAGGTGGAAAGAAAAATATCGAAAGAATAAAACATCATCTAAGTCAAGCATAGCCTGCCATATGCTCTATGCTAGACGTACAGCACAATACACGGGACACATGAACGCCTAATCACAACGCACATTACCAGCGCATCTCTACAGTCACTACACGAACATAACTAAAGAGCTTTGCACACAGCGCAAATATCACATCTCTACAAACACTACAGGAAACTGAGTAAAGGTACATTTGGACAAGGCACGGATACAAGAAGAATTAAAGAGGACAACACGAATGCCTCTGTCTACTGAAAGGTCGCACTGTGCTCGGAAAAGGAGAAAGACGCAAAAACTGTCTTGCGCGTGCTCTTGTGAAGGCAGCGCCAATCCGTCAATCATGAACACGTTTACGCACTCTCGACTGATATCGGTTCAAGCTTGGCAATCGAAGGCTGGCTTATGCACGTACTACCGCAGCTGCTGATAGGAAACCATAAGACGCTCTTTTGCAACGAAGCTTTATGTGGCTACTTGCCCTGGTCTTGCTTGTCGTCGTCGTGTTCCCTGCTGAGTTTGAGGGAGCGCTATATGTATACCTTATGCACCACTGAATATTGACCGACAAAATATTTGTGCTAGTCAGCGCACCTGTGCACGTTATGCGTAAAATATACGCAGCTTGCTGATGGCGACGAACGTTAGAATTCCATGGTGAGTGGCCGCCAGGTTCTGTGTACGGCAATGAAGGACCTCTGTGTCGCTGAAAACAGGAGCCCGACATGTCCGCTAGCTTCCTAGCAGCCACTTTAGGTTATCATCTCGGTTCAGTGCAAAATTCAACCGAGGGATTCGCTAATGTGCTCTTTGTGTAACGTGTCTGAGAACTTGCATATTCTATACCTGACTGCTGTCGTTACTTGTTAGAGAGACAATCTCTAAAGATCGCTTTGCGCTTGCAGAGCGACTGAAGCTTAGAGCACCGGGGTTATTCTAGGCCCATGTAGAAACACCACCCGTGCGTTGCACGCTATGAAAGTGCTGTTAGCAATTCCTAATGTCTAAAGGCCTTAACGAAAATTTGTGAATATCGTTATTGTGTATGTGCGCGTCTGTGGGTGTATGTGCTGTTTGCTTGTTCGTGATATCATTCTGTACACTATAGTTTCTCTCATATCTTTGCTCTCTGTTAAAATATTTTTTCTTTAACTTACTTTTAAACGTCTTCTGCTCCCGCATAATTAATTTTCCCTTAGGCCATTTAGACTCAAATCCTAATCCTTCCCTTTCTCAAAGAGGCAATTCCTGAAAAAGAATTTCCCGCGTCTCACGGATTTCATTTGCGTACGAGACAAAGGAAAAAAAAAAGGTTGAACACTCTGACTGTGTTGTTAAAGCTAAAGTTCACGCGTGTACAGTCACGGTCAATACGCAGCACATAAACAACAAGTGTGGTCTGAGCGCAGTCACCGAAGCAGGCATTGTAATAGGAAAGTACGGCCGTAGCAGAAAAAAAAGAGAAAGAAAAAGAATAATAATAACTATGAATAAAAAGTGTTAAATGAATAAACGGTAGCAAGATATTGTTCTACCGAGTTCGTGTTTGTAATGGGTGCATCAGCATGGAACGATGTAAAGATAAATAAAGCACAATGCTTGTCCCAGCTCGTGTATAGGTGATGCCTTCCATGACTGTACATATTGGATAAACTGAGTTTTTGTTCATTCACTGTCGTGTAGCACCTCCCAGCCATTACAGCGAGACACTGTTCCTTAAGGTATGTGTACTCAAGCATCCTTTTTCAGAAGGTTACACAGTACTATCGAAAGCAGCATGAAAGTCTTGCTTTGTGTGCTTACGTAAACACGCATCTATCGAGCGCGTCTTCACCTCGGGGCAGAGTCAGATGAGTGAGGGGAGGGTCAATCATTGCCTGTGACAACTCGGCGGGTGCGCTGAGTTTTTTTTTTTTCTTTCTTTTATTTTTTGAGTTTGTAAGTGCGAGTTCGTTTATTCCATCCCTACTAGACCAAGCTATAGGGGAGTGTGAGAAATTCTGCAAGCGATGGGGAGCTAGGGTTGCCACCATCAATACGGGAATAATCTGGTAACTGGAAGGGGGCATCAGTGGCACTAACTTAATTCGAAAACGTGTCGTATGCCTTCGCACAAGAAGATTTCTGGTAATTTGTTGCAAATGTGCGCCTCGAAAGCGTAGAGTAACTAGAAAGTATCGTCGTACATAAAATATTACATGCAATTATATACTCGGCAATTAAAGCCACTGCAAAGTAAACATTATGGTATATGACACTCTTTTACTAAAATTGTTGTATAAGAGAGTTCAGATGCTTAATCCACTGATTTTATGTTTTCTCCTAGCTATGATATGCTCATTCCCGCCGGCCGGTGTAATCGCAGCCCAGCTTTTCAGTCAATCGTTCAGTCATCACTGGAAAACTGACAAACTCTTGCCGGTCAGGAGGTTCAACCGGCAGCCGACAGCGTCGACAAAAAACAGACTCTGCCAGTCGAACACCGGGCAGGTGTCATCCTCCTATCTGCTATGCCAAAAAGCGGCCTGTGTAGTGCACCTGGCAGTCGACTAGGCCTAGCTGTGAAGGCACTTCTGCTTGCGTTGTGTCCGCACACGCCGCAGAAACTTGCGAGAGATCGAGCGCATCTGGACCCGCGTTTATGAATTGGCCAACTCTAACTGCTCGGAGAGCATGGGTACTGTTCGAAAATCAAAGCGATATCGAGCACATGGTACACCAACATGTAATGATATTTATCGCATGTTTCCCTTCTTTTCCGTGTGGCTTGTGCACCAATACGTTTTTCTTTTATTTTGGCGTGCCTCATAATCAGAAAGTGGTTTTGGCACGTAAAACCCCATAATTTAATTTTTTTATTTTTCAATTTCAGAAGGACGTTAGTTAAATTCTTCCACTTGGTACCCAACTACACTACAATACGCTTTTGATTGATCATATAGGTACCATCACAGCGAACTTGTGGAATGTGTTCTTTTTTTCTTTTTAATGAAACACGAAATTGTCACAAACAGTGCGAAGCAGCAGCAGTGCCTCGCCGTTCTCACTGACCTCGCTTGTGCTGTCGACAATGTCGCAGTGACTCGCCGCAAACAGTGTACATCATCTCTTGCTGTAAGTAAAAATTGAAAAGAAACTCTGCTATGCTGCGAGCACAACCGAGCCAAAGATCAAACGCTGGAGCACGCAAACCTGAGATCGGCGTCCCAATGAAGCCACCGGGTCATCAGCGTCTCTGTAGGCTCACACAAGCAGGAACTTAGAAAGAAATGCATTTCTAGCTTTAGCAAGAAATAACGATAATAACAATAATAAAAGATGACAGAAAAAATTAAGCAGACTCAACTGCAGTTCACATCTACATGAAGCGAGGCATGCTTGGTGTGATAGAGAATGGTTGTTCTAAATCATGTATGGAATGTATAACTGTGACAAGTGACGGTATTGTGAAAGCTATTGAGCGTTTACCATCGTATTCTAGTCCTGGTCCTGACGGTATTTGTACTAAGCTACTAAAAATGACAAAGCACAATTCTGCTCTTATACTTACACTATTGTTTCAACAGTCTCTCGACACCACCGAAATTCCAGACGACTGGAAATTGGCACATGTGATATCAATATATAAAACCGGCGACAAAAACAAGCTAACAAACTATAGGCCTATACCCTTTACGTCTCTTGTATGCAAACTATTTGAACACGTGTTATCTTCTCAAATCATGCAGTACATGGCTAGCAATCACATTCTATTTGCAAAACAGCATGATTTTCATCGAGGCCGGTCATGTGGATCCCAGCTTCTTGAACTAACTACAGACATTCACTTTAACCTTCATGAACTTACACAAACTGACGCCATATTTATAGATTTTGCTAAAGTTTTTGACCGCGTGGCTCATAACCGCCTCATATGTAAAATGAAGCTGATTAAAGTTGACGAAAAAGTAATAATCTGGGTTAAAGAATATTTAAGTAACAGACGACAAGCTGTCGTAATTAATAATGTTTGTTCGTCATTTCAACCTGTTCAGTCCGGTGTGCCTCAAGGTTCCGTTTTGAGACCCACTCTATCTTTAATTTATATAAATGATATTCATCAGGGTATAGACTCGGAAATCCGCTTATATGCCGACGACTGCGTTTTGTATCGGCCATTAAAATGTAAGGCTGACTGTGATAAATTACAAAATGACTTGAGCAGGATTGAAAGATGGTGCTGAGACTGGCAAATGAGCGTCAATACCTCGAAAACTAAACTTACGAGTTTTACTACTTGCAGTGAAATTACGAAACACACATACTTTCTTAATGGTGAGGCTCTAGAAACTGCAGAATCATTTAAATATCTAGGTGTTCATCTTTCTCCGACTTTGTCTTGGCATAATCATGTGGGTTGTGTTGTTTCCGCTGCATGCAAATGTCATGGCTTCATTCGTCGAACGCTTCGTCAGGCTAATAGTGATACCAAGCTTCTTGCATATACCACCGTACTTCGTTCAAATCTTGAGTATGCCTCATTTATATGGAACCCGCACCAAACGCATCTTATTAACAAATTAGAATCTTTTAAGAACAAGGCAGCCCGATTTATTACAGGTAACTATTCACAACAATGAAGCATCACCAAAATAAAACATGACCTAGGACTCATCCCCCCATTGCAGACAAGAAGAAAGATATCTCGGCTAACTTTCTTCCATCAGCTTTTTCATCACCCAAATATCTTCTCTCAGGCACACATCTTACCAGCCAAAAGGAAATTCCCACGAATTGATCACGAATTTAAGGTCGAACAACCATTTGCACGTACTAAACTATCGCAGTTTTCATGTCTGCACTTAGCCATTTCGGAATGGAATCATCTCCCAAGTAATGTAGCCGAAATAACTGACCATATTATATTCAAACAAGCACTTAATGAAACATTCGGAAATTAATAACATTAGCATTTCTTCCTGCATTTCTTCAGATGTCAGCGGATGTAAGATTATTGTTTGTATAATGTAAGAATTATTGGCGTGTGAAGTTGCCGAATGAGAAGTCATGTAAAGGTTGCATAGCATGTACGACTTCATGCAAGTCGAATATCCTTGTATGCACGTTGCCTTATACCTTTGTATATGAATTGTTCCCCCACCCCTATATGTAATGCTCAAGCTGGGCCTTCAGGGTAAATATATGAAAAAATGTGTTCTGCAGCGAATTGTTACTGCTCGTGAGACGTGTGAATCCGGTGTATATATATATATATATATATATATATATATATATATATATATATATATATATATATATATATATATATATATATATATATATATATATATATTGCTACGATACAGTGTTTACAATGACGAAGAGGCGAGCAGTGAGAAGACGACGACGACGATTATAGGCTAGCGCGGGCTGTTGCCTTTTGGCCAAGTGCGGCGTATTCCCCCTTGTACATATAGTTGTTTATAGCTTTTTGTCTGCGTCTTCCTACGTAACAGTATATATATATATATATATATATATATATATATATATATATATATATATATATATATATATATATATATATATATATAATTTCATAAGAAGCCAACAAACAAGGACACCAAGAACAGGCTGTCCTTGGTGTTTTTGTTGGCTTCTTACAAAAATTACCCACTATACAGGGTAATTTATTTAGCTGCCCCAAATTCTTTAAATCGCCTATGTCAGATAGCACAATTATAACCCTTGATATAAATTACTCGATGAGGCAACCATTACTTCTACGAACAATCAAAATACATAATTAGGTAATTAGCATAATTACGGTAATTAGTTGTTTATTTAATTATTTTACGGAACATATCTTAATCTACGAATTGTAGCTAGCGAGTTCCCAAGGCGTATGCACTTGGAACAAATTCTCTGGACTGAACCAGTTTCGAGATATTAATTTTCAAAGTGTCCGACGCATTGGCGTCCCAGTTACTTTTGTGCTTCAAGGCATAAAACAGCGTTTGCTTTAACAGTGTAACTGGGACGTCAATGCATCTCGTCGTACACATCGAAAATAACTAAAAACTGGCGCAGCCCTGATAATTCTTTGCAGGTGGATACCCCTTGCGATACGCCTTGGAACAACAACTAAAGAAAATATGAAGAAACTTCTTTCACTTCAGAAGCGTGCAATACGCCTTGTTTTTAAAGCTCCTTACCTAAGTCACACACAGGACATGTTTAACAAGCTTAAGCTTGTCAACGTACAATTTCTGTACAATTTCAAACTACTTCGGCAACATGAACTGGAAACAAACAAGAAAAATTACCTTCTGAAATCTCTGGCGAGGTTGCAAAAAAATACAACACGCATACAACATGCATACAACACACGCTATCCCGAAACATGGAAAGTTGATAGATACCGCACGACCTACGGTAAGCAAATGTTAAAGTACACATTACCGACCTTGTTAAATGAGTTAGCCGAAAATGGCACGGATATAGAATTGATGTCTTTGAATCAGCTACGCAACATATATGTATAACTCTCCATCGTTCTATCTTTTGTTGAAACACTACTTGTATTTTCTGTACTTCTTTTTGTCGTTCCTGATCCAGTGAATTCCCCACGATGTTTCTTGTATATTCGTGGATTTTCTTTACGCTCATATTTGTCTGTTGTTTGCATTGTTTTTTGTATCCTCTGTAGTTTTTGCATTTCCTGCAAATTGATTTTCTCCTCTACTTTTTGTATGGAACTGACGCCACTGTATGCCATGCTATGGTGCACGGACCCAGTCAAGCCTTTTCAGGCTTTTTGTCTGCGCTCCAAACATCTGGAAGATGTTGAATAAAGCTGAATTGAATTGAAAAAAAAAATTGAATTGGACTCATCTGGTATAATTCGTACATTTAAGTGCGTATATATTGTCACGATTCACAAGCAGCAACAAACTGGGAAAACAGGGCAGGACACTTTAATTATGCGAACTGAAAAGATTAGGTAGGGACCTCGTCTTCTCTTCTGCAATGCGCGAGATATTTGTTTTTCTCTACGTGCCGTCCCGAGCATCGTCCCGTCCCGAGCATCGTCCCGATGCCCACCTAGCGGCACGAAGACGTGTCAGACGAGGTGTGGGCACTTCATTCCGAACAAGCGGAATGAAGGGCTTCTTGCGCACACTGTGCACGACTTCTGATGGAAGTTGCCTCACCCTGGAAGAAGCAGGACTATCAGGGATAACCTAATATTTCAGGTCGCTGAGGCGTCGTACAACCTGGTACGGACCAAAGTACCTCCTGGGTATCCTTTCTAAAAGTCCTCCCCGACGGATGGAAGTACAAACCCGCACTTTCTCGCCTGGCTGATACGTGACGTATCGGTGCCGTAGATTGTAGCGTCGAGCGTCGTAGTCCTGTTGTCGGGTGATTCTGATGCGGGCAAGCTGTCTCGCTTCTTCAGCCAGTTGAGCGAAAGCTTCAGCGTCCGTGCATGTATCACCGCAGTCATGTAGCAACATCGCGTCGAGCATCGTCATCACTTCACGGCCATGAATGGCGTCTTTCGCGTCGTTTCCTGCTGCGCAGTGTTGTAAGCGAATACGATGTACGGTAGAATGTCATCCCAATTTTTGTGTTCCCCGTCTACGTACATACTCAGCATCTCCGCGATAGTCTTGTTCAAGCGTTCTGTTAGGCCGTTCGTTTGCGAATGATCGGCTGTGGTCTTTCGATGAGCCGTGCCGCTGAGGCTAAGCACTGTCTTTAGGAGTGTAGCCGTAAAGGCAGTTCCTCTGTCCGTTATTATCACTGTTGGCACGCCGTGCCTCAGAGCCACGTTTTCAATAAAGAGTCGCGCTGCTTCGACTGCGGTGCCGCTTGGAAGGGCCTTGGTTTCTGCATATATAGCGTGTCAGGTAATCGGTGGCAACTATTACCCACTTACTGCTAGCATTGGAAGTCGGGAATGGTCCGGGAAGGTCCCTCCCGATTTAGGCAAATGGCGTCGTAGGCACTTGGACTGGTTGTAGTAGCCCAGCTGGTTTCATATGTGGTGGTTTGCGTCGCTGACATTCGAGGCACGTGCGCACGTGATGTTTCACAAAGGCGGCAATCCTTGCTCAGTAATATTTCCCTTTCACTCGGACTCGTGTTCGCGTGTAGCCGAGATGGCCAGATGTGAGTTCATCGTGGCAGGCTTGCAAGACCTCATGACAGACAGACGTTGGGACGACAAGTAGGCGGCTGCTTTCGATTGCAGAGATGCCGCATCGAATATGCCACATCCAATATGCGGCAATATGTGCTGTAAGATTACTAATTAAAAATTGATTAGTACAATTATGTTAAATAATTAAATATTCATTTTGATTTCTCGTAGAAATAATGGCTGCTTCATCGAGTAATTTAGATCAAGGGTTATAATTGTGCTATCTTCCGCAGGCAATCTAAAGATTTGGCGCAGCTAAAAAAATAAGAAAGCACCCTATATATCACAAATATTTTTAAAGCGCAAACAAGAAACACGGTGCAAAAGGAAGGTCATACACAGCACGTTCCTTTTGTGCCGTGTCTCTTGTTTGCACTTTAAAAATATTTGTCAAGTATGCACCAACTAGGCCCACAGAAAGTTCTTCTAAACCCTATATACATACTTGGTGTATATTGTAATGAACTAGTGCTGACCTTATAAGGATGTTGTACTTCATCTGTGCGAAACGTATGACGTCACTACACATGCATCAACCTGGACGCCTGATCTCGGTTACGTTCGACGCCCGTTTCGAGTCTGTGCACGCTTCAACCTATAAGCCAACGAAAATCGCCCTACATCGTTAGCCACTATCCGTCGCAATGAACAGACAATGTATAGAACAGAGGCAGTGTGCGTGAAAAAGAGCTGTGGATTTCAACACAAAAAGGTGCCGATTATGCACGCTGCGTTTCTTGCTGTTCACGCGCCAATTCACTGATGCGCGGCCTAATGGACAATGTTTTTTTTTTTTTTTTCTTAACCGCGTGGCTTTCGTATAGATAGTACACAGGCTTCAGTGAATCCTTCTCAATATTTTTATACTGCGTTCGCAGCTAATTAAACACACGACAACAAAATAGGAGTGAGCAAGTCCAAGTTTCTAATTCTACGCGAATTTATGGCGTTATTCGAAGGGCGATTAGGGGCAATTACAACTGCTTTAAAGCTGCTCTGGCAACGCCTCGTGTCTGTATCCATCACCGAGGGTTGCGCGAACTCTCGCCAGAGCATCCCCCTTGCAGCATCCTTGAGCATCCCCCTGCTTTGTCTGTAATGTGATGTAATTTCATGAAAGGTCGTAAGATTATCTTTGAAGGGGCAATCCTGCGGGAGAGCCGGACCGTTATCTCGGGCGCGGTTCGTGAATTCACGCGCCAGGCAGTTGGCCCGCTCGTTAGGGTTGCAACCCGCTTGGTTAGTTACATCGTTCACGTGCGCCGGGAACCACGCTAATGTATGACCTCCAATGTGTTCTCGCGTAGTAATACGAAAGGATCTGTTGACGATGTCGGCTGCGTGTTTACAAACTAGAGCGGACGAGAAAGCCCTAACCGCCGTGCGCGAGTCGGAGAAAATGGTCGCCGGGCCTTTTGCGGCTTGAAGAGCCAAGGCTATCGCGGTTTCCTCCGCCTCATTCGCGTGTTTAGCGTAAATTGATGCGGCGCTGATAAGTGTCCCGCGCGCGTCAACGACCGTGATTGCAAACCTGTCTTCGCTGCCATATTTGGCGGCGTCGACGAAGAATGCGTCTGCCACGTAAGGATCGATTCGTCGAAGGATGGTTCTAGCCCGCGCTCTTCTGCGACCTTCGTTATATATTGGGTGGATGTTCCTCGGCACGGGCTCAACCTTTATACCTTCACGGGCTAATTTAGACAGGGGGTGTCTGTCGAGCGGTGCCTGTATAGGGAGTTGACCAGCTTCATCGAGAATTTTGATTCCCGGCTTAGTTGACGAAAGCCTGGAGAACTGTGCAATAAACTGCGCTTCAATTATTTGTCTGTGGTATTGTGAATTCCGAGTTGAAGTAGTTTTACTGTGCTAGCGGATTGTGGGATACCGAGTATTCTTTTGATGCCGGACCTGATGAGCGTGTCGAGTTTGTTCTTTTCAATTTTGCTCCATTTTAGGTACGGTACCTAATGGCTACTATTCTTTAGTATTTAGATATCACACTCGGATGAAGCTTTTGCCCAGTCCATGCCTGATCAAGGAGAGGTGTTCCGGCGTGTAGCGAACAGCTTCAAATTAACTGGCTGAACAAACGATTTCTCGTCTAATAGACAATGAAAACATTGCTTATTGCCGATGGATCGACCAAAAAGCTTCTCCGATATAACTATGGTGCAGTATGTGTTGTAGAAAATGGCACGGAAACTCATCACATCTGCATGCATGCGCGCTGTGCAGCCGCCGTCGTAAAAAGAGGGAGCGACAGAACACTTTAGGAGCATAGAAACCTGATGAGCAGTATGTTCATCAAACACTCCCCATTCGCTATTATGCATTAATAATAGCGCGTTAAAGGAACCTCGTGAAGCTGCGATTGTGCAGCTTTTTGTTCCTGCTCTTGCATATTCTTTTGCTGTAAAAAGGAAAATGCGAAATAAAGCTGAATAAAAGTTGAATAAATGGTTATGATCCTGTTATGTACGCGGGTGTCCTTGCACATGGACGTACGCATAACTCGCGATAGCCCAAAAGGCGTAGACTGCCGAGAACAGTTAAAAACTTCTTTACTCGGCGTGCCAAGAAGCGACGAGACTGCAGACGCGCCAGGTTTATCGGCCCGTATCGGTAAACGCTAGCGATGCCTCTGCACTGCACCGGATGACGAACACAAAAGAAGAAGGACAAAAATGCGACAGGCAAACAATTCAGCCTTATCGCGTCTGCAGCGCTCGCGAGATCGAGCAGAGTGGCGACGTCGCGATGGCTTGTTCCCCGCGTCAGTCGGCCTGTCAGGGTATGCCGAGCGTAATGGCCATAGACGCTGCGCTGTTGGCGGAGGAAGTACGAACTCGCGGCCTCTGCGTGAATGGCGCCCTGTACTGTGCAACACCATCAGTTGTTGCACGCATGGCCGCGTACGTTTGAGCGTGACGTTCATTAATTTTTTTTTTCTATTTTTACGCCCCACAGCACATCCAGCACTAAAGAATAAAGGCTCCAGAATCGCTGCCGTTCTCTAGATAGTGCGTGCCCTCACCGCTATAATAATCTGGAATCCTTGCAGAATTATATTATTACTTTATCATCCTGCAACACCTCACTAATTACTTAATTATGGGGTTTAACGGGCCAAAAACCACTTTCTGATTATGAGGCAAGCCGTAGTGGAGGACTCCGGAAATTTTGACGCACCTGGGGTTATTTAACGTGCACCTATAAGTTTAAGTACACGGGTGTTTTCGCATTTCGCACCCATCGAAATGCGACCGCCGTAGCCGAGATTCGAGCCCACGACCTCGTGCTCAGCAGAGCAACACCATAGCCACTGAGCAACCACGGCGGGTCGTATCACACGACGTGAAAAAGAGCGCTCGTCGTGCTCATGACACTTGCGCCGCGCCCTCTCAAGTGGTTCCTGCACAAAAATAATGAACTACCGAAGCACAGATTCGCAACCACTAATAACTCGTACAAAAATAATGAACTACAGGAGCACGAATTCGCAACTACCAACATTTTGTTTTGTTTTTTTTGTAACATGGCCAGGTGCCATGTTCCATTACACGGCGAAATTTGCTCCGCGTGCGGCGAGAAACCGTGTGCTTGTCTCTTTATCGCTTGCTCGACTGCGGTGCACAATGTTCCCGATTATGGGTTCACCTAAAAAACAGAACAGCTTTCGCTGAGAATGAGCGAATTCACGTTCGTCAAAAGCCGCGCCGCGCTTGGCGCGACAACATGCGATACGGCGAAGCCAGTTCTTGCCGCGCGCTGCCGTCTTATAAGTTCGGTCTGCCGCTTTACAGCAGAAATTCTTCAGGAACGAAAATTCTAATGCTCAGTTGCTCAGCAGCGTTAAACTATTGGTAGCTAGTTTTTTTCTCTTATGGGTATTTTGCATAAAAATGAAGTCAATGTAAATAAAACGCTCAATTACCTAATCCTTAACAAGGTGAATCAAAAACGTTCACCACTCAACTAGCTCTAAAAACTGATGCCTAGTATTCCCAGCGAGCTATCGCGAAACCAGCAATGCTGAACGTGTTACGTGAATATACAGCAACACTCAAACTTGGAACTTCGGTTATTAAAATGTGGAGCCATATTTCTACTTGAAATTCTGAAACCAAATATAATCAGAACTGACCTGCGTGGATCGAAAGCACTATTTTACGAAAAGAGTTCTGTTTTTGTCACGCGCACTAGAAATTTGATAATGAACGAGCTTTTCATGTCATGTTCCCATAAACGTGAAGCGATGTCATACGGCACGCATTTGTCGCCAATGGAATTCGCTTTACAATGGAACATGGCACTCAAGCATAGACAGGACACTGCGCTTGCCCTGTGTGCCTGTGTGTAGTGTTCCTTCACACAACGTGCAACTTTGGCTCAAATTTGCCAACTAGTCCAACAAGATGTTACAAGGATTTTATAAGGGTTTTATAGATGTTATAAGGTGTCTTTTTGGCGACCGCCGCAGCGCCGCCAAAAGCGGGAAATATAGTCACCAGACACCGCAGGTGTAATCAGCCGATTGAGGAATGATACACAAAGGTATCGCCAGTTAGCGAAGAGCTGCCGAACGATTACCACGAGGGAAGCGCTAGAGAAGTTTATGTATCATGTGAGCATGGAGTTTTACCAAGCCACGAATAATCTTTATAAGCAAAGAAAGCATGCTGTGCCAGAAACGAGTGTTCTTGAAAAGTTTAAAAAGCTTTCGCCTCCTCATTGTGTCGACATCCAAATTCTCGTGGCGGATGACCTCCAGCGAAGGATTAAATTTGTGACATAGCTCTGACACCTGTCCTATGCTTCGAACAGGTCGCACGAAACTGAGTCTATGGGCTATGTTAAAGACAGTGCATAATGTGCGTTTAGCGTATTAGAGGAAGGTCTTGAAACCCATTCAAAACAGAATTGCTCTGAGCAGGTTCCCCTGATGCATTGAATCCAGCCGATTTGTGTTACTTTTAAAAATATTTATCCTTGTTCCAAAGCTACGCGTTCAATAATACCTTTGTGCATCACTCTGTCCTTGCCAAACCTCAACTGATGATCAACCGCCGACAGTGACAAGCTTCTCCTGCATTTAGTGTTTCTCGGCCAAAAAAAAAAGAAAAAAAAAAGAAAACTCGGTGCTATTTGTTCTTATTGTTTTAGAGATGTGCCATTTATGCCTAGATAATGATAGAACAAACGAAGTGTATTACAAATTTTAAGAAAGATCTGCGCTTCTCTGTGGTATTTGTTTCCTCGTGTCCTTGTTTTATTCGCGCTGTTCAACCTCTGTTATAAATCTGTAATATGCTCGTGAGGAATTTCGTAATGATACTTTGTTCGCAATGTTACAGATCTGAATGAAGCTCTAGTGGAAATTTACATGTTGTAACTCGAAACAAAACCAAATATAAAAAAAAACCATAGATATTTTAAATGTAGTTTGCGAAATATTTGTCGGCACATTACCACAAGGAGAGCTATGCAGAAAATTTACTAGGTATAGCATGTTTTTTTGTACTAGCAAGTATACCCGTTGTAGGGAATAAAAAAAGGAAGTTGTTTTTACTGGTATGCGAAAAAATGTGGATCTGCTGCTCTTGATAATCTTTTTATTATTCACAAATAACTGCTGCAGCACAAATTGCTTTGGTAGAGTTGTGTTGTGCACAGCAAACAAACATGACTTCTGTAGCAATTCTCTGTCTATGAGAAATCGTAGGAAGCTGCCTTATGTATGTGTGATCGTAGTACAGAATGCGCCCATTTGCGCTGAATAATGAGGTAATCAGCTCTACATTATTGTGTTGTGTATTGGATTCCTTGATGTGCGATATGCTAATAAAACAGTGAATAAACCACCATTTTCTGCCTACTTTCGCTGCAAAAAAAAAATAGCCGTATATACGCCATGCCGTGCTGGTTCGCGCATCTTGAACAGAAAAAGACAAGTTTTCACACAAATGCGTTGCACAGATCTTGTAAGTACGATAAGAAAATTAGAAGCCGAAGGGTGTTCAAAACAAGATCTGAAAGAGGAAAATAATTTGAAAAAATAAATGCGAACGGTTTTCGTTTCCGTTGGCGCCTGCAGAGAAAGTCGTGTGCTCGTCGAGCGCATAGCAGACGACAAGCGGGATGGCGTTTCCGCCTCATGCATCAACAAAACCGTTGCCATGACAGCATGTTTGATGGTTTTTTCACCCCGATTATGGCCTACCAAGCACCAGGGGAAAAATTGGCGCTCGTGACGCAATTCCCGTTTACCTGGGGGCGTGTACCAGCTGACACAGCCGCGCCATGGACGCCTCCGGAATTCACGATGACACACCTATGAAAAGCGGACAGGCTCACGCAGCGACGTGATTGTATCCGACGATCGCCGACCGTTCTATAACCAATATTGCCAATATCGCCGCCAAGTTGGTTTTTTTTTTTTTTTTTTGTGGGCACAATAAAAAGTTTCTGCCAGCGTAAACATTTCCGTAACATTTCGTCGTTTGCCATGCCTGCCAGCAACCACCACTACCACGGGAAAATGCGCAAGTAATATTTGTGGCTGCTATGTAATTGTTACGCTGTCCGACTTTATGAAGCACTGCCTGTTTTAAAAAATGTCTCTTTGGCTGAGGTACGGTTGCACCTAAAATAACCTGCGTAATTTTTGTGGGCCAAAACATAGTAGTTTTTCAAAATGTAGTTATGTTACCTTCCGTGATCATGTTCAACGTTTGGTTCCACTGAAATGAGAGGGACAGAATAGGGTGGACGAATATTCTAAATTTCGAATACGAATCGAATATTACACACTAACTATGCGTATTCGAAACGAAACTGTTTGGTATTTTCGAATATTCAAAACTAGCCGAATATTCCGCAACGACCGACTATTAAGGTATGGTTATACTCTTCTCTGTCTACTAAACAGAGTATCGCAAGTTATCAGAAGTGAAACGACAAAAGTCTTCGAAGCAATGCAGAAAAAAATGCGGTATTGCAAGCCTTGTTTTAGGTCTGCCGAATCCTACATGATAAACAGTGATATTTGCTTGCATTTTGTCGTTTAGTGTTTTTGGCGGTCTAATCATGAAGCAGTTTTATCTTTTACGCTACAACCAGTACTGTTTTCTTACAAAGGACCATATTGCGTGTGGCTACGGCATACGTACACGTTCTTCAACAGTTCTTTTTTTTCCGCTACCTATCTCTTTTCAGCGATCATTTATTTGGCGTTTCTGGAAATCTAGTCATACAAAAGCAATTCATTATTGGAAAGCTTGCTTGCAAACAGGCCCTAAAGATGTTGAGAGGCTATTTCTACAGTTTCTTTTAATGGCAATTACAAATTTTGTACTTAAAGCTTATCCTAATTCTCCTTGATTGTTAGCTGTCCTTTTAACTAGTCAGTACAAGCGTGGTACCTGTTTTAATGAAATACGTATTCCTGTTCTAAATATATGCGCATGCGTTTGACTATTCGATATTCGATTCGATATTCGAAAAAGTTGGTGTTCGCCCATCTCTAATAGATGCCAATATTTGAAAAGCTGAAACGTGGCTCCTGTGGGGAGCAATAGATAGGTTGTAGGCTGTCTGGCTTCCACGTGAAATTCTTGGGTTCGAATCCACCTCCGCAACTCATTTAAAGATGAATTGCTTGTCCATTGATTTCGTTTACGTAGTGATGTAAATAAACAACTCGTAATAAGTGGAAAGTATGACGAGCCGAGGGTGACATTTTTTTTTCGTTTTGCTTCTACTTCAGCTAAGCAACTTGTTCAAGGGCGTTAATCAAATCATAGTGCTTGTATTAGCATCCTACGTGTGCTCCTCTGACAACAAATTTATTTACACCTTTAAGGGTGTTAAAATGTTTAGTGGGTAATGGCCCTAATTCCTTAGTACGATCAAAAGCTATCTACACGACTGCTCAATGAAGCCGGCAGTCAGAGCGAGCGACCTCGCTAAAGTCGTGGACAATACGATGGTGACCAGGGGACCGGACTAAACCAGGAAGCGATTTCCCATTTAAATAAGGCTATTTTATTATACCTGCCTCCTGCTAGCGACTACGTGTCGCCTTAGGGAGGAAATGAAATGAAGAAAGAGGAGGAAGCATAACTCCATGAAGTACTATATAACATATACGTGGAGAAGAAGAAGAAAAAGAAACATAGAAGGAAAACAGCATGTGACACTCGGACTTACACCGACACGAAGCCCAGTCATCTTAAAACTTCGAAAATAAATCGGCAAGAAAAGCTGGCAGTAAATAATCTTGGTTTCGCCCCGTTGCCCTCTAAGTGATTGTCCTATAGCTTCTGCGAATAAGCCTTTCGAGCTTTTATGTCTTTTTTTTTCACCCGGCTGCATGTGGTTGCGAGTATGGAAACCTGAAGTGTCATAACATAATTATCGCAGCGCGCCAAAGTTGCTGTCACGAGCGAAGCAAACGAGGTCATATGGCACGAGCGCTCAAAGAAGCTCGCGCGAGTTCCCGTTTGTCGAAGCCGCCCCATGAGAACATTCAGAAATTTTTTCGATGGGAATTGATCGCCCGACCGCGGCAGTGCAGTCTCCATAGAAGTCGCTCACGCTATAGAAACGACGACTCTGTCGCGCGTCGCGTTCCACATGCTGAATGTAGTACACACAGAGTAAGCGGTGCAATCTGTCACTCCAGAGGTTGTGCGCGACGCGGCCATCTGCCCGAGCGGTAAATGTGTTTTCATTTGACAGCTGGCTGCGTGTGTAGTCTGCGTCCTATTTAGTTGCGCCAAATGCCTTGGACACTGTGCGCTTGACGTTGTAATATTTTCATTAAACAGTAATAAAGAGCTGCATAGTGGCACTGTATAGTGACGTCATCAACTATACGTGTCGCGGCTTTCTGCCTGTGATGTGCACTGCTAAGTCGAGTTCCTGACCCGAGCGCATTACAGAACTGCCAACTTGTCTTCCGTAACTTTGCCCGGTCAAACACCCTCATATGTATGCCGCTTGGGATTGCCATTGAACGACTTGAACGGCTTCTTTCCCTGTCCCCCACATTAGGTGCGCTGTTATTTCGTCGCCATCACACACGTGCCAGCTTTGTGCACCTGTACCACAACAGGATGTCCACGGAGCGCCGCTTCAGAAGAGGCGTGTACAGCCGTGCCGCATGCAGTGAACAGGAAGCGCGCCCATGTTCACACATGCGCGATGACGTACGGCCGTCGAAACGACCCATAGTAACGAAGCACGACGTGCTGATTCAGAAAGAACGCCAGCTGAGGAAATACACGGCACGACACGGCAAGGGTAAAGGTATACCACAGGCAGATTCGGTGAACCGGCTTGTGAGGAAGGTAAAACGCGCTTCCAAGTTCCAACTCTCGGGATACACTGCCGACTTACCTATTGGATTAATATAGAAGAAGACTTATATATACCCCAACGTACAGTAGCTCGATAAACAACTAGGTTATGATATATATATATATATATATATATATATATATATATATATATATACCCAAAAAATCGATGGAACGTGACCTTAGCGAACTGCCGGACGAGGAGTTGATTCTTAGTTGCTACAGTTTCGCCGAAACACTGTGTTCAAATCCACTGCTGCGCGCGGCCACGTTTTCACAACTTCCTCTGGAGCTTTGAGTTGCGCTTTCAAAACAAAACCCAATAGCAAGAGAGGGCGTGCAGCCGCCTTATCTGCTTTCGAAATTCCACGCCATTCGTGTACACTGCGAGAAATACCTATGGGCCTTGACTGCCAAACCGCAGAAAACGGTTGACGACGGGCAATGCGCGCGGCCGTACACAGGGTGTCCCACGTAACTTGAGCCAAACATTAAAAATATGCAAATGCGACGTAGCTGGACAGAGGCAAGGTAGTGTTATTTGCCATCGCTCGGAGTTACTTAGATTATTTTTTGTATTATGCCTAATTACATAATTTGGCCTCATTAATTAATCAACCTCTCAAATGTTATAATTAGATGAGAGAGTGTCAATGAGAAAATTGTAGAGCAACGTGAAAAACTCCCGATGCAGCTTTTTGTTGCTCAATGCGTGCTACATAAAAGCGAGCATGACAGAAGCCCGCGAATAGACGCAGTGTCTCGAGCGGCCAGCCGCGGCAATCTTACGTGTATTCGCGGACGTGTATTCGCGCGCGCGCGCGCGTGTGCGCGTGTGCGCGTGCGTGCGTGTGTGTGTGTGTGTGTGTGTGTGTGTGTGTGTGTGTGTGTGTGTGTGTGTGTGTGTGTGTGTGTGTGTGTGTGTGTGTGTGTGTGTGTGTGTGTGTGTGTGTGTGTGTGTGTGTGTGTGTGTGTGCGTGCGTGCGTGTGTGTGTGTTGTGTGTGTGTGTGTGTGTGTTGTGTGTGTGTGTGTGCGTGTGTGTGTGTGTGTGTGTGTGTTGTGTGTGTGTGTGTGTGTGTGTGTGGTACCTACTACTGTGGTACATATTACCTACTACTGCAGCAAATCCTCTGTCTGTGCCCACAAAGAGAAGTGTAATTGACGTTAAAATAGGCGGCGTACCTGTCCAAGCACTCGTCGACACTGGAGCCCACGTATCTGTGATGAGTGCTAGCCTAGGTAGACGTTTAAAGAAGGTCCTCACCCCAGCAGCTGCCCGAGTGCTTCGTGTGGCCGACGGCAGCGTGCTGGTTGTACTTGGAATGTGTACTGCGCGTTTAAGTATAGCCGGCCGCCCTACTTCTGTTCTCTTTGCTGTGATCGACAACTGCCCTCACGACGTTATCCTTGGATTGGACTTTTTATCCAATCATTCTGCTGTCATTGACTGCGCAACCGGCATTCTTCATGAAAAAAAAAATATGGTACCTGGCGTTTTTGCGTCGATTATTGCTACTTAAACAAGATCACGCGAAAAGACGTCTACCCACTACCACGCATCGATGACGCCTTGGGCTGCTTGCACGGAGCTAAATATCCCTCGTCCATAGATCTTCGATCCGGCTACTGGCAGATTTCAGTTGATGAAATGGACCGCGAGAAGACGGCCTTCATCACGCCGGATGGTTTATATGAGTTCAAAGTCATGCCCTTCGGCCTATGCAATGCTCCTGCGACATTTGAACGTATAATGGTCTCTCTTCTGCGAGGCTACAAATGGACCACCTGTCTCTGTTACCCTGAAGACGTTATTTTTTTCTCCCACATTCGGCAGCCACCTTACCCGACTCGCAGCCATTCTTGCGGTCTTCCGAAAAGCCGGCCTCCAACGAACTCCACGAAATGTCAATTCGGGCGCCGTCATATTACCGTGTTGGGACACCTCGTTGACGCATCTGGTGTACAACCAGATCCGGAAAAGGTTCGCGCCGTTCGCAGTTTCCCTGTGCCACGTTCTCCTTCTGACGTGCGCTGCTTCGTCGGCCTGTGTTCATACTTTCGCGTTTTCGTCAAAAACTTCGCCGACGTTGCTCGTCCTTTGACAGATCTGCTAAAGAAGAACACGCCATTCTCATGGGGTCCGGAGCAGGCTCACGCGTTCACCGTTCTCATCGGGTTTCTGACGATCCCTCCCATACTTGCCCACTTTGATCCATCTGCACCGACCGAAGTCCACACGGACGCAAGCGGCCATGGCATCGGCGCTGTTTTCGCCCAACAACAGAATGGTACCAAGTGCGTGATAGCTTACGCCAGCCGCCTGCTGTCACCTGCCGAGAGAAATTACTCCACCACCGAGCGGGAGTGCTTGGCTTTAGTTTGGGCTGTCGCCAAGTTCCGGCCATATTTGTACGGTCGCACGTTTTCGGTCGTTACAGACCACCACACACTTTGCTGGCTGTCTTTCCTCCGGGACCCGACAGGACGGCTTGGTCGCTGGGCATTGCGGCTCCAGGAATTTTCGTTTATTATCAATTACAAGTCTGGACGCCTCCACGAGGACGCTGACTGCCTCTCTCGTCACCCCGTGGATCCTCCTAATCCTGCTGCGCATGATCCGGTAACCTTCGTGATGGCTTTGACTAACATCACCAACATGCGCGCTGAGCAACAACGCGGCAAATCCTTACAGTCCATCATCGCCGAAGTGCAATCTGGCCACACCAACGGCACGTGCCGCATGCTCGTGCTGCACGACGGCATCCTCTACCGCCGCAATATCAACCCTGATGGCCCTGAGTTGCTCCTTGTCCTTCCTAGTCAACTGCGATCCGTCGCTCTCGAACAACTTCACGATGCATAGACGGCGGGACACCTTGGAGTTTTGCGAACATACGACCACGTACGCCGCCGGTTCTTCTGGCCGGGTCTCTACCGCTCTGTGCGTCGTTATGTCGCAACTTGCGAATTGCGTCAGTGCCCGAAGAAACCTTTCCTGCCACCTGTCGGCCGACTTCATCCAATTGAAGTTCCATCTTAATCTTTCTTTCGCGTAGGCCTTGACCTGCTTGGCCCTTTTCTCCTCCACGACGTCATTCTCCACCATGGTGCACCTCGACAGTTACTTGCAGACCGCGGCCGCTCGTTCTAGTCTCGAGTTGTCGACGACCTCCTCTGCTCATATGGCACTGAGCACAAGCTGTCCACCGCCTACCACCTACAAACGAACGGTGTTACGGAACGTCTCAACCGAACACTCACAGAGATGCCGTCGATGTACGTCTACAACGATCACCGCGACTCGGATGCCACGCTGGCCTACGTGACATTCGCGTATAACTCGTCCCGACATGACATCGCAGGATATTCACCCTTTTATATTTTGTACGCAGTCTCACAGTGACCGAGTGGAACTCACCAAACTTACGACTCACGCGACTGCATCGACTAAACCCCTCCCTGCAACTCCGACCTCCACTCGGACTTCCTCGACGTGAAGCTACGCTTCTCTGTCGCCTTTGGTTAGGAGTGGCCTTCACAAAGGCATACTCTACATTAATTGGAATGGCTGACAGTGCAGCTTGCGAGGTCTGTGGCACCGAAGAAAACATCGACCACCTGCTGTGCCACTGTCCAAGATATGCCTCAGAGAGACAAGAACTTGCCAAAGCTTTCCAAAAACTGGACAATCGGCCGCTTTCTGTGCAGGTGCTGCTAGAACACCGCCCCCATCGCCCGTCGGCCCATAAAGCGGTGAAGGCGCTTTTGTGTTTCTTAAGGACGACGGGTTTGTGCGACCATCTGTGACTATTAACGCGATTTCTGTAAGACCACACGCGTCAGCGAACTCGCCGCAATTTCCTTCTTTCCTTCCCTCCTCTCTCTCCCTGTGATCTTTGTTTTCCCCTTTCCCATTCCCCCGGTGTAGGGTAGCCAACCGGACGTTATTCTGGTTAACCTCCCTGCCTTCTACTTTTCTCTTTCCTCCTCCTCCTATATTTTGTATGGTCGCGACCCCACATTGCCGTTTGACACCATCCTCCCTTCTGTGCCACGTGTTGCAAATGAGTACGCTCGTGAAGTCATCGATCCCGCTCACATGGCTCTTCAAGTCGTCCGATCTCGTTTATTAGCCTCGCAGCATATACAAAAATAGCGTTAGGACCGGTGACATCATGATGTTAAGTCCGCTTCAAGTGCTTGGGTGCTTTTTTGTCACCATGTCGTCGGGTCGGCCTCTCCCAGAAGCTTCTCTGTCGCTACACAGGGCCTTATGAATTCCTACGTCAAGTTAACGACGTCAATTACGAGATTTCACCGTTACAGTTTGATCCATCCTCAAGTCCGACTCCTGTTGACATCGTGCACGTTTCGCGGCTGAAGCCATACTTCGCTCGCAATTCTTTGCTATACCATGTGCCGAGACGGCGCTTCAGCACCCGGGGGTCCTGTTACAGAAGGGTGAAAGAAGAGAGAGAGAGAAAGAAGAAGATCGCGAGACGCTGGCTGCTGTGTGTTGTTGCTGGTCCGCCATTTTTAAATACACTGACTCGGCTTTTTTATATATTGTAAATACAGTCTTTCTATACGCCCAACATCCCCATAACATATTTTGAGAGCGATCATAACTGAAACGGCAATGCATTTTTTTTTTAGTATACATTTTGGGGATGGATATTTCTAAAGAGAGAGAGAAGTGGTTCTTGAAGGAAAAAGGATAGGTTGACGCTATTTTCTGCAGCCCTTGCGGGATGTATGCCACACATACACCACTTTCCCTGCTCGGCTTATTCAGCGCCGAATTGCGCTATATGCATCATGCGATTGTTTTATCCGTTAAGGCAAATAATAATAATAATAATAATAATAATAATAATAATAATAATAATAATAATAATAATAATAATAATAATAATAAAGACCGTTGAAATTACCGCGTGTGTGTCAGTCTTATTTTTTTCTCATTCACCAATCCACATTTACGAACCATCTACGATTTTACGCCACCAGAAAGCCTGCGGCGTGCCCTGGCCTCAACAATTCGGCTGTTAGGAATAGCAGGAAAACGAGGAAGCAGGAAAATGCAGCGCAGTATTTTCCTGCTATATATCACGCACACTATACATAGCACCCACCAATGAAAGCAAGCATATCGCCTTGCTATTAAAATGTTCATTTCCTGCTTTAAAGCGCACAATTCACGCTCGAAAAAATTAATGCCTTGGTACACTATGTGAAATAGTGCACTAGTGAATGCACCGAGCAAGAATAAGCAGGGGAAAAAGAAAGGCCAAAGTAGCTACGAAAAAAAATATGCCCTCTTTATGCAAAAGCAGCTTAACCAAACTGCGTTCTTTTTTATATAAATGGGTTCTTTCTGTTCTCTCTCTCTTTAACGGTTGTGTTTAGAAAGCTTTGATGTCATGCTCAGAAAGATATATAGGCGAAAATTGCGAGTAAATCTACATTATGTGTAGGCACGGATGACTCTTCCATTTTAAGTGATGTTGGTACAAGCCACACATTAAAAAAAAATCGAATGCATGTAAAATCGCGTTCAATGTGACCCGCAACACGGTTCCCGTGGTTGAAGGGAGCCCCAAGACTGCGCGGCAACATTCTCAAAATTCGTTTAATAAATATGAGTAGTTGGGATGCTGTTTAGTTCGACAATTTTTCGTACGTCGGCGCCGCCGTGCAGTCTTGGGGGCTCTTGCTATGTGAGGCCGTAGCTGACTGCCTGAGGACAAAAAACATACTGGAGAAAAAGTTGCAACAAAGTGAAGCATGTGTGAGGCGTGTGTCTTCCGCAAAAGTCCGGAAACTACTCCGCACATCGTAATGGAATGCCAAGACATAATGTAATGGCCAAGGAAACGTCCACCTTTCAGAAGCTCTGGAATTCGAAGCGA
The DNA here is from genome assembly GCF_023375885.2 of Dermacentor andersoni. NCBI lineage: Eukaryota > Metazoa > Arthropoda > Arachnida > Ixodida > Ixodidae > Dermacentor > Dermacentor andersoni. The sequence continues at coordinate 184,940,530 of NC_092814.1, read as the reverse complement.
ATGGGAGCATTAACTGGTCAGCAGTCGAGATAAGCAAGAGGCGTTTAGAGTATTGGTGGGGAAAAAGCAGGGAAGACATTGATAGAACAGTAGTCGTTACATGCACATGTAACTATACAATAAGATACTTAAAAGGAAGAGGTCCGGGCACCGACCAAAATGGTTTAAAATATATATTTACGTTTCGGCTGGGTATGATCGTAAAGACTAAAGACGTCAATGCCTCTACGGTTCAGAAGCTCATCACCAAAACTAACAACGCGATCGGGCTTATCAGAAGAATTGCCAATAGACACAGGGGCCTCAAGGAACATAATCTCATCAAACTCATACACGCGTTCGTCACCTGTCACTTCGCATACGTTGCGGCAATGATCAATTGGACACGATCCGAAAGAGACAGACTGAATGCCCAAATCAGAAAGGTCACCAAGCAAGCCCTCGGCATTCCAACCAGCACCAGCAACGAGAAGCTGGGGCACCTGGGCATGCACAACAACCTGGAAGAAATTGCCGAAGCCCAGCAGCGCGCCCAGATTGCTAGGCTTTCGACGACGCCTCCGGGGCGCACGATCCTAGAGAAGCTAGGCTTTGCTCAAGGAGACATAGAAAAAGACATTGCGGACCTCCCACGGGACATCCGCGCCAAGATCACGGTCCGACCTATACCCAAAAACGTACACCCCGAAAACAACAGGGGCAGACGACAAGCGAGAGGACAATTCCTTCTTAACCAAGCCTTGGCGAACCGTGAACGCTCAGCTTTTGTGGACGCGGCGGCATACGCGGGAAACAAAGCTTTCGCAGTGGCAGTTGTGGACGGCCGCGGATTCACAAGATATGCAGCCACGGTAATTGCAAGGAAGCCTGAACAGGCCGAACAGGTTGCGATCGCTGTTGCGCTCACCGACGACAATCTTTCCCATATCTACAGCGACTCCATAGACGCTATCAGAGCTTTCCAAAAGGGCACGGTCTGCGCACAGGCGCTCAGAATTGTTTCAAAGAAAGAGATTAAGAACCCCGTCATATACTGGTTCCCGGCACACTTAGGACCAAAGATCGGCGACGTCCCCAACCTTAACAAGGCGGCACACGAGGCTGCGCGCGCGCTTACAGACCGCGCGGCTTCACCCGACCCCTCGGAGAATAAGGATGCCCCCACTACATACAATGAAATCACTAAACACTACTACCTACAACGTAGACAGTATAGCATATGCCACACTGCACGCTCACTTGAGCTGAAGCGGTTACACTCAGAATGCTACAAACAGACACCCACGCAAAACAGACTACACCATTACATGCCTGAGCTCTACGACAAGTCTTATTGCACCAATTGCAATACATCCCTTAACGTATATCATTTACTCTGGCCGTGCTCGCAAGCTCACACAAACTCCGAACCGGACAAGTGCAAGTTTGAAAAAGCAATCCGGAGCGAAGAACTCGCTCCCCAACTCTCATGGGCCGTCCAGCAGGTCCTCGACGCCGCCAGGAAACTCAACCTCCCGGTTCCGTCGTGGGAGACGCCCACTCCATGAGAGCCCAAAACTCTCGTGGCCTGCAGGACCTGAATAAAGTTGATTTCCTTCCTCCCTTCCTTAGCACAGTAAATAAATCTGCGCTGAAATAACTGAATTCGCACTGTAAATAGAGCCCGTTGCACCTTAGACGGTGCGGGCTGGGCAATGTTATTTTTATTTCTTTTTCTAGATGCCCAAACTAATTTACGTAAATAAATGCAACGCCACACTGGAGGAGCGTAGCAAAAGAGGAAGAAGGGGTGGCATTACAATATTAACAAAACAATTCCCGACATACAGGCTGTGACTAAAAACCTAAGGAAAGCAACGGATAGACCCGCTGACCTGAAGAAGAAAGCTGTTAGCTTATTAGCTAGGGGAGCTAAAGCTTGATAAACCCTGTGCGCGCGCTGTGAAAAATTAGGAGGGACATTTACTCAGACAGGCCTTCCTTACTGTTAAAACACTCAAAGTAGGCAATCCCTTTCGGACAATAGTATCTGAGCATGAAACCTGGCAGTATTTGGTATCTGGATACCTGCAAAACCACCTCTCTTCACTATGCATCTAGGATCCCTTTCGTGTAAAGAACTCTGGTGACGTCATCCATGCAGTTACTGGCGAGAGGCGCTTCTTGTCCCGCGTCTGTGTGCTTACGTAGAGAACTTATTCTACCCTTTGGAGAATGACACTTTGATGAGGTTTGTGCAAGACTGCATACAGAATAACAATGATGAACGGTGTTTCCAAGACAAATGTGGTGCTTCCGTGGGGTCCTTTCTGGAACTGCTGTCCGCGTATTTATCCTCGACGCTGGTCGCTTGGTGTGATGAAGTTTATACCGAGAGATCGGGAGTTTGTATAGGTTCCCGCATTGCGCCAGTACTTAGTGAAATTTACCTGAGTAGGATTGATCGTGATGTTGCGGGTGTTTTGGAAGGTGCTGTGCTAAAAACGCTGCGTTATGTTGACGACTATCTTGTTTTTATTGAAGCGAACGGCTGCGTCAGTACCAGAGTGAATGTGCTCAAGATATTTAAGGAGAACGAGTGTGGTCTGAACTTCTTCTTTGAAGTATCTATGGAGAAGAGTATTCAGTTTTTGTATCTAAATATCCTAACTGGGTGTGAGCATGCATGTTTGGTGTTCGCCGAGGTCTGTGAAGTTCGTTCTGGATTTCCGTTCTGGTCACTCGAAGCTAGTGAAGAACGGTACTGACACATCTTGTTTAGAAGCCGTGTTGCGCGAGTCTTATGCCCGCATCGAATGATTGAAGCTTTCTTCTAATCAACTCAACAGGCTTAAGCAGTCAAGTTATCCAGTAAGTACTTTAGCCTCACTCAGTGAAATATTACTGAGAAAGTTAAAATTGGAAGCAAAAGGTGTTGTGACAAGAGAGGTCAACGCTAATGATAAGCCAGTCGCCAGTATTTCATATCTGCACACCTTTTCTCACCGCATAAAAAAGGTGGGCAGTAGATTCGGCGAAAATGTCTTCTCGACAAGAAACAAGTTGGGCCGCATCTGCGCAGTGGCAGCAAGAAAGGTTGAAAGTAATACACACAAGTGGAGTGATTGTGATGTTAAACACCGTGATGGGTTGGTTGAGTGTGGAAAGCGCGTAGTGTATCACATTCCCCTATCCTGCGGGAAGTGGTACATTGGCCAAAGGACAGTGTTTGAATAACCGATTGACGTACCACAGAGATTCTTTGAAAGGGCAGCCGATGTCTAATATGTGCCTACATTGCAAAGAATGTAAGTGCAAACCTTTGCTAAATAAAACCAAGGAGCTATCAAAACACAAAGATAGGATAGCGAGGGAGATTGCTGAAGCATTCTTCATTCATAAGTCTGGTGACATGTGCGTTGCGAGGCCATCGGGAGTCTGCGCGAACTAGAAATTGATTATTTAACCTCTAATATTTAAGCTGTTGCTCGTGTTTGTGCCAGGGTATATATTTTGCACGTTTTCTTTTCTTTTTTTTTTTCAGAATAACCTATTGGTACCAGTCCGCGCTCGTTCATGTTTTTCTATCTCGTCCCTGGTCATTTGCGCCATTCTTCCTTGATTACCCCAACCCTTTGTTCTGCATACTGTGGATACCAAAAACTCCCACCACAAGAAAACCGAGAGGGTGCGTGAGAGACAGAGAGTGCGAGGGATTCATAATTTATGTGTGTGTGTCCAGTCTACAAGACTGGCTTTGTGTCCTTATTTCATCTCAATATGCGTTCAACCCGCCGTGGTTGCTCAGTGGCTATGGTGTTAGGCTGCTGAGCACGAGGTCGCGGAATCGAATCCCGGCTACGGCGGCCGCATTTCGATGGGGGCGAAATGCGAAAAACACCCGTGTACTTAGATTTAGGTGCACGTTAAAGAACGCCTGGTGGTCGAAATTTCCGGAGTCCCCCACTACGGCGTGCCTCATAATCAGAAAGTGGTTTTGGCACGTAAAACCCCACAATTTAATTTTTAATTTAATTTAATATGCGTTCATTAGAGAGGAGACAGCGTGGCTACGGCGTTACGCTGCTGAGCACGAGGTCGCGGATTCAATCGCGGCCGCAGTAGCCGCATATTCCAAAGGGGACACAATCCAAAAACGTTCGTGTACTGTGCATTGGCTTCACTATTAAAGGGAAGCTGAAACGGTTTTCAAATTCAATGAATTGCTGGTAGTAGTAGTATAAACTTTTATTTAAAAAAAAATCACATTCAGGTCCAGTGGGTGGGTCCCTCAGTCCAGGGCCCCACTGGCGATCGCGGCACGCCGGGCTTGGTCGAGAAGGGCCAATTGGTCCTCCCGCACCGTGCTGGCTAGCCACACCTCCCACTGCCTACTGTTGGAGTTTTGCCCCATAAGGGGTGATTGGATTTCTTGTGGCCGACTCTGGCACGACCATGTGATATGGGGTTGGGAAGAACAGACCTATTAATTTATGGTTCTGAAATTTTTTTCTTCGTTTTGTTAATATAAGGGGCAGAAATTCCTTTCTAATTCCCCTCCGCGAACACGCCCCCGTCGCTTCCTGGAGTGCCGGGTGAGGAGGCAGCCGGAGGAGAGAACCGGCGAGAGTGACGTCATTCCCGGGGAGCGTGCCGGCGGACCGGCGTGCTCACATGTGCTGGCGTGTTTCTTTCCCACCTGCGCTTTACTAAACGACGCTACGAGAGATCTGCCGCCGCTGACGTATACTCTCTTTTGCGATTTTCGTGAACTGTGCTTCCTTTCTGTTCTGCGTAAGTGCCTACAGCCAAGGGCGCCCAACATGCCCTCGTTCTGTGCAGCATTCGGCTGTGCGAACACAGGCGGGCGAGACGATGTGGTGTTTCACTTGTTCCCGAAGGACAAGAAGCTAGCTGCGCAGTGGGTCCGTGCGGTGAGGAGAGAGAATTTAGTGCCGACGAAATCAACTGTGCTGTGCTCGGACCATTTACGCGACAGTGATTATCATTGGAGCTTGACAACGATGCGGGCAATCGGTATTCCAATTCCGGCGTTCTGGTGCCCACATTGATGCACTCGAGAAATGCGAACATTTGCAGCCATGAACGTCTGGTAACACAGCTTTAGCGTAGCCGGATAGCCTTACGACCAATGCGGAAACGCGTTGTTGCTAGTGTTGCTAGGCTTGCCTAGCGACATTCGACGTACGGTTGCAGTTACCGTATAGTTACCCTGTTTTCCACACGGCGGTGCTAAAACTGCCTAATAGAGACATTTAGCGTGTCCGGTATTCCGGCAAGTGCGCGTAAACGTGAGCGGCCAGATTGGTGGCGCCAGCTGGTGGTGCAAAGCTCAACCACACAAACACAGAGCTAATTACTATATTCTGCTTAGCTGCTGGTGTAAATATTCGACAGTGGCGTAATCGTGTTCACAATTACGCCGCTGCCAAAAATTTGCACCACTAGCGAAGCAGGATATAGTGGGTTACTGCAGTTTTATCTCTGTGTTTGTCTGGTTGAACTCTACGCTACCAGGCGGCTGCAGCGATCTGGCTACGCCCCCGCAAATCCAGCAACCGGCCAAACCGCTCCCGTTTACCGGAATAGCGGACAGGCTAAAAGTCTCTATTTAATATCTGTATGTCAACACTAGCATGCAGCACGCATACCGATTCTTGATCGAGCCACAATCGCAAAGTCGTCGAACCATGCATAGTCTGAATATTGCACATATAATCGCCCTGCAGGGCCATCTCGATCTGGATGTGTATGATAAGCAACTTCCATGACTTTACCTCGCAGCACTGTATGTGCGCGCTTTGAAACGCGGTACTCATGTTCGCGATCGTGTATCAACACATAAAAAAACCACCGAACTTTAGACAAGCAGCGGCAAGGTGCTTGACATCGCGGAATTGCACCCGTGTTTACAATCTAATGAGAAGTTAGTGCTTCGGCATTCTTCCAGCAGCAAGTTCCCAGTGAAACTTTAGCGCGTTTTTTCTCCTGTCATTGCAACGTGCAGCTACATGAAAAAAAAAAGAAAAAGCATACGTACCAGCTAATATTTCCAATGCGCGAGAAGGTGCACACATCGTTTTCGCTGTTGGCACACTCAACATCGTCGTTGCCGCCATCGTTTTCTGTATCGACTGTCGGTTCGAACATGTAAGGCGAAAATACAAGCTGTCCGAGACAGCGAGAGCGTTCCATAATGCTTACAACTCATCTGTGAAGCCAGACCAGAACAGCATGCTACGCTCTGAAACGGCCGCGCCGACCGGTGATCCCCGTGAATGACGTCACAGCGGTCCCGACCAATCATGGGCCATAGCGGCGTTCGCGCGATGCCCTGAGGCGCTGGTGCGCGTTTTCTTGCAAAAAACACCCGCTTGCGTTTGTTTCCGCCCTTCTTAAACTAGATATTCGTGTTCAATGGACAAATAAACTGTAGAATGCCGCAGGGAACTCATTTTTTTCGAAAAGTGTTTCAGCTTCCCTTTAAAAAAACCCAGGTGGTCAAATTAATCCGGAGTCTCGTAATCATCTCGTGGGTTTGAGCCGTAAAACTCAGAATTTGGTGAGAGGAGACAGCGACATAACGGAGCAGGTATATATTGTCAGGATCGGCCTGCTGCTATTTCAGCCCGCTGCAGGTGCGTCAATCGATCCGGGGTGGTGGCGCCCTTCAGAGAACCAGCAAGGACAGCGCTAACCAACCGTGAACTTCCTTTGGAGAACTGCGGACTACGGCAGCTCTGGAATTTAGGGGCGCCGGCTGGGTTCGGGCGTGACCAACTGACTGCGGGGACGCAAGACAATGGATACCACGACGACTGTGTTGCAAAGGTCGTCGGCCCTCGAGAGAGCACTGAAACCTGTGCGCCACGTGTGTGTGAGCCCTCCTCCTCCAAAAAGGCGTGTAGTCTGCGATGACGTCTAACGATGACGTCGACCGGAGTGCTTATAAGCAGCGATTGTCGGCTGCTAGAGTGTCGTGCTCGTCGTCGTGCTCTGTGCTCGTCAATGTACTCGTGAGCTGTGTGCTCGTTTGCTGTATGCTTCGTCTTGCGGGCTTCATTTGGGAGTCACGCTAGACTGTGTAAATGTATCCCATGTTCAAATGTAAATAATGTAAATAAATCCTGCTCGCCTAAGTCCCGACGAAGAGTCAAGGTTCTTCCTACAACTACGACTGCCAAATCCAACAATATATATATATATATATATATATATATATATATATATATATATATATATATATATATATATATATATATATATATATATATATATATATATAAATGAGAAGAAAGGGGGTTAACCGAGGGGCCCGATTTTATTAGTCATATCATGAGTCAAACACTGACACCAAGGACAACATAGGGGAAATTACATGTGCTTCATAAATGGAAGGAAGAAACGATAAATTAATGGAAATTAAAGTAGATGAAAAAACAACTTGCCGCAGGTGGGAACCGAACCCACAACCTTCGCATTTCGCGTGCGACCCAAAAAGAGATCACGTTCTCGTGACGCCTGCGGCAACAAGGACGTTCCACGTCCGCCGCCAAGGTCTGTGAGTGGTGGCGCTGGCTAACACTCCCAGGGTTCTACTAGTACACATAAATACCCAAGAAAGTGGATGGGGAAACAGCGCCGCGGTAGCTCAATTGGTATAGCATCGCACGCGAAATGCGAAGGTTGTGGGTTCGGTGCCCACCTGCGGCAAGTTGTTTTTTCATCCACTTTAATTTCTATTAATTTATCGTTTCTTCATTCCATTTATTAAGCACAAGTAATTTCTCCTATGTTGTCCTTGGTGTCAGTGTTTGTTGGCTACTCATGATGACTACATATATATATATATATATATATATATATATATATATATATATATATATATATATATAGTGAAGTAGACGCGCGTATGAAGCGGTTTATTGACGTTTCGGCCGGGGTCCGGCCTTCATCTGATTCTGATGAAGGCCGGACCCCGGCCGAAACGTCAATAAACCGCTTCATACGCGCGTCTACTTCACTGTGAATATTTACCCGGACCCAGAACTGCTTTTTCTCTGGTATATACATATATATATATATATCAGAATTTATTGTTAGAAGTTGGGTCAAATTACAAGTATTTAGTATGCAGGAGGAGGTCCTATAGTCAATGACTGTATCGGGACCTCCTGTACAAGAATAGTTATGATAATTGACACCTCAAAGCAACAGTAGCATATAATAAGGTATTATACAAGCAACAGGAAATGAACGTTAACAGTGCAAAATAGAGAATTCATTATAACTAATAACAAGGTTTAGCTTATCTCACGGTAACATAAAGAATTGTATGTGAAGAAAATACCAGAAGTTTATTTACAAGAACAAAAACAGAATCAAACAAAAAAAGCTACTAAATACCTAGTTATATCGTAGTTGTAGGTCTTATTATCAATCACATATGGCAACTCCCCCTCCCCATTAATTATATTACTTTACTAGTTCTCCCGACATTAAGGGAAAAGTGGCAACGCTGCTTTTGTGTTTCCAAAGATCGTTACAGGGCCCCAGGAAACCTGGGATGATGCAAGCAGCGGAAGCTCAAACTTATTTTGGCTGAAACTGCCCAGCGGTAGGAGTCTCCTCTCAAGTAATGCATTAGGGTGCCTCGATGTCCTCCTTGCCTGTCGCTACGTGGAGCGGCGGGCGAGGAGGACATTGAGGCATCTGAGGGTGACGCGTCCCGTAGGGCTCGCACAGCGTTGTGGGGCCGGCCGTCTGCCGTCTGTCTGCACGATACTTGCTGCCCACGCAAGGGATACCCAATAAAAAAAAATTGCAGTAGAACCCATATCACGATGCCTGCCGACGGTAATGCGTGAGCACTGAATTTTCTAGCGAACCTTGTATTGACTCACAAGTTTCGGTGGCGATGTAGTCACTCAAAAAACTCAGTCGCTCCCAGAGCAGAGCAGATGCGGGAAAGGGCGGTTTGATGAGTTGACAGCTGCGCCGGCGCCGGAGCGTGAGTCATCCAAGGAGTGGCAAGGATTCCAGCTGCATAGGCGCACACTCACGCCACGCGCGCAACCAATCAGAGCCGTTTCGCTGCTGCCGAGGAGGGAAGTCACGAAAGGGTTTCGCGCGCACTGCGCCAGCTCCGTGTCCGTTCCGTTCTCGGAAAACGGATGGGGCGGCCACGCACAACGCGTGGCCGTCCCAACCCCCGAGGAACTGGCAGCCTTTGACAAGTGGCGGCGAGAACTCGCCCGGGAAAGGGCTCGCCGTCGGGGTGCCGATCCAGCCGTTAAGAGCCGCCCGAGCCCAAGCAATCCGGCAGCAACGAGATGATCCCGAGCTGAGGGAGCGGGAGGCCGAAGCGATTTCGCGCCGTTACCTGTGGGTCACTTAACCATGACGAAGGTCCGGAGCACACAGGACAAGCTTCCCTTACCCACATTTTCCGGTAGGGGAAGGGTTGGTCATTTTTATAGCGACACAACGTATTGCCACCGTCGAAGCGAGGTACGTATAAGGCATGTACTGCAGTGAGACTCCTCTTTCGCGCTTCCCTAAGAGCCCTCGGTGCCATCTAGCGCCGCCGCCGCGAAGCCTGCACTTGGCCTCCGAAATGCATGCTGTGCCAGTGCGTGCGAACGCTGAGAAACGCATCATGCGGCAACTGCTGCTCTCTCGCGCTTATTTTTAGACACACTGCGCCATCTAGTGGCATTGCCAGCAACTGTCTACTTTGCGCTGTCGCGCGCGCCGTATCTTGAAGCGATCTGCAGACTGCTCATACCTTTGTGTGTGCTGTTTTCTTGCCCCTGTTTGCGTCGAAGCGATAGACAGCACGCAGGTCACTTCGCTCGCTGCTGCTGCCGCGCTTGCTCAATCCGACGTTTTGACAGCGAGTGTTCGCGGTCATGGAGTGTGATGTGTTCATGTTTGCCTGTGCGCGCTGACACCATGCTTGTTAATTCAGTTAGTAAGCCAATGTTTCCAAGTTAATACGGCCGATAAAACTACTATCCTTAGTTATTTCTTATAGCTGTCTACGAATTTGCCATCGCAATCGATGCTTCGCCTTTCGGGCGAAACTGCGTCTTCTTTTTTTTGGTCTCCTTCACTTTTGACAAGCGGGGGAGGGGGAAAGTACCTTCTTGACCTACCGCCCTTGCCCCTGGTGCACAGAGCACACAAGTCACCTACCTGAGTCTACGCATAGACCGCCGGCTGACCTGGCTCCCAGTGACCAAGGCGCTCAACGCCTAGACATTCCGGGTCAGAAAGGCATTCTCCCAGCTTCTTGTCCGTGACCAGGGCTGTACACCCAAATCGGCCCTTCGGCTCACCCTCGTCGCACATGGGGAGGCTGTGCTGCCTGTACAGCCAGCCCCACCTCAAAGGCCATCACTCTCCATCACCGTTGAGCAGCCAGGGGTGTCCAAGAGGCACTCGCCGACCTACGCCCTGCAGCAGACGACTGGCTCCCTGCTATACGAGAGTCACGGAGGGCATTTGCACGTATTCGTCGACGGCTTGGTCGCGCCGAATACAGGCTCAGCGACAGCTGCCTGCGATTCGGTTGGGACTTGCTACTTCCCTGGCCTATGCATCCTGCGGTGAGCCTGAGACGCTGGGACATCTCATAAACACGGAAATTTCGGCGGGGGGCACGTGCGCGGTTTGCCAGCCCCTGGCTACGACCCTGTCGTATGCCTGGCACACAGCCGGCACTGCAGCCAGCTCCTGCAGGAGCTTCGCCGTTTGGGCCTTCCAGCCCGCGCAGATTGCAGCATCCTCCACCTGAGCCGACAGTAGGGCCTCGTACTCCGCAGCGCCATCGAGTTCCTGGACTCGACGGGGCTCTCGTCGAGTCCCTCAAGCTGGCCAGCTGCAAGGCTATCCCCAGCCCCCAAGGTTACGTCTAGCCTGCCCTCACCAACGGAGCTGTCTTCCCCGAAACAGCTCAACCTGCAAGTCTGACTCTTGACGTCGAGTTCCACGTCTCCCAGACGGCGTCCCACTGGGCTCCTGCCTCCCGGCCTGCTGCGTACCGTCATCGTTCGTGCCCGGTGGGCTGGTCTCCTGTGGCCTATGGCACGTCTACCTCGGTCCCCTACCGTTTAGTAACGCCAGACAGCAAACTACAAGGAACGAGAATCCGCCGTCCTAACACTGAAGCCATGATGACATATTAGAGAGAGTCAATGCCAGCGTTACTACAACGTTGATCAGTATGTTAGGAGAACGTGCGAAATGTGCGGCACTCAGTTAAGCAAATCATCGGTCTTCTGTTGATGATCGACGTATAGGCAGGTTGCGAACGTAGTTCCCGCGCCAACTAGGGCGCCCCACGCGGCGGCGAGCGCGGAACCGGCAGGATACGACCGGCCCGCTTGCGTTCGGAAAGCCTGTCTGTGCACTGTTTCGCGCGTAGCTGTTGCCTTTTCTGAGCAATGCCGAAGTGCAACCCGAGCTGTTGAGTAGTGGGCTGCAACAGCACGTACACCAACTCACGAGGAACAAAGTTTTACAGGTTTCCAAGCCGACCGTATGAAGCAGAACAGCGTCAACACTGGATAGCGCTCGTCCGACGGCATAAGCTGTTTTATGTTGCGGCGTTATGCCAAGTGCGTTATAACGCTGAGTTATTTGCTTTTACAGCAATGATGGCAGCAACGCGACACCTGCAGTCAGTGGCGTAGCTAGGTCGTCTGGCACCCGGGGCCCATAGGTCTTCTGTCACCCCCCCCCCCCCGGGTTTATTCGGGGAAGGCGAGGATATCAACAATTTCCGCTTGTCTTCAGACGTATATGACCCCCCCCCCCCCCCCCCCCCACTGGCCCCGTTGCTACGCCACTGCCTGCAGTGCGTACCAGGATATGCAGCAAACAAAGTAGTTTTTTCCCACACTGTACCGCAGTAAAGCTGTGGAACTATTTCCCAATCCTCTCCCATTCAAACAGCGCTAGGGCGTGCAGCCGGCTGAGCTGGCATACACTTCTGCGCCAAGCATATCAACTAAGGGGCAGTTGAGATCACCATAATTTTTGACAACGTGGCTTATTGGAGCCTCCTTTGCACGCACTGAAAAATCGCAACATAAAAGTATCGCACTTCCAGTAACTTGGGCGAAAATGTTTCCCAGCGTAGTCTAACACAACTGGTAAGTTCATCCCCTTTCTTTGTGTTTGGGGAGAGCAACGTTAGAATACCTCTGGTAGGTCTTACGAGTCGTTCGTACGCCCCACGTTCTTGGATGAGATGTTTTGGATTCGTATTTGCCGTCCTGTATGTACAGGGAAACTACCGCGGCGTTCTTGCACTTCCCTGCGATGCCAGCACGGTAATCGCAGCTCCCCGCTAGGATTTGTCTGCTGTCGCCGATCTTCAAGAATCAATGTCGTCTATAATTTCATGCGTACACACCGTAAATAACGAAGTAACTTACGCTGAGCTTCACGCATCTCGCTGGTGCATTATTTTTCGTTTGCGGAATAAACCTAGCAGTCACTTCCGATCAGTGCGAGTTCAACACTTCCCTCACGTCGTAGACGTGCCCCACTTCAAATAGACGACTTCCTTTCTCTAAATTCTTTTCACGAAAAAAGCTATGAAGATCTTGTAATTCCCGAAACCCGGTTAAAATTAATATCGGCACGCTGTTTCGCGCCATCGCTACCGTTTGAGAGGGCGCCAAACACGCAGCGCGAGCCGCTGACGCCGTGAGTAATCCTACCACATTCGCGCAACTATTCGTCAGATGGCGCTAGGGGTCGGAAAGACAGGGCGCCGCCTAGCACTTGCAACATGCCCATGGGCAAGTATGAGTTAACATCGACAGAGCAGATTGCATGTAAAATTAGCTTTAAAAAAATTGAGAATGTCGCTCTGATTCAGAATCCGCGCCGCCCAAAAACGACTGAAAATAACTGTTAAAACAAAAATTTAACAAAACCAATATTTTGAAAGGCAGAAAAATAAATTACAGAAACAATCGTATCAGTGACCCGATACGATTTTCAGCGCTTGGGCTCTTGTCTGTCTTATCTAGAGTACTAGGTTGGGGAAGTGGGTCCAGCGAACGCCGCGGCAAGCGCATGGGAGTGATGCAAAAAACGCTGAATTTGCGGTGGCGCTGCCGTCACCATATCCTGAAGCTCCGACTGCTTTGGCTTGCGTGAGCTCGCGGGCCGAGTTGCTGTCGTCTGCTCAACGCGCCGTCGTCCTTGCATCGCTCGCGCTATTTACATGCTCTTTCTCCGTTTTCTTCACACACGTCGGTGTGGAATACAATCATTGTTTCCGCCAGCGAGAAACAAAACTAGATACAACAGTGTGAAACGCATGCCACGCTTCATGCAGCTCCGGTAGGGTCCTCGACGCGACACGCGTCCGGCCGGCGCTCGGGGCCGCTTATTCAGGTGAAGGCGACGGTGGCGCCACGAACATTTCAATAATAGCGTCCTCGATCACCCGCACCGGTGCGCACCGGGGCGCCTTGGTGCGCACTTTCATCCTCGATCAATCGCACCGGTGCGCACTGAGCATCCTCGATCACCGGAAGCGCACCCTGTTGGAGCGGTTTTCCGTTGCCCCGTCTCGCACCGAGAAAATCGGCGGTGCGCGGAGTGCAATCCCAGCAAGCACTGCGGGACGCGCGACGTGCGCGCGTACTGCCGACTGCAGAACTGCGGACGCTCTGGCCCGATAGCTGCGGTACGTTGCAACGGAGTTGACGGAGTTAGCTAGTGGATTTGTCGGCGATGAGAAAGGAAGCGTTGCTAGTTGCCGCAATCGATGAGCATTCTTCAAGTTCGTCTGACAGCGAAGACGACATTCCGCTCGACCTCGTCCAAAAACAGTGTGGTGAAGAGCGGCCGAAAGTGGACAGGTTCATTGAACGGGTCGTCAGGATTAATTATAAAATTCGTTGGTGTTTGCTTGCAACCAGGTATGTCGGAGCACGCAGTTTGACAAGGTTCGAGCGCTTGCCGCAGATGCTCAGCATCTGCAAACAATAAAATATGCGCGTGCGCGTGTTTGCGCACGTTTTGCGCGCCAGGGGCAAAGTAGCGCTGCATGCAAGCACTCTGCGCAGGGTGCAGTTTTGTCCTCGATGTTGACCCTCCGCAGTGCGGCACCACGGCGGGGCAAAGCGCACCATTCTGGTTTCGGGGCAACCCCGGGGCAAGGTGATCGAGGACGCTATAAAAAACGCCTCAGCGGGGAACACGCGCAGGATCCACACAGTTGGTTCTTTATTCTATGCCCACACCCCCTAGCTCTCTCCACCCGCGAAAGCTAGACGCTAGACGGCCAGACAGGCTCCACACGCTGTGGTGCCGCCGGTGACGCTACGAGCGCTACTAGGCGTAGATTAGTAGCTGGTGAGCTGCAGAGCTGCAGGTAGGATTAGGTGTAGCTGCCCAGTTCGCCGGTTCCGAAGTTAGCTGACTTAGCTCTCGATCACCCAGTTCTGGTGTTAGCCTTCTTGTGCTCACGATGAGTTCCAAACTGAGGTAATAATTGCGTTTCACTGCATTTAATTTTATGTGATTCCGATTCACGTGTGTACATCTTTCCGCGCGAAGTTTGTGCTGTGCATGGCGGTTGGTCGCAGCGCGCAGATTTTCTCGTTTAATGCCGACCCTGAAGCACATCACTGACGTAAATGCAGCCGTTGGTGCTGTTCGGAGGCGTAATTTCAGCACGAGAACGTTTTGAAGAAGTACCGTTGTCTTATCTATGCCCTTCCTGCCGAGCTCGTCGTTGAGGTATCAGTGGAAAGATGTCTAAGCAAAATTTCTTAAGGTTAAAAAGAAAGGTTAATAAGTAATTGAGTAACGGGTTTGTGCATACCGCACTTTCTCACTCTTAGCCTTTTATTTTGTGCAGCGGCAGCACGGAATTTCATTCTGAATTCGAATGTTTGTCTCGACAGGAAAGGAATGCTCTTCGGCATGGGCAATCCACTTCTTGACATATCTGCATCTGTGGACGTCGAATTCTTACAGAAGTGAGTTGCTATTTCTTTCGTGAAACATGCAGCTCCGCTCTAATAATTCGCTTACCACTGTGAGCGAATTAGCTGGCAGCAGTGATACCGTGACAATTTGTCAGTCACGAACGACTTGTCACATACCTCTAGTGCGTGTGCCGAGTATGATTGTTTAAGAGCATAGATATTCTCACTATAGCACCTAGAGGGAAATCTTGCGCCACCGTCTATGGGAGTTTCCTAAGGGGCGCTGTGCCGTAATGGGAATGACGGTATATGTGTCTGCGAGGCTTGTTTTGGCTGGTGTTGTAAGAGGCTTCCTCTAAAGCGTGGATATGGCTACACAAATAACGCGTTCTTGAAGTAAAATTTTCATAAAATGTTTCCATTCCTGCATATTACATCATTACTCACCTACAATGCATGAACAAGCGAAGCAAGAACAGACGACAAACTGTTTCAAAGCGAGAGTGAATCTTGTAGTCTGTCCTCCAACTTTAGCAGCCTGCTCATACTTTTTACGTATCATATAATTTTACATGTATAGTTGTACATGTAATAACAAGTTCTCATAGTTAAACAAAACATGTTTTTGTGTTTTTGCGTAAAAAGCTAAAACAGCTTTTTACGTGCTGTTTTAGTAGAAAATGAGTCATTGTGACAGACGAAACGGTGCTTGCCAGGCGCGTCTTCAAGGTGTCCTGGCTCTCCGAAAACAACGCTAATCCGAAGTCGCAATATACCGGCATTCCCATGCATACCACAGCGCAGCAGCGCCAGATTTCCCTCTAGGTAATATAGTGAGAAACTCTGTTTAAGAGCATACAGATAAATAAAGAGGTACCATCGCAGCATCCGCTGTTACAAATTAAAGAAAACTCTGGTTATTTGGCTCGTACAAAGGTTGACTTTTGGCAACTCTTATCTGAGGCTGAATTGGAAACATCTAATGCAAGGTCATGAAGTTAAATGCGATACGTTAATTTGATGCGGAAAAAAACCCAACTTGAAACGCCGCGTGATTGCTTTACTAGAAGCATTAGTCCTCGTTTCCTTTTTTTCGTGAAAATATACTTTTTAAAAGTAACTGACACGTCGCTTCTAAAATAGTTGTGAAAGAAAGCTGAACAGGCATCTCGGTTTGTGTCTGTCATTAGCTTTGAAACATTGCTTAGTTCCTGCGTGTAATCTTAACCAGTTTTGTGTGTTTTGTATCCCTGCAGATATTCACTGAAAACTAACAATGCTATTCTTGCTGATGAGAGCCATGCTTCACTGTAAGCATTTTTCAGTCACTCCAGATTCTTCCATGTTTGAGAAAATTCGCTTAGCCCTTGCTGCATTAAACAGGCCCAATAAGTGAATGTAATTGTGCTGCAGGTACACAGAACTTGTGGAAAAATTTGACTGTAGCTACACAGCTGGAGGTGCCACACAAAATACTCTGCGTGTCTTTCAGGTGTGTATTGTGCCTCTTCTACGGTAATGATCATCCTTCTTTTTTCTTTTTTCCTCGCTATCTGAGATGTTATTGTCCATCTTGCAAGCACTTATCTGTGAGTTCAGTCATTTGCTGGGCTTCATTTCCCCCAGTTGATGACCCCAATTACATCCTGTCTGCCATGTTGGAAGCATCTGTGCTAACAGCAGTTTATGTGCCCGGAGTGTATGGCTTCATTGTGAAATTGAAAGCCCCCCCTCTCTCTCTATCCATCTATCTCTCTCTTTTGCGGCCTCATTTTTTACGTGATTTTCAATAACGGCAACTTTGTCGTCAGCCATGAGTTGCGTAATTGTCCCCGAATAAGGTCTTGTCTATATGGCAGTGGGCACACAATAAATCGGGCTACAATGTACACAAGTTAATTTCCCATGAGTGGCTGCAGTGGTCCTTCGCCATACTACATGTAGCAGCAATTCTTATTGTGTACAGAAATTACAGTTAAACAGTGCTATTCCTGTTCCATAAATTTGTACATAATTTTCATTTCATTGTTCTCTGCAACTTTCTTCTTTAAAAGTGGGTCGTACAGATTCCAGAAGTTGCCACATTCATGGGCTGCATTGGTAGGGACAAATTTGGTGGCATTCTTGAACAGAAAGCCAGAGAAGCTGGTGTCAACGTCAGGTATCAGTACTCTGACAAGGAACCTACAGGCACATGCGCTGTTCTGCTGACTGATCATGGAAAGAGTCGGTGGGTTTTTTATCTAATGATTTTCGTACTGTTCTACCATCATGGTACATTGCATTCCACTGAAAATAATTCTGATAAAACTGGAAAATCCCAGCATTTCAATGAGCTTGCACACCTGGACAAACCATGAGAATGCATCCTTGAATTTTTGTATGTTCATCTAAGGGTGCCATTTATTTTTGGCAGTTTTTAGGAGGTGGATTATCACATGCCACTGAGTCCCATGACCACGTGTGTGGTCATATGCTCCAGCTAATATTAAATTGCATTGTAGAAACTAAGCTATGAGAGAAAAATCTTTTATAAGTGTTTAAACAACTACATATTGGTGTTTGAAGTAGTGTTTGAAGTGTTAAGCATGCCAAGTGAATTTTGAATGTATTCTTAGCTCAATGTCTTGAGAAACTTGATAATGGACCTTTTTCATAATTGTAAACAAGCTTTCCTATGAGGTAATTCGCCAAGCTAATGGCAGCATAGTCATATTGCAGTCAGTGCATATGAGCCCAGTTTGCATGTCTTATGACATGGGAAATGTAGACGTGGCTCTCGTGATGAAACCATGTGCAAGAAACAAGCCCTGGCATGTGTAGCTAGCACTTGCACCTTAATTTGAACAATGACCAGTTCCACCATTACTTTGACAAATCTTCAGTGCAGAGAAGTGCCCTTGCAAATTAGGAAAAGGATATATTGCTTTATCTATCATTGCACATAGCAACACTGGAATGCATGACCTTAAGGTCCATATTCCACAGTCCACTTATGGATGTGTCTGCAATAATTTCAGCCTCAGCATTGTTTGCCAGCCACTTTATGCCATTTGTAACATTTTTGCCAGAAAAGCATTCTGGTACAGTCAAGCCATAAATTGGCAAAATGAATAGAACTCAGGCTTGCCAAAATCACTTATGCAGGCTCACTCATGCCCAGTCTCTTCAAGATGATATCGATGCTGACTCATAAAAATATCTAAGCAGGACTTACTCAGGCTCAAGGGCTCACACACTTGTACTCGCTTATTCTCAGACTTGCAAGAATCACATATTCACTAATACTCATGGGCTTCTGGAATTCCAGACTCATTCAGGCTTCCAGGCTTATAACTAGCACGGAATTGGAATCAAGTAACTCATTGTAACGCTACTTGCTCATCATAATCTGATCTGTATGTTTGGCATCACAGTTGCATGGGTAATGCCGACAAATTTCCAGTGCAATGAATATGTGTTTGTGAGTGGGTGGTGGTGGGCTGAAGATGGCACATACTATTAAATGTTGCTAAAACCATAAATTGTTTCATTTATGTTTCTTAACTCATGTGGCAATCTAATATTTTAATGAAGTTTCGTGACAAGACCGCCATTTCTTTTATTTGTATCTGAGGCTGCAACTACCATTCTTGGCACTTTATTTACGCTTGTATGAATGGAACATTGGGACGTTTAAGCAAGTAAGAAATGTTTCGCTAATCATTTTCTCACAATCCACTTATTTCACATATAATAATAATTGCCACATCAAATCACTGTCATTGTGCATTGTGTTTCACAGAAATCTTGCAATGCAGAAACAAAAAAAATTCTGTTCAGTGGAAAGATTATTGTTATTGCATGAAGACAGTTATGTGCAGATTATTGCACACAACCATCTTGAATTCCTTTTTCGACTCCCCTTCCTCCTCCTTTGTTAGACAACACCCCCATTGTTTCGCTCAGTGGCCTAGGTATAAAGTGGTTACGTTATTCATGGTGAATGTGGTTAAGATTTTATCGTAAAATATAAGGCAACAGCTATGCAAATTGCTTTTGAAATGAGATGGGTTTGTTGTTGAGTGAGACCAAGAGCTTTTCTTGAAATTTGCAGACACTGTTATTGCTACTGGGAGGAACGAAAGTAGATAATTTTTGGTGGTAGGTAGCAGGAAATGCCTGTGGTTCAATTATTCGATAGAGGCATTGATAGTATTCTTGCAGTTCCAGAGGTTTGGATATAGTAGGCTATGACTCATGTGTCTAAGTTCATTATAGCTGGGCTTTATTGTATACATGCTTCTCGTCCTTTGTTTTCTTGCTCTCGTCAAACAATAAATGTACTGAAGAATTTTAAGCTTGCTTTTTTTCTTGCAGCTCTTTGTGTGCCAATTTGGCTGCAGCACAGCTTTATTCAGTGGATCATCTCCTGAAGCCTGAAAATAAGGCATTGATGGAAGAAGCCAGTCATTATTATATATCGGCAAGTAGCAAAAGTTTTCACACTGTATGTGTGTTTTTCATTGCACTTCTTGCTCAAGCTCAAATTGGTCTCAACAATTTCACTTGCAGGGGTTCTTTTTGAATGTCAGCCTGGATAGTATATTGACTGTGGCCAAACATGCTTCCAGCAAGAAGAAAGTTTTTTGCATGAACCTCAGTGCACCATTCTTATGCCGTACATTCAAGGACAACATGATGGCTGCTTTCCCATATGTTGATATTATCTTTGGAAATGAGACGGTAAGATTTTGATTTCTGAAATTACAAATGGGAATAATTTTTATTGTGGAAGGCATCTAGCACGTACTGCTAAAACTTGTCACTGCCATAATGCTTTGCCAGGGATGCTACGCATTGCACTCTAGTTAGATTTGACTGTATGCTGCAGTTATAGAAATTTAAAGCAACAGCTGTGTGTGTAACATATTTCTGGCATCTGTGCATTCATTCTTCACTGCACAGCAGTCATTATATGATCATGACTGTCTTCATACTATGAGGCATCTGCTTAAAGGGTAACGCTGCCAATTTTGACAGCGAAGGTGTGTGTCGCTAAGGTTCCACATATTTTTTTTTGTGCCAGCGTCAATAAAAAAAAAATGAGCGCGGGGTGATCCTAGAGATAGTGCAATACTGGGCCAACCCGTGGCGAAGGTAAAGCAGGCTTCAAGCACGCTGCTCCTAATAGTAATAATAAATAATAATAAATGAACTAAATAAATGAAGATAAATTGTTTCAAGTCGATGGGTATAGTGGACTCGCAAGCAGGAGGCATTGCCATATGTGCAAAGGACAAAATGTACGACCATACACCCTTGACTCGCAAGAGGACAATGCCACTGACTGCGGGGATGTCTAAGCCATACAAACAAAAGACAGAATTGTGATATCCATTGTGTGTGTATCTCCAGGCACACCCAAGTGCACTATCGAAAAGTTCATGACCACGCACTTCGCAAGGGTTAGCCGTAATGACACTACCCCTGTGATCATTATTGGAAACTACAATGTGATCGTTTCAAAACCAGACAGGAAATGGTTCACTCAGTTTGTGCTAGAGGAGTTTGGTTTGAAGTGCCACACCAATCCAAACCACTCAACTACGGTTGTGTATAGACTTTGGCCAAGATTCTGTCTAAGGTTTTGAACGAATCAATTGGTGTATATCACAGTAATCGCAAAGCTGTTGTGGCTACTATTACCAAATGATGAAAATAAATGCATGTACCCTTGTCTACCCCGTCTGATGTGCTACAGTTTCGCTGGTCAACCACTTTCACAAAGTGGAATGGCTCCTCAAGTTTTCGCAATACGAATCTGAATTAAATTTGTACTGTATATTTTCCTGAGCACTTTTTGTGTGCCAAATGGCATGACTGAGAGTAGCATTGTTTTTTCACAAATTAGTTATAAAGATCAGCGTGCACACTCCCAATCTGCTTTCCAATGGATTATTTCTATTGACCACTCTGAGACATTCGCATGGGAGCGGCAGTGTTGCTGCCTATTCTTGCTAAGATGTCTTTAAGCCTGTACAGGCTCTCTATTGTCATGAGCAACTGTCTTAAATTATTTTTTGACATAAGGGTTTCAGCAGAAACTTTCTTTTGCCAATGAGAGTCATGTACCCTAAGAATATTTAGAATTTGTTGCAGTTAACAGTTTGTCCCAAGAAGTCGCTACAAGCACTCCTGTTCCTGGCATCGTTCCTGCTGCCCAGTACAGTTCTGGTTTTAGTGTGTTTTTGTTGCTTATTTACTTCTGCATATTTATGTGAAATGAACTATCATAAGCATTGACTGTAGCTGCAGAAAAATCGTCCATCTCGTGATAAAAATATTGAGTTAACTGCATGGAACACATTTTCACCGAGATTAGTAGTGTGGTGACACAGTGCAAGCTGTGCATCTTCATGCCTGGCAACAGCATATCCAAAATAAGTTGGAAATATGTTCAACAATGTTGCCACTTCAAGTTTAAGTAGTGGGTTGTCATTGCTGTGCTCAAGAGTCCATCCTCTGAGTGCAGTGTTTGTGAATAAATATGCTGCATGTGCTTATGCTGAAAGCTTTTTGTCTGTTATTCTCTAGGAAGCAAGAGAGTTTGCTGATGTTCACAATATGAAGGTGAGCTATCATCTCTAGAACAAATATGCTGGCTTCGTTTTTGCATGTGAAATAGGGAAATTGATGATTGCATTGTTTGCTTCTTTTCCAGACCAAAGATATTACTGAGATTGCCAAACTGATAAGCAAGTTTCCCAAGGAGAACAAAGAGTTTGAAAGAATGGTGGTTATTACCCAAGGTGCCGATGATGTCATTGTAGCTCAAGGTATGCATTATCTTATTACAGCAAAGCAGCTGTTGCAAGAAACTCCTGTACTTATAGGTGTCAGTTACAGGGGCATAAAAGAGAAAAAACTATTTGAGTGCACGTATGTATCCGTAGATCAGCATTTTACGATACCTAAACGGGCCACTCTTGCTGCGAGAAAAGGCTTGGTGAGCCTGAAAAGGTGCAAGAACAAGATTGGTAGCGACGACACCTTGAAGTTTCCTCACCAGCTTGCCATGTTGTGGATTTTCATAGCATCTGCTCAGGACCAGATATTTCTTTATTGATAAAAATGGACCGCATTATATCCTAAAATGGCCAATAATGAGCTTCACTTGTTTCAAGAAATTTTACACAGAACCACAATGGCCTAAATAAAAAAAATGAAATCTGTGACAACACACTGACGTGCAGGTGCTGCTGTTTCAGCATGAAATCCCAAAAAGGAAAGACTTTCATTGTCTTCTGATAATAAACCTATTACTGGAAAAAGTAATGTTGATAGAGTTTTGAAAAAATACAGTAGTCTACACTGTTTTTCATTAGGGTCTCTTTAATGAATCCCACATGACCATTATCGATCCAGTGCTCTCCACTGTGGCTTGCGATGTCTCTCGTAACCAAGGTGTCACTTTGTGACATTAAACTATTCGTAAATCAACAGTCAAGCAGCTGGGAAAGAAAATCGCATGGAAGTGCGGCAAATGCAGTTTCTTACATGGTGTGCTGCTGCTCAAAGGTTTGAAACCGTAATTTCAAGATTCTTTATAGATTTTGGCGTAGCATGTTAATGTTGCAAAACATCAGCACCAATATCTTCTGTGCAAATGGAATTCCTTTTGCATTGCCTGGTGCACTGAAAATTTGACAGCTCTTGCAAAGCCACAAATGTATCTGCCTTTGTTTGTTCAGGTCATACCACTCAGAACTTTCCCGTTCCCAAGCTTGAGCCAGATGTGATCGTTGACACCAATGGTGCTGGAGATTCCTTTGTTGGAGGTATGTTCCAGCTCAGAGCCCACTCACTGACTTGGCTTTGGCTTCTTTTTGTATGTTATATATATTAATAATGACAAAGATTCAATTTTTTGTCATGTGAACGTAACTTCTCCATGGTGCAAGCTCTTATAGCTAATAGACACGCTAAATTTCCTTCCATGTCTTTCCATTATGTATGAAGGCCACCCATAAAGTAAGCTATGATTAATTTTTAAGTGAGGCATGAACATCGGAAAGAAAAAAGCTACATTAGAGAGACATGCAGTCGTAGACATGGTTAGTAGTGTGGCAACCAACATAGGAAGTGAGGGAACGGACAGAAAGGAGCACTGACTTGCAACAATTTTATTGCACACACACACCAGGCTTATATACCAAGCCATGGCTCAACAGAAAAGACAGGAGGGTGGCATGTATATGCTGTGCCTTCAAAGATCTGTCTGCAGTGATGGTCACAGCAATGAATGCGAAGGCCAGACAGAGTTAGACATGGTATCCGCTGCTAATGTCAGGAGACTCGGGGATTTTTTGGCCTGCTTTTGGAAGATTTTTCCCATTAAGTTCATGACATGACTCTGGAAAGGCATTTTTGAAGCACAGGTCAATGATTCCCCACTGGGTGAGCTCTGAATTAGCTGAGTTACATGGCAGGAGAGGCGTGTTAGCTCCTGTTTCGTACACCCAGCACAGATTATTATCTCTAAATAGAAGCTTGAGATCTAAAAGCCGAATTTAATCGGCAGCTGGCTGCTCACTGGCTGCTTTCACAAACAGGTGAAAGCGATCTTGGAACAGGGCTAGGACAGCTTGCCACTTGGTATCGACAGTGTCGGCGTCAGTCTAAAAGTACTACACAGTCATCTACAAACCTCAAAGCTTTAGTGACAATGGCGGATGGAAAGCGTTCAGAAAGTTGGTGGTTGTAAGTAGCTAGCAAAATGTTACTGTGCCTGGGTGCTATGCACAAACCTAGGCACACACCTTCCTTTTGAAGGTATATTTTTTTCAGTTGCAAGTTCTGAACATCGAGTTCACATGAGCATTAAGAAGCTCTAGAAACCCCCCAATCATGATGAGAGACATTTTGAAAGGCTATGCTGCCATGTGTGTCAATACATTCAGAGACTGCTGCGAGCCTCGTTTCACGGGGCAACAAGTAATAAAGTCTCTGATGTCAATGGAAAATGTAAAAAATGCAATGCGCAACTGTGATTCCTTTTTAAAAACTCAATGAGTTCTCTGGACCCACTCGTCATGAAGGAATCGTCAATTGTTAGCGTGTTCACTTGAGATTGCAGAAACTTTGCAAGTGATTGCTGCCCGCTATCTGCCTCTTGTTGCAAGTTGGGGCTCTTCCCTGTCCCTTCTCTCACTTCCTACATCAGCCGTCATGCTGCTAACCAAACATGTGACGTTACAAATATGCCTGCTCTTACACCTTGTGAAGCATGGGCAGGTTTCCAGATGTGAACTATTGTTCTTTAGGAATTTGTCATAGCGTAGCACTAAGTTTGTATCCTGGTGTATCCTGTAACCTGCCACCAGTGGCTCAAATGAGGATGTCACCTCTGCCTGAACTGCAGTATCACTGACAAAACATTGCTGTGCCAGATATAATTACTATAGCTATCATGTGGCAGGAGTGCGGCTGATACCTGGATTCCAAGAGAAAAGTTCCAAAATTGTGAAGCATAAATTCGTCACGGACATGAAGTGATGAGGCGAGTCCCGTCACTTCATGTCCATGTATATTGTGTCGTGCCATTCTTAACCTTGAGCAAAGCTACGAGCATTTTGTTCAGGCAACTAGTCTTTTCTTTTAACAGGCTATATTTTCTACTTCACTGTTTAAAAAAAAAAAAAACACTTTTGCGCAGGTGCAGGCATGACCTCTTTCCACATGTTACTCCATTACATAAATGTCCTTTGTATCTACGGGGTGATCGTTTTTAAGTTTTATGGAATTTTTAAACATCGCCTGTGACAGCATAATTCTTGTCCTTGGGCTAGATGATCCAGAGATAGACATCATTAGCGCGAGAAATTGAAACACCTATTCAACTAATTAACAAATTCACCAATTCACTTCTTAATTAATTACTGCACGGCCCATATCACAATTTACGAATTGTAGCCGTTGAGCTTGCTGGACATATCCACTCGAAATGAAATTCCAGGATGACACCAGTTTCGAGATATTTCCCAAAGTGTGGGACAAAATAAATTTTTTGCTTAAATGCATAAAAGAGCACTTTGCTACAATAGTGAGTGGAACAACAGTGCATTTTTACTGTGAGTTTTATGGCATATATTTCCAAACTTGCATCATTCTGTAAATTCATTCCAAGTGGATACGACTTGCAAACTCACTGGCTGCAATTAATAAATTGCAATATGTGCCATAAAGTAATTGAGAATATGATTAGTGAATTTTTGTTAATTCCATAGCTGTTTCGAATTCTCGTGCAGGTAATGTCTGCCTCTCTGAATAATGCAGCTCAAGGACTAGGAATTGTGTTATCTGCAACAGGCTATCTTCAAAAACTCTGTAAAACTTAAATATGATCACCCTGTGTATGTAACTTTATATTTGCTGCACTTCAGTTTGTTGGTACTGCAGCATATGTAATGGCCCCATTAGGCATTAGGTATGCTGCCTATTGCCCAAGTCTGCCTTCTCGCCTGTATTAATAAACTGCCAACTCAGACCAGTTGATAGCATGGTGGTTCGCTTAGTCAGCCTTTTACACATTTAGTTTAAGTGCAGCTTCTTCACGAGACTTCACGCATTTATTTCAAAAATATGCCATGTAGCAAACCATGTGGTTAAAGAAAGTGTGCATTAAGAAAGTTTGTTATTGAATACGGGCTTGTGTCCTTGAACATGCTTTGTTAGTTTTTGAAGTTGGGAACCCTTGAACTTCTTTCCAGCAAAAGTGCCGTAAACCCAGACCTTATAATTTATTAAACAGTGTTCATAAAAGGAGTGTTCTTAGAAATCCATAATTTGCACTGCAGGTTTTCTGGCCATGTACCTCCTGGGGAAACCTATCGAAACCTGCATTCGTTGTGGCATCACTGTGTCTGTGGAAGTCATCAAAAATTCTGGCTGCACTCTACCAGATAGAGAAAGCATTCGTGTGGTTTAAGCTAGCAGACTCGCCCAAATCATTTTTTTTCCTTCTCCATTGCTCCTGGTGCTACTTAAGCAAATGGCATTTTACATGCAATGTCCTGTCATGCATATTCATGATAGCTGAAGTGAGGCAGCTGTGAGCTGCTCAATTGCATTCCCAATTTCAGCAATAGTGTGATTACTCAGTGGGATGACTGGTTGCCAAGCCCAAATGGAAAAAAAAAATGAAAGTGAATGCTTTACAATAAAGAACTGCTTTTGTAAAATTTTATTTTTTAACTTTCATTACGGAGCTGTGCATAGATTTGGTAAAAATGGCGGCTGTTAAATGTCTTGCAGTTCAATTCAGATACACTTGGCAAATACAGGCCACCAAGAGTCAAGGTGAAAATGAAAATTTCTACCCACAAGCACCAGTGACTGAGGGTGATTTTCCAAGCAGATTATTTCCAGAATTTTAGGAAGAACCTCCTATAGCAAGGAAGGTAGTGATAACCTAGTACTTCCACCTTCAGGTTTTGCTTGAAATACAGACTCACAATTTTAGTCAAGGCCAGACAAGTGTATTTATAGTTGCCATCTGCTGGTAACGAACAGAGAGAGAGCACTAATTTTACTGATGGCTAGGCACGCATTCAGTAATTTCTTGTTCTCACTGGGTGAACAAGGCAAGCACTGATGCCTGCGCGCCTTTCTTGCAGTATAGGCAAGGTGCAACCGTTAAGACATTTTAGCCTTAATGAACCAGTGGTAAACACAGTATTTTTGAATGTCACAGTAGTGTAGGAGGTTGTAGTATAATCCTTTTCATCGCACTCCGTTTTTAACCGCTATGTTTGATCATGTGATGCGGCATCCATTGGTTGCCTCAGCTGGCCTCTGACGCAGTGCGACAAGCCACTGTTTTGGAACTTGTCACTGACAATGACTGCACAACACGCATAAATGCAACACACACATCCTTCTGAGCTCGTTTACCCTGTCCAAATGGTGCAAGCATTGCCATACGATCCACGTACTAGAAAACAGGGCCAGGAATATTTTAAGAGTTGCAGTGATATGTATATTTAGCCACTGCAATTAAATGGGGATTGCCATCATTCGCTCATAGTTTTTTTTTTTTTTTTTTTGCCAATGGCTTGCAAGCCACAGGTTACCATTTTCTTGGTTCAGTAACATTTTCTGGTGCAGTATTTCCTTACACTTTCTACGTAATCACTAGTGAATAAGTTTGTTGCACTAGATTTGTTAATGCTGCACTCCGAGCTTAAAACACCCATTGTTTCGAAGTTTTGTAGTGTAGTAGTTGAGAGAAAATATTGTTTCACTCATTTATGTTGTGGCTTGTGACGAAACATTCAGCATGGAATAATCTTGCATAACATATGTAAACATTTGGTCAGCATACTCGTTAATGAGTGCACAGTCCATTGTAGCTGCGGGCTCCTACGTAGCGTAGATACCGCGAGGTGCTGCGACAAGTCCACTGGCTAAGTGCATTGCAGTTCCCCGAGAACCGCATTTGGCTTACGTTTGGCACGTCATAGGCACGAAAATAGGAAGCAGTGGCATCCACGTTAACTACCGAAACTAAAGTTGAACTGCGCGCCACGGTGACATTTAGAAGGCAAGAGCATTGTGGGTAGGCCTGCTCCACTGTAGCCTTTGCAATACATATTTTTATTACCTCTCGTGAAAAGGCTGCAAGGTATTGAAGGAGCGAAAGCACCCCGAAGGCCGTGTTTGATTGCCAATAACTCCGCTTCTGCTGAATGCATTTAATTGCATTTCGCCGCAAAGTATTTCTGAAATAGCCTATTTTAAATTCAAATGCATTTCTCCTCTTTGATAAAAAGTAGTTCAGGGCCCCTTTAACACCAAAGGTCGAGGGTTAGTAGCCTTTTTTTGGACCATTGTTTGGTCATGCCAACGCCAGATTTTCTGCCTCGTAAGCTATTTATTTCTTTTGCATTAATAGTTACAAGCATGAGCTAGTGTCAACTAAATTTGTGGCGCTATCTAACCGCCACAATTCACCACGAACTTTGCCTTTAATAAAATTGAAAAATTTTTCCGCCGCAGCAAAACCTTGGTTTAGTTAGATGAGAGTTTGATATATTATTCTACTGTTATGATGCGAGGAAACAAGGATGAAAAAAAACCTAGGAGCACAGTAGCTACAGTAAAGCAGAGTTAACGCAACACCATTAATGAGTGGTATATCTCTGCTAATTGCCTCTCCACTGCGAGCTTATCATCCTTTGCTACAAAGCTCCATGTAAGGGTGCCACAGTTGTCAATCCACTAACTAAAAAACATTTGCTCAAGTGTGTATGCATACAGCATATTAAGATTTCTTTACATGAGTTAAGCATCCTCAAACTACAGTGTGTTACAAGGGATGCAGTAGTGCTGGGGTTCCTTATTCACTTAGGCCATCTGGCAGCTTTTAATGTGCACCTAAATCTAAGTACAGGAGCATTTTCACATTCCATGGAGGTGACATGGCAGGTCTTGAGGCAGCAAATGGCTAAGCTCTGGCATAAGTGAGCGAACTAGCCAGTGAAAAGGGTATATAGCGTACATATGTGTACAATGCACCGTCCACAAGCACAAAGTAGCTGAACTGCCAAACTAGAAAACACCGATGTACTAAAATCTTACTTGTGCAGAAAAGTGTCAAAACCAAGTGTTTGTGCCTAAGGCAGTTTTCAAGTGTAGTATAGGTCATCAGTGGCAAGCAATACCAGTATGGCAGATACAATTCACCTCCGTACTGACAAGCCAAGGTTAGAACACATTATGGTACTGCTGGTCTCAGGGTTGCAACAATTCTTGCAGCACAGCTTTGAGAAGCCTCCATCCTTGGTATATTCTATTGCACAGTTATGGGGCTTTCACGGAAAACTGCATTGCAACAAGCCATACCTCTTGTTGGTACCAGGCAAAGTGTAAGCGTGTTGCAGCGAACAATACAGAGGTTATTTGTGGCAAGGCCGTGTGAATTTCTTATCCAAAGGTGGCTTTTTGTGGGCCCTTCTTGCAGCTAATTTCATAGCACAGTGCACACTATCCTGCATTTTGTGGCAGCCAGTCCTAGAAAAGTTCTTGCTGCTACAGTGGAAGCTCAACAGTAAAGATCATGGTCAATCCAAGCAAGTGGAGAAAAAAAAACAATTAACCAAGCATAGGCCTGCCACACCAGCTGTTGCTGGTCTGAGCTAGACAGCAAGGCCTACTGTTTGGGTGTGTAAATTAGGTATGTATGCCAAGTTAGTTCTCACGAGTAGCTTTGGGCAAAAAAATTGCATACATGGACACCCCTTTCTTGCTGCTGCTAAGACCTGCCTGCAAGGTCACATATGTGCAACTTCAGCAGACAGACTTCTGAAGCAAAAATGTGTTGCATGAAATGTTCCCTAAGTGAAAGCAATTTAAGAAGCGTCCAAATGTTTTATTAATATTGTGGAAATATGAAAAAAGCATGCAGAACCTGTGTGCAAATATAGTAACAAATACATGAGCATAAAACATTTATTGTTCTTCCCATTATCTATTATGTATAAAAATTATGGTGCATTTGCTATCCAGACGCTGTTGTTTCTATGGTCAAAGTATGGCTTAAACATATCTCGTATTTTCGTTGTGTATGACCAGCTTGTCAACATAGGGCTGACTTTACTAGCACATAGCCACTCGGAGTTGACATCTGATGTGTTGCTCATGACCAAATCACTTTTGCAAGTAACGAAATCCTTTGGTAGAAGCAGCCAGTTGGTCTCTTCATTTCTGAGGTCTGAAGTCTTCATTTCACTGAATGTTCTTGTCAGCTTGAAAAGTTCATTCTTCCCAATGTATTCATTGTTCGGCAAAAGCCAAGATGATTGGTCTTGTACCACACGGTTACATTTAGGGTGGTCTTCCACCTGTAATCGCCAATAAAAAAAAAGACATTACCACTATGAACAACTTGGGCAGTACCAGTGGATATAGCACTTCAAAGGACACTAAAGAGGACTGGTAAGGTATACCAAAGCTGTCATCTTGCCATGAGAATGAACTCTGCAGTAGAACCTCATTGATATGATCCCGTTCCACACGATTTCCCAGCGGCAACATTCCCAATCGAGAACAAAAAATTGCTTTGTATATTTGGTTCATACGTTCCAGGAAGCCACTATCTTTCAGCACAAACGTTAAGTACATTGCCAAACTGCGATCGCATCATACATTTTTTGGCCGCTAGATCCAATGTAAACAAGGTGCGTGCGCGACCCACACAATCAGGAACAGTTGCAACAGCTTCCCTGCTATAAGCACTTGCCCAGCTCATGTGAAAATCAGCTCATGTGAAAATTCCAGCCTGCACTCTGTTTACTATTGTGGTACTAGCAAATCTCTTCCCGGATCAACAAACACTATTCACAGCTATTACCATCAACCCTACTGGAAGCATACTGCATGCTTTTAACAGGCAGTAACCCAAATGCATCGCTGTTCCCTGCTGCAGGCGTCATAAAGTGAGCGTCACATTTTGCTCTAGCAGCATTGTAGGCTTAGTATTCTAGTGTCACCCACCAGCTTGATTTCGTTTCAATTTCCCATCGCTGTCTTAAACACTATGCAATATAAAAATGACAATGTATGTCTCGTGGCCGCAATGATTCGCGTCGAGTTGGCAAGTGATTGCTTCCCACCAAAATGCCCCACTCAAGAAGGCTGCTGTCCCAGGCTAAGGAGAGCACGAACTTAAAGGGACACTAAAGCGAAAAACGATTTCTTCTGCATCAATAAATTACCGTTCTAAAACACCAAAACACCACTCTTACAACGATAAGGCGTTTGGTAAGCCAGAAAAAGTGCAAGAACGAAATACGGGTGGCAACGTCTACTCAAGTTACCGCACCTAGGGGCTGTGACGTCTTGGATTTTAATGGCATCTTCTAGGGCCTATAATTATATATAGTGGTACAGATTGACTACATTGTATTCTAAAGGAACCAAATATTAAACATGGCAAGTTTCTGGAACCTTTACTCAGCCAACGCGGCCCAAATGCGAAAACATACTTTGGAATCCCTGACGTACCGGCGCTGGGGTTTCGGCGCGAAATTCAAATACTGATACTTGGACCTTCATTTTCTCATCTAATAAACTGTTTTTGAAATGACTGCCTGCAGGGTTCTCAAACAATGATTCATTAGTCTAAACTGATTTGTTTCGCTTTAGTGTCCCTTTAAGCTTGCCAAAGCCACAAACATTACAACTTTCTCGTGCTGCAACGATTTGCGCAATGCTTCACATTACATGGATGTCAACTACAGTAGAGTCTGTAATTTTTTAGTGACTTCGGATACTAAATTTTGCCAGCTAGTATGTATTTGTCGAATTTTTTTCCCAAGATGTATGAAAAGGGTTTTACTGTATTGCTGCTCTTTAATGTCGCTCAAACAATACAGGTGGCAAAGCAACAACAAGCAGACAGCTGGAGGCATGGAAACCTGTAGAGAGAGTTGTTAGGATCGGCCTGCAGCTATTTCAGCCCGCTGCACATGTTCCGATCCAACCGGGACGGTGGCGCACTTCAGAGAACTGCGGATAACCGGCAGCCACGTGGCGAGGGGTCAGCTCAGGGGTGTTCTCGAGGGGGGGGTAATTGGCGGAACCTCCCCATGCGCTTTTCGAGACACCAGACAATGTGCTACCCGGGCGCGCCACCTGGGACGGCTCCGAGTTCGACGAAGCAAGCTTTGTGCACAACACGACAACACCGCCCTGTTCTGCTATGAATGGGGGAGTTGCCGCAGGAACGCCGTCGAAGGCTCCTTCCCATGCACTTTTCGAGACACCAGACAATGCGCTACCCAGGCTCGCCACCCGGGACGACTCAGAGTTCTACGAAGCCCCTCTGACGTCGGCTCCGGACCATTGCACCTATTTGTGTTTGTGTGTGCGTGTGTGTGAGCCCTCATCGTCCTCCAAGTCGAGCCCGCCTCCTACAAAAGGGCGGGTCATCTTCAATGACGTCGAGCAGAGTGCTTATAAGCAGCGATTGTCGGCTGCTAGAGTGTGCTCGTCGTCGTGCTCGTTGTCATGCTTGAAATGTACTCGTGAGCTGTGTGCTCGTAAGCTGTTTGCTGTATGCTCGTCTTGCAGGCTCCATTTGGAAGTCACGCTAGACTCAATGTATCTCATGTTCAACTGTAAATAACATGTAAATAAATCCTGCTCTCCTAAGTCCCGACGAAGAGTCAAGCTCCTTCCTACAGCTGCAACTGCCAAATCTTACATCTGAATGGCAGCGGTGCGATCGGCCTACAGCTCGTAGATCGTCCGACAACTCTAACAAATGGTGGCAGCGGCGAGGTCATCCGATGAACCCTACAGAGTAACGAAAAGCCTGAACATTACAACTGAAAAATATGGAAGGATACAGACGAGCAATACATTTGATAGAAAAGCCATGGACATGGCTGCAATTATGTACAGTAGAACCCTGCTAAAGACACGTTCACGCGAGAGTAAAAACGTGCGCAGCAAGCTGCAGAAACTGCCGCATGGCAGCATTCTCGTGCCAAGCAAGGGATGGGTGTCCGAATTTTTGGCCGCATGCCGTGCACCACAAACTGAGGTGACAAGCAAAACCAACCGCTTCAGTCATGCACATGAAGCAGCTGCCAGACCTACAGGACAGCTCATTTCGCACTTTTTTAACAGACTTCAAGAGGAGACAATACCTTCATGGTGTCATGCGACTACCACAGCAGCTAATAGTCAGTGTGGCCGCACCACACACATTTTTCCTCTAATGTGACCATGCCTGAACTCTCATTATCACTAGAAATGTGCTCATTTTTGATGCTTTCATGTTTCCACATTTCTTAGTAGTCTCAACGTATACTGCAATACATAAAATTATAGCTTGACCACAGGTGCTTTGAATTAATGTTAAGTAGCTGTAATTGCACAGACAATTCCAGAGAATTCTTATGTGGAATTTCAAAGCAGCACCTCAAGGAAAATAAAGGAACGCAATAATTTGCTATTTTTAGCATAACTACTGACAGTTAAGAAAATCTGAAATGTACAAAATATGCACCTGCTTCCTGGTTCCCAACTTTTTCAAGTCAGATAACGCAAAAAAAATTTATGAAGATTGTTAATTTGTTAAGTCAGAGTAAACCTTTTTCAATCAAGATTTGTTGGCATAATACTAGCCATCATGATGCCCATGCTATGCAGGAAAGCAGTAGCTTCATAAATGAGAAAATGGTTAAGTTCCTTTGTACAGGGCGCACGTTTTTACTCACTGCAGCAGGCACCCAATTTGTTTTTCACTGCATTCTTTAAGCTCGTGAAGCAATGGTTGTCAGGTCAGGGAACATGCAGAAGCCTTCTCGTACTTGATTACATTGTGTTCGATCAGCTTTTCTGTGCAAGCAAGGTGGTCTAGTGTGTGTTCAACTGGCTCTAGAGCCTCCAGTAACAAAGAAGGGCACATCATCATCAGCCTGGTTACGCCCACTGCAGGGCAAAGGCCTCTCCCATACTTCTCCAACTACCCCGGTCACGTACTAATTGTGGCCATGTTGTCCCTGCAAACTTCTTAATCTCATCCGCCCACCTAACTTTCTGCCGCCCCCTACTACGCTTCCCTTCCTTTGGAATCCAGTCCGTAACCCTTAATGACCATCGGTTATCTTCCCTCCTCATTACATGTCCTGCCCATGCCCATTTCTTTTTCTTGATTTCAACTAAGATGCCATTAACTCGCGTTTGTTCCCTCACCCAATCTGCTCTTATCTTTTAACGTTACACCCATCATTCTTCCTCCTTGCATCGTCCTCAATTTAAGTAGAACCCTTTCCGTAAACCTCCAGGTTTCTGCCCCGTACGTGAGTACTGGTAAGACACAGCTGTCATACACTTTTCTCTTGAGGGATAACGGCAACCTGCTGTTCATGATCTGAGAATGCCTGCCGAATGCACCCAGCCCATTCTTATTCTTCTGATTATTTCACTCTCATGATCCGGATCCGCCGTCACTACCTGCCCTAAGTAGATGTATTCCCTTACCACTTCCAGTGCCTCGCTACCTATCGTAAACTGCTGTTCTCTTCCGAGACTGTTAAACATTACTTTAGTTCTCTGCAGATTAATTTTTAGACCCACCCTTCTGCTCTGCCTCTCCAGGTCAGTGAGCATGCATTACAATTGGTCCCCTGAGTTACTAAGCAAGGTACTATCATCAGCGAATCGCAAGTTACTAAGGTATTCTCCATTAACTCTTATCCCCAATTCTTCCCAATCCAGGTGTGTTTGAGAAATGTGTGTTTTTTGTCTCGGGACGGCGGAAGAATTAATTAACATTAGTTCAGCCGTGTCGGATCTACTGTGCAATGTATGCATACTTGTTTAACAAACATCGCCGCTCTTGCCCTCTGGCCAGTAGTTACGATAAGCAACACAAACCAGCTTTCACACGCAAAGGTTTCGAATAGCTGCTGAAAGGTATTGCGAAATTTCGTGGCCACTAACGCCAGTGCACGTAATTCAATCTGTTACGCGTGACTTCGAATGTCATGAGTGTCGGAACTTTGTAGCGGTGCGGAGTTCTGTGGCGAGAGCCGCTGTACAAAGCCCAGCTCAGGCCTTTGCGTAATCGAGGCCCGTAGACAGACACATGCAAACATAGAGACACACACATACAGAGACAAAACGACATGCACGGCTGAATATGCCACAGCGGCAGCTCTCGACGTACATCGTGTTCGTCGCAAACAGTGCTCTGCAATCTGCTTCGTTTTTGCTGGTTATTTGCACATCCATATATGATGCAGTGACACCCAGATGATGTTCTGTACTTGGATGTTGCGGACACAGACATATTTACACATTGAACACCCCGTAACACACACACGCTACATGCATGCGAACGCGTCTTGGCAGCTCGGGGAAGATGGCGGCCGCCGGTCGCTGGGTTCTGGAGTATGCGCTCAGCCCATCCGGTTCTGGTCTATACAGATTAAAACATGGTGCATGGAATGACTGTATGAAGTGAATTCATTTTTACAACAAACAGTGTGCAACTAAGCATGCCTCCATGTGGCACACCGGTCTCTTGAGTGAATGTTCTCGACAAACTGTTGCTCACTCTTACACGAAACATGCGATCAGAGAGATAGCTTTCGATTGGGTTCAGCATATTGCCACCAACACCTATTGCACAAAGGTCCCAAGGAATACCGAAACGCCATATCGTATCACATGCCTTCTCCAGATCGAGAAACACTGAAAGAAGGAACTGTTTCTGTATAAAGGCATCCCTGATGGCCTCGATGCAAACGAGGTGGTCTGTCGTCGACCTACCCTTTCGAAAACCACACTGGAAGGGGTCTACTGTTTTGTTATTTTCTAAGAAACAGATTCGGCGCCAGTTTATCATTTTTTGAATAGGTTGCACAGACACCTTGTTGGAGCTATTGGTCTGTAACTGCTGGCTAGAGACTGGTCCTTCCCTTGTTTAAGTATGGGTATAACAATAGCTTCTTCGCAAACAGGTGAAATGTATCCAGCTGCCCACATAGCATTGAAAAGAGACAGAAGTGTTTTTAGAGTTTCTGAGTGTACGTGTTTGGTCATTTCATAAATGACGCGATCACTACCTGGCGCCGAGTCTTTGCAACTATTGAGAGATGCCTGAAGTTCAGCTAAGTTGAAATGGCAATAGTACGCTTTATTCCTTCCACATTTGCGTTCAAGAGGCTGTCACTATGCGTTTTCTTTGAACCGCAGGAAAGTGTGTGTAGTGCAATGCACTCGAGATTTGTTCAAAGTGCTCACCTAGAAAACCTGCCCAATTTTCCAGGCCGTCTCCTTTGGTATTTACTAGGGGTAGAGGATGAGACTGTCCCGCCTTTTAATTTGTTTACCCGGTTCCAGACCTTCTTCTCATCAGTGAATTAATACTAGATATTGTAAGGAAGATAACGAACATGAGCGCAGAGTCAGCAGCATCAAGCGCACAGCAGATGCTCGAGCTAGGGGACTGTGCTCGGTGCATCCTAGAACCGGCGGTCGCTACGAACATCAATAAATCTTTATAAGTGGTGGAGCCATGCGGGGTAACTTTCCACTCTACCATCCTAGAACTCCGTTCTCGGACGCTACCCTCTGCCATGCCGGACGCCAACCAGCAGACTTCCATCCACCCGTCCCATGCGCTGGCACCGTTCGCCAGCGGGAGCCTCCCATCATCAGCGGAACCGACGACGACGACGTTGAAGAATGGCTGTCGTCCTACGAACAGGTGAACGTTTACAACAAATGGAATGACTCAGACAAACTGGCTTACGTATCATTCTACCTCGCGGGCGTGGCCAGTCTCTGGTTCAGAAATCATGAGAGGGATATCCCAAACGTGGTCGGCGTTCAAGACATCGATTACAGAAGTACTTGACTGACCCGCCGTAAGGAAACTCCGAGCCGAGCAGCGTTTGCGTACACGCGCACAGGACACGGGTGAGACATTCACTAGCTATATAAAAGACGTTCTCGATTTGTGCAGGCGCGTGAACGCTGCCATGACGGAAGCAGAAAAGAAAGCACGTCATGAAGGGAATCGATCACACGTTCCAGATGCTTCTGGCCAAGTACCCGCGCACTGTTGGCAACGTTATCAGCTTGTGCCAAAGCTATGATGAATTACGTATGCAGCAAGCTCTCACAAGGTGACATCCTACACCAAATGCGGCGTCACTCTGCAGCCTGACCACCGGCCCCGAACAAGCCTCCCTGTTAACCCAAATCAAGGATTTCGTCCACGAAGAAGTCACACGACAGCTATCTCTGGTGTCTGTCACTCGGGAGTCTGCCATCACTTTGCCGTCTCATCTCCGTAACGTGATCCATGAAGAGTTCGCAGAAGCGCTGCCGGCTGTTCACCAGCAGGATGTCGTGACTGCACCAGTCACTTATGCTACCGTTGCTGCAATGGCTCCTCGCAGTGTGCCCGTGCGTCGCTTCCAGCAGCCTGTGCACCGCCCTCCCCCTCCCGTCCCCTGGACCACCGTTGCCGTCGCTAACCCGAGGCGCACGCCGAACAATCGCTCTATATGCTTCGCATGTAGGTATCCCGGTCATGTCGCAAGGTTCTGCTGCCGCTGATCGCAGGTGTTCGATGACGATCGCCAAGCGCCCTATGTGCCGCCTGATCCAAATGCGCCTTATGGACCCTTCGACTCATCACCAGCTCGCTTCGAACGCCTCCGGTCACCCTCCCCACGTCGCCGATCGCTTTCCCCTATGCGTCGAAGACCAGTCTCTAACGAAGAGGGAAACTAGACGTCACAGTTTCCGAGGCAAGAACTGCGCAAGTGTCGACATGCTGAAGTCCTCCTCCTTTACCTGCCA
Source organism: Dermacentor andersoni (assembly GCF_023375885.2). Lineage (NCBI taxonomy): Eukaryota > Metazoa > Arthropoda > Arachnida > Ixodida > Ixodidae > Dermacentor > Dermacentor andersoni. Next base: position 184,903,202 of record NC_092814.1, on the reverse strand, counting down.
ATGTCATTGATGTGTTTATCAAAGATGTAGCTACGGTCGCCCTCGTCGATACCGGTGCCGCTATTTCAGTTATGGTTGCCAGGTTTTGCCGTTCGCTTCGTAAAGTGACGACGTCTCTGTCTGGATTGTCGCTTCGAATGGCAAGTGCTCAACCCATTCGCCCTACCGCTGCTTGTACTGCCCGTGTGACCATACATGACATTTTATACACGACTGAGTTCATAGTTCTTTCATCGTGCTCCCACGCCGCTATTCTAGGATGCGATTTTCTCTCAAGCCACAATGCCATCATCAATCGCGCTCAGGCTGAGATTGAACTTTTCCAACTTGGTGACCTGGCCTCGGTCGATGCTCGTCCTGCCGCTAAAATTGTTGTGAAAGAAGACACCTGTATTTGCCCGTGCTCTTCAGCATTCGTACCAGTCTTCTGTAGTACCATATCTGACGGGACGGTCTTCTTCATGCCCTCTCATCACTTTGTTACCCAAAAAGCGCTTCCTTTGCCCTTTGTAGCTCTTGACCTTGCCACCGGTGTCAGCACGATGCCCATTTACAATCGGCTTTCATCGCCGCTATCACTGCTCCGCCGTGAATGCCTTGGTTACATCGAGTCGGTCGATTCAACACGAATTGTCTCCGTCCTCGACGAAGTGCCTTCTACTGCTGTCCATGAACTGAGTGCCCTCTCCGTACCCGACTCAACATGGACTGGTGTGTTGAGCCCATTCATCCCCGAAGATCTGACGCATTTGCAACGATCTCAACTTCTCACAATTCTTCAACACTTCTGCCGTTCTTTCAACGTTGCGCAAACATCTCTTGGCCGTGCATCGGCGGTCGAGCATTACATAGACATTGGCTCTCACTCACCGCTGTGACAAAGACAATATCGCGTGTCCGATACGGAACACCGTGTCATTGCAGACCAGGTCGATGACATGCTCCGTCAAGGCGTCATTCAACCTTCACAGAGCCCATGGGCCTCTCCCGTGGTCCTCGTCACAAAGAAAGACGGTTCCATCTGCTTCTGTGTTGATTTCCGACGGTTGAACAAGATCACGCTGAAGGACGTCTACCCATTGCCATGCATTGATGATGCTCTGGACTGTTTGCAGAAAGCGGAGTTCTTTTCTTCGCTGGATTTACGGTCAGGCTACTGGCAGGTTCCAATGGCAGAGGCCGATCGCCCGAAAACTGCCTTTGTTACACCAGGCGGCTTCTAAAAATTCACCTTCATGCCTTTCGGACTTTGCAACGCACCTGCTACGTTCGAAAGAATGATGGATAATGTTCTGCGTGGCCTCTAATGGAAAATCTGTCTTTGCTACCTTAACGACATTGTGGTGTTCGCCCCCTATTTCGCAATGCACCTGCACCGCCTCCAGCACGTACTCACTTGCTTGACCAACACCGGGTTGCAACTTAACCTGAAGAAGTGTCGATTTGCTGTTCGTCAGCTCACAATTTTAGGCCATGTCGTGTCAAAGGAGGGCATTCGCCCGGATCCCGAGAAGCTATGTGCTGTTACTGCATTCCCAAAACCTACTACTATGAAAGGGCTACGCAGTTTCATCGGCCTCTGCTCTTACTTCCGGCAAGTCGTTCGAAACTTTGCGTCAATTATATCGCCTCTCACGCAGCTCCTTGGTGGCGCTAGAGATCTCTCATTATGGTCTCCAGAGTGTGACGACGCCTTCACAACCTGACGACGCCTTCACAACCACCCATTCTTCGCCATTTTGACCCTCAAGCGCCAACCGAAATCCATACCAATGCAAGCGGTGTAGGCCTTGACGCTGTGTTGGCACAGCGTCAACCTGGCTAAACAGAATACGTCGTCGCATATGCAAGTCGCATGTTAACCAAGGCGGAGACCAATTACAGCGTTACAGAAAAGGAGTGTTTGGCCATTTTGTGGGCGCTTGGCAAGTTTCGCCCATATTTATACGGCCGATCTTTTGATGTAGTGACCGACCACCACGCACTATGTTGGCTGTCGACGCTCAAAGATCCATCGGGCCGCCTTGCCCGCTGGGCATTGCGAATCCAAGAATACGACATCTGCATGGTTTACCGTTCCGGGCGAAAGCACTCCGACGCTGACGCGCTATCCCGATCACCGCTTCCCCCGAAGGCCAGTCACGACTCCTCCTGCGAGTGCACATTGTCCTCTCTGGACTTTGACACTACGCTGCTGCACAGCATAATGATCCCTGGACTGCATCTCTGCTCGGCGTTCTCTCGGATACGTCAAAAGTTCCAGCGTCACGTACGCTTCAGTGCCAAGTTCCTCATTTTGCGATTCGAGACCAGCTACTGTATCGACGCAACTATGCCCCAGAGGGACGCACCTGGTTGCTCGTCATTTGCAGAATCTTGCGATCAGAGCTCTGCTCCTCGTTCCATGTCGACCCTCAGTGTGGCCACGTGGGAGTCTTCAAGACCTACGAAAGACTTCAACACCGCTATTACTGGTGGGGAATGTACAATTGGTTCGCTCTTGTCATGAGTGCCAACGCCGCAAATTGCCACCGCACAACTCCACCGGTGAGCTCCAGCCTTTACAATGCCCATCCCTACCCTTTGATCGAGTGGGCATAGATCTCTACGGGCCACTTCCGTTGACTCCTACCGGCAACAGGTGGATGATCGTTGCGGAGACTGCTGCTCTACTAAATGCTACAGCGCAGGAGGTCGCCAATTTCATACTTCACCATTTTCTCCTTTGTCATGGAGGTCCACGTGAACTTTTAAGCGTCAGAGGCCATGCCTTCTTATCTGAAGTCGTCGAACAACTGCTTGCTGAATGCGCTATTGTTCACCATAAATGCACCACTTATCACCCGCAGACTAACGGTACCACGGAACGCCACTACCGGATTCTCACCCTCTTACCTTCTTTACGGCCGTCATCCTTCGCACACAATCGACACCATTCTGCCCTACCAGCCGGACTCATCCGAATGCCTGCAGATCTCGGAAGGCGCCAGAAACGCCAAAAAATGTCACCAGCTGGCCCGGCAATTCACCTTGGACGACCAGAACCGTCAAAAAGCCGTTCACGACGCCCAGAACTCGACACCCACTTTTCTCCCGGGCGCTCTCGTCTGGTTGTCAGTGCCACACCGAACGCCTGGGCTCGCTTCAAAACTCCTTCCGAAGTACGACGGGCCATACCATGTTCTCGTGAGAACATCACCCGTTAACCCTTTCGCTGTCGGACGTTTCTGGCCGTGACGCACCCCCAGTGTCGGCTTGGTTTCAGGGAACGAGCATAACAGGGAATGAACATAGCAATTTATTTTTGATTATGATTGGTATACAAATAACATAGTCAATGCAATATGCACATTTCAGTGTTCTGCAGCTGTTGTTAGTAAACATCATCATCATCATCAGCCTGACTATAAAATCGGTTCAACATCCGAATCTGACGATACGGAACCCTCTTCCTCTCATGCGACTTTGTCCGAGTCCGAATCCGAGCTCTGCTCGTATTCTGAATCGGAATTCAGCCACCGCTCCCATGAGCAGACGAAGGTCCCGCGCGCAGGGAGGATGCGCTTTCAGCCGCCCGCGCAACGGAGAGAAATGTGACGTTGCGTGATCAAGAATACAGAGGGAGATGGAAAAAGGCTAAACAAAGTTCGTAGGGCTTTACGTTTACTGCTGCAAGTCGGAAGCGAGGGTGCGGCGAGAGAGCGAAAGCAGCAATCGAGTCACCCTTCTTGGAGAGGCAACGGCACGTGCGCCTGAACTTGACGCGCCGTAGCAGGCACACCAACAGAAGAAAAATAAAAACCTTCAAACCAGCGGAGATTACAGAACAACCCTTGAACCCATAACCACACGCGCGCGACGCATGATCCAGCGAACGCGGAGCCACCGCGCCACTGAGCAAGGAGAAAGTGGGGAGTGGCAGTCGCACCGTACTCTTCAATACATGGACTAACACAGGTCGGAGCGAATATACGAACTTGTAGAAAGAGTCAACAGATGGCATGGCCAATCCAGGAGCGCCTGCTTTGCGCTCAGGCGCGAAATTTTGAACACACGATAGAGAACGTACCGGTACGTCAGTGACACCGTGGGGGGGAAGCGCGATGACGTACCGGTACGTCGGTGACAGCGAAAGGGTTAATTACCTGGTTGAGCCGCTAACACCGCCGTCCGACACGTGACGTTTTAACTGCGAAGTCTTTCACGTTCAGAGTCTCAAGCTGTATCACCATTCTACCGTCCTTCCAGAAAACTAAGTCGCCAGGATGGCTCCTTTATTTCCACGGGGCCATTGTAAGGAAGATAATGAACATGAGTGCAGAGTCAGCAGCATCGGCAGCATCAAGCGCGCAGCAGATGTTCGAGCTAGGGGACTGTGCTTGGTGCATCCTAGAACCGGTGGTCACTACGAACTTCAATAAATCTTTATAATATATACTTCTCTCAACTATCTCTCTTAGCTCGTCAACGTGTTCTTCTGCCCATGACTTTGCTTGTTTAAAATTGATGAGGTTTTTGGCAGTTGGGCAGTAACATAGCAGTCCCCAAGCTTTGTTTTGTTTTTTCCTTGCCTTTTGACATTCGTCATTCCACCAAGGGATGCGGCATTTATTAGAGAGTCCATTCGTTTGTCGGATGCATTTTGTGGCAGCGTCAATTATAAAACCTGTCAAGTAAGCCACAGCATTGTCTATATTAAGACCAACAATGTCCTCCCTATCTGAACGTGTACATTCTCTAAATAATTCCCAGTTCACCGAGTCAACCTTCCATTGAGGAGGATGTGGGGAGAATTCATCTTGTGTTGTAAGACTTATACCCCTTGAGACCCTATGGGTGCCCATGAGACTTATAGTCACATGGGCACCCGCGAACTCCATTGAACTCCGTCTTTAAGCCAATGAAGTTGCGCTCCGTGTCACACGGTCTCCCTTACGCCAAGGAAGTGAAATGGACATTCTGGGCGAAGGGAGTTCGGCAATGACCATTACGGTTGGATGGAGTACTCTCGTTCCCAGGTAGTTACAGTTGCGCAGAAAACCACGCTAGTAAAATCGTCGTAACTGGTTCATTTACAAATTTTAGCATTATTACTTTTTTTTGCCTTGTGATATATGCCACATAATGGAAGTATTAATTTGTTTTTAAGGGCATCAGCGCCTGTACCCTCTATACCAATACATCGCCATGCCGCATCGGGAAACATCGTTCCGCCATTTCGTTTGTTTTTATATGCACGCGAGCCGCACATGTCATTCAAGCCATACGGGCACGCACTTTCGCTGCCAAAGCTTCGATGTCCACTTCAATGCCAGTTATTGTGGCGATGGCGAGGGCGACTTTTTTCACGTCTTCAGTTTCATCACTCATCTAGAAGCAGTTGAGCTCACCTCAAACACAGACACGCACGATTACAAAGCGGAATCACAACTCGAAGTGCACCGGCCCAACGTGACTCGCGCTGCCGCGCACGAAAGCAAGAGCGCAGTGTGGCCAGCATCGCTTGCAGCTTCGCTATGCTTGAAAAACAAAAGTGTTGCGGTAACGCACCGCAAAGTTTGTCACTGTGATTTTATATTATTACATACTGCATTAAAAAAACACAGATAGATTACTTTAATGGCGACCGTATATGTGAAGAGTTGCACGTGGAAGTAAGCGCAGCAGCGCCGTTTCTATCCCATGCGGCACCCGTCGAAAGCTCGCACTGTACCATGTAGCACGGCCGCAACTCCCTTGCCATCAATCTCCGTTAGGGAGTTTCATGCTGAACGGAGTTCGCGGGTGCCCATGTAACAGGGGTATTAGAACTATCGGGAAGTGGTCACTTCCATAAGGGTTCATAACATTCTACTCGAGGTATGGCAGGAGAGTGCTGGATACTATGCTAAAGTCAATATATAGCTGCCCGCCACAGCAGCTTCACCGCAATACTTGCCCACCTGTCTCACGTGAAAGCATCAGCGAGCACTCAGTTTCTCATTTCGGTACCAGCAAATCTTCCCCGGGGTCTTTGCACGCAGCATTCACAGCTATCACCGCCTATCCTATTGCGATAAGCATCTTCACCTATCTGTTTCACAACGCGTGGTGTCATTGGAAGCACAGTGCACGTTTTTAATAGGCGATAACCGAAACGCGCCGCCGTTCCCTGCTGCAGACTGCAGTCATATACGCATTCTGACCGCTAGATCCCATGTGAAAAGAGAAGACGCGAGGTGCGAACGCGATCGAGAGCAGTATACAGCCGCCCGTCTCACAGGAAAACGATGGCACACACTTTCTTATTCCGGTATCAGCAAATTTCCAGCTACGTCTTCGCACGCCAGATTCGCAGCTATCACCGCCAAACCTTTCGCGATAAGCACCTTCACCTATCTGCCTAGCAGCGCGTGGTGCGTAGTGCCAATGGTAGCATACAGCATGCTTTTAGTAGGCGATAATCTAAACTCTCCACCGTTGCCTGCTGCAGGCGTCGCTCACCAGCTCGGTTTCATTTTGGTTTCCAGTCGCCCTTTTAAAATACCGTCTCCTTTTTAAAATTTCGTCTCCTTCACAGTTGGCACAGTGGGTTGCTGAACTGCAAACGTCAGAAGAGTGTTCGATGGAGCTACACTTGGCACAAGTCGCACGCCCTCTGCAGGTTTGTGACCCGTGCCCAAAACGCTGACACTTAAAACATCGACGCGGGTTTGGAATGTATGGTCTGACACGTAGCTTGCAGTAACCGGTCTCGATTGATTCAGGAAGAATGCTGGTTCCAAAAGTTATGATAATGTGCCTAGTTGGTATTTCTTTGTCATCTCGTCTTATTTTAATCCTTTGCACCTTGACAACGTTCTGTTCCTGCCATCCCTCTAGTAATTCACTTTCACTAAGTTCGAGAAGGTCATCTTCCGAGATGACCCCGCGCACTGTATTCATCGTCCTGTGTGGGCCTACTGAGACGGTAATGCGCCCGAACGCTACAAGTTTCGAGAGTCTGTCGTACTGTGGCTTGTCGCGAACTTCGAGAAGAAGATCACCGCTTCCCATCTTTGTTACTTTATAACCTGGGCCTATTGCTTCTGTGAGGGATTTGGCTACAAGAAAAGGTGATATCATTCGGACTGTCTTAGTTTCGTGTTGGCTGTGAACAACGTGGTATTTCGGAAATGACTGTTTTGGTTGCACAAAAAAGCTGAAAGGATCATCGGTGCGCCCCCTCTTCAGGGAGCGATCAGGCAGTGGGGGAAAAGCGTTTGCCATACAAAGTTTGGAAATTCGGCGGCGATGGTGGCCACCCACCGCCGGGCCCAACAAGGGGACGCTACAAGGTCGGGAAAGTACCTGCAGACGCCAGCCATGCATCGCCGCTATAACCTAATATAAAATAACCTAATATAAAATACCCAAGTTTGGATAATTACACCAGGTTAACCCTTGCCGCCCAGAATACGGAAGTGAGAAGAAGTGATAAGGAGACAGGAAAGAAGAAACAGTGAGAGAGAAAGCAAAAGATGGAAGAGGGGGACGGAAAAGGCGACTGCCGATTTCCTCCAGGTGGGTCAGTCTGGAGGTGCCGTCTATGTGAAGCAGAGGCCGAAGAGGTGTGTTGCCTCCGCCGGGGGGCCTTAAAGGTCCAAACACCCAGCATCGGCTCAACCCCCAGGATCCCCCTTTCCCCAGACACGGCTAAGCCGCGCACGGCTACACACAGGTGGGGCCAACCCTCGTGTGCTCGGGTACGTGGTGTCGCAACACACCGAACGCCTGCTTACGCAGACACCCCTGCGGGGGGCGCAATGATCCGCACGACCCTTCGCATTACGTAGACGTCAACAATAGTTGAGGCTGTTAAATTTTTTTTTGGTTACTCCGGATCGTACGTTTTCCCGGTTAGTATGTTTTTTTTCCAAAACGTATGAATGAGGTTCTACAGTGTATCAGAGACTGACTGAATTAAAACAGACACTATGCATGGCTCAGCCTTTGAATTATTTAGTCACTGACAGCTAATTCAGACTTGTAGAGGACCGCTAGAAGTCAATACAGTAGAACCTCATTGATGCGATCCCGTTGCATACGATTTCCCGGTGCCTGCAATTGAGAACACTAAAAATGACCCACTACAGTTACGTTTCTTTTTTACCAATTCATACGTTCCAGGAGAACATGACCTTTCAGCCCCAACATTCAGTTCATCGCCAAACCGTGACAATATGATACGTTTTGTGGCCATTAGATCCCATGTAAACAAGAAAAGGCAAGAGCCGCACGCGACTGAGAACAAACAGTAGCCGCCCGCCACAGCAGCTTCTCCGCTGAACTCGCCCGTCAGTCTCACGCACAAGAAAACATAGGTGCACACTCACTTTCCTATTCTGGTATCAACAAATATCTTCCGCGGTCATAGCATGCTGCATTCTCACCTATCGCCGCCAACCCTATTGTGATAAGCACCTTCACTTAACTGTTTCACAGCGCGTGTGACAGTGCTGTTGGAAGCGTACTGCACGCTTTTAACAGGCGACAACCCACACATGCTGCCGTTCCAAGCTGCAGGCAGCGGGGAAGCGTGAGTGATGTTTCGCTCAGGTGGCATCGTATTCCACCGTCGCCCCGAAGCATGATTTCATTTTTGTTTTGCAGAGGAAAATCACAATGTGGCGATTGAAGGACAACGGTCGCTCGGGCACATCAGCTTTGCACACATCGGCGTCTCTTGCCGCAACAATTCGCACCAAGTGGGCACGTCAAAACTTTCCACCAAAATGCCATGCCACACTTTTAGAAACTGCACTTAGGCTGGATTCGCAGAACACAAACGTAACCTTGCCAAAGCCACGAAAACAACAACGCAAGCCTCGTGGCACTCGACCCCCACCACCAGCTCGGCGCGCATTGGCATTGACATCTTGTGCTGCAACAATTAGTGCAACACAGTGTATTACGTAGATGTCAACTAAGTCTGCCAATTTTTTTTTCAAGTGACTTCAGATCATACGTTTTCCCTGTTAGTACTTTTTTTAGATTCTGGGGTTTTACGTGCCAAAACCACGATTTGATTATGAAATACGCCGTAGTGGGGGACTCTGGATTAATTTTTGCCACCAGGGGATCTTTAATGTGCCCCCCAATGCATGGGACAGTTCTTTCTTGCGTTTTTTTATTGCAACAGCAATTATATATGGACACTGCAAGTACACTTCTGCCGTATAATATCCAAGCATGATAAAATCGTCGCCGCGTGCGAGGGTGAGCCGGTGATCGCGACCTAATCTCATGCTTCCTTCCCGCTTTCCTCCCCACATGAGGAAGCGTGCCGTCTTTCGGCAGGCACAAGGCTCCGGGCCACTGTATCTGCAATGCCATCTGCAACGGGGACAAGGTCCGCCATGGGAAGCAGGGTGTGCGCATTCTACTCGGGGCGGTGCAGTCAGCAGCGGGCGCCCGCCTGGGCCGCTGTATTTTGAAAGTAATCTGCGATGTGCAGAGTCCACTGCGCGCTGTCTTTCCGCGGCTTTGTCCGCGTTGAAGCAAGCAGCAGGGCAAAGGTCAATTTACTCGGTGCTGTTGCCATGCTTACTCACTCCAGTGTTTTGATAGAGAGCTTCTGCAATCATTGAGTGGGATGTGTTTATGTTTGCTTGTGTGCGCAGAACACCATGCTTATTAATTTAGTTAGTATGCCTATTTTACAACTTTATACGGCCGATAAAACTACTGTACTTTCTTAGTATAGCTGTCCACTAATTTTCTATCGCAATCAATGCTTCACCTTTTGGGCGAAACTGCAACCTTTATCAAAATGTATGAAGGAGGTTCTACTGTAACCAGCAATTCGAACTATTGGATTTGGCAGAAAATGAGCTACATATTTCACAAGTGGTCCATAGAGATGTGTCGTAGTCTCAGATACCGTCAGTTTTCCAAGATTTCATGTGACTAGCACCTGATGCATCAGTGCCTACGAGTGACGGCATTCTTGGCACAGTTCTAAGCATGCTGTCATCCGTTGACACGTCTCACGCTACAAAACAAAAAATAGTATCTTCGAAAGTGAGAGGACAAGAATACGGCCAAGTTTATCAACGTGTTGCAGCGTGCACGTACACTTACCTGCGACTGGGTCAGTTTGTATTTCAACCATTGTCATGCTTTCATTACAGATAGACAAAAGTACTGTCAATGCATAGACTGAAGCTTCATGTCCTGGCAACATACCGGAAGTCGACCGAGCTGCAATAGGTGCATGACCATTGTCCGGCGCTTCCCTCACTTAAAGCCCTCATCGGTGCAAACACAGAGAGTGACAAACAGTAAATGCAGGCTTTCAACACATAGCAGCTTGGTTGGGCGCTGTCAGTTTCGAGGAGGCACTGCCAACATGGCTGACAACCATGCAGAGAACGTATTAAAACCAAAATATTGCTATTCTTCCTCGATTCTGTGGCCAAATTGGCACGCTGGTGGCAGTCGTAAGTGTGCAGCTAAAGTGCCTAAGCATGGTTAACATTGTTTATATTTTTTTATATTATAGAGAGTACACGCAATATTTTTGTTGTAAATATATACCAATATCGCAACGTATCATGCGGGAACAAAACCATGTGAAAGGGGATTATAGAGTTAAACCTAGATATAACGAAGTCAGTAAAATCGGTATTTTGTTTTGTTATATCAAAATTTTGTTGTATAGAAATTCAGCCTTTTATGCAATATATATACAGTTTCCAATGGATTTTTCTTACACGGAAAGACGCCGTAGAATTTTTCAAATTATTGGGCAATCGAAAAAAGCAAATTTGAATGAGAAAATCCATTTTAATAAATTTACAGTCGGTGTGAATGATGCAATTTTATGCCATGTACGGCGGTATGAAAAGCGAAGCCAGCCACGCATTCGCGTGCACTCCGGCCCCACAGCTGATGGCGTCGCCGCACTGGGATGACGTATTAAGAAAAGCGCCAGCAAAGGGGAGAGAATGCTTCGTCTGCCCCTCGCTTCAACGGGTCACGGAAACTAAAGATTACACAACCTCCAATATTAAACGTGCAGTAAGACAGTTTACATGGTACCACGCCATATCAGCACACCCACCCTTTGCACATGCGGTAATTACCTCTAAAGCAGGGTGCACGGCTGCATATGCACTAAACTGCACTTACAGCCACGCGCAGCCACGGCTAAGATGCGTGCCTGAAATAGAGACACACGCCAACTTACCCCCCACTCCGCCCCCGCCCCCACCCTCGCATGCGCTTGATCACGTTACCCCGAGCTCGCTCCCCTCCCCCGCTTTCCCTTTGCTCGTGTGGGAAGGTGGCACTTGTGAAGCCACCATCTTTCTTCTCTCACCCTTGCACACTTTCACTGACACCTAAAGCACACAAGTGCGCAGGGCATGAGGTGTCCTCTGCTGAGAGACAGTTACTGTGATGCACTTTATCCTACTTTCACCTCTTTTCATTACGAATCTCCTTGGATAGGATCTTATCGCATTTGGACTTTATACAGAACATAATGCGGCTCCAGTTCGGCGGTCGCTTTTGTCGCGTGGCGTGCTATTTTTGAGAGGTGCATGTGCAAACAGCAGTTTGTAATTCAATCATTTGATGATCCGAGTCCACGAAAGTTTGCATTTATTGTCTCGGAATTCCGTTGCGGTGGCGATGAAATTTCGTTATATTGAAATCACAGACAAAAAAAAATTAAATTATGGGGTTTTACGTGCCAAAACCACTTTCTGATTATGAGGCACGCCGTAGTGGAGGACTCTGGAAATTTCGACCACCTGGGGTTCTTTAACGTGCACCTAAATCTAAGCACACGGGTGTTTTCGCATTTTGCCCCCATCGAAATGCGGCCGCCGTGGCTGGGATTCGATCCCGCGATCTCGTGCTCAGCAGCTTAACACCATAGCCACTGAGCAACCACAGCGGGTAAAATCGCAGACAAACGCACTTCATTATACTGAGGTTTTAAATACATGGTCTATGGACAAGAGGTTATGAAAAGCTAAATACTTCGTTATATTGAGGTTTAACTGTAATACATAGACATCTATGAGCCCTTTGCTGGGACTGGGCTATAGCGATGTTATACCCGAGAAAATGTATGAATAAGGAACATATCAGCAGGGTTCTACTGTGTTTTCACCAATTTGCTTTAGTAAGCCAATTTTTGTCCTCGTATCAAGGATATTCCAGCACCTAATTATCGCAAGAGAGCTGAAAGGCATTGCATGTCAAAGTTGTGATGGCAACTATGTGCTGTAGGTTTTGGCCCAGGAAATACTATATGGACATTGGAAAAAAAAATTTTACCTTTAGAAAATGAAGGCTCTGTATCGCCACCACAGTTCTCCGAATTTAAAATTGTGCACAACAGCACCGCAAGCACTGCCCACAACATGCTTCATGCCTCATTTGTTTTGTTTTTAAGCATCTATATGGTAGGTGAGAGATGCGTTAAGTTCCACTCAGCAGACTGTGCTTCGTTTTTATAAACCTGCTGTTTCTAGGAGAGAGATAAGCAAGGTTTCTAGACTTGGATTTACACATAGCCTAGTTGACATTCCATGCTTGAAATTTCTGAATGATGCTTATGTATAAAGATAAGATGGCATGGCTCTTCAGACACTTGTGATACCGGAGGAAGGAACAAACCAGCTTATGAAATGTGCCAGGCGTGTCGTCCTCATCCATTGACACCGCCTCAATGGAACTGGATGTTGCCGAGAGGGACTTCGGCAAGGAGGCAGCCACCACTTCATCCTCACCACTGCAGTTATCCTGCCACAGAAGGATATAAAATATATAACAATTAGCTGCCTTGACATGACTAGCAGAGGCAAGCCTGCTTAAAGCTTTGATTTGATTTTGATTAAAATGGCAGAGGTAGTAGTAATATTTCTTCAATGTCATCATAAAAATTTCGCTGTTATATCTCAACTTCTTTATTTACAAATTTCTTCTTTTGGGCTTGTCCCAAGCCTGTACAACTTACAAAATTACTCGTTCAATTCACTTATTCAAAGCACCGTGCATTCCAAAAAGAATAATTGAGGGCGTGACATCCTTAGATTGTCTTTAGTTCTCATTTTTTATGAGGTGACTGCACAACAGGCTGACGAAACTAGTTGAATCATTAATTCAGAAAAAGTTGCACTGGACAAGCAAGAATGTCATGTCCTGAACTGCACTTCAAAAAAATGTAAAAAAAATAAATAGACCTAGCAGTCATGAAGAAATCAACAGGAACAGCTGAGCAGGAGGCAAGAAAAAGTTGAGAAAATGGCTTTCAAAGGTGTGCCTTTGATTTAAAGGTATCAAAAGGCAACAGGACTGTAGTCATTGACGTCCTATCAATTGCAGGGCTTCTGGAGTGTTTTGCCTTTAGTCTGAAGGGCTTTTCTTGCCTTTTTTCGCCCAAGGCAGCCTTTTCCGCTGCTCTGTGAGGAGGAAGTTGGCCAGGTTGCAGACCAAATATTGCACAATATCCCACAAAAGCACAGTGGGTCCCAGGAATGTATTTGCATACAGCCTTGTTGATGGCCTTCTCTAGTGGAGCAGGAGGCTTACTCGTTAGCACCACTCAGATAATGCCTCTGTCGCATTCAATGGCCCATTTTTGTCCTTTTGTAGCAGTGACCAGATGGCTAAAAGGCTTTCAGCAGCATTTTGAATTTTGTTTCCTAGACAACTGAGGAGCTAGCTGCACAATAGAAATGCACAGCAATGCAGCTGAAACATGCATGGCTTGAAAGCCAGCACTTGCGTGGAGGTTTACCCGGTGTTTTTGCGGCCTAATGTTTGCACCAGTTACCATACTTTGAGAACATTGTATTGCACAAACTTTTTCCCTTTGAACCTTGTGAGGGCCTGGAGAGCTTACGGAATGCAGTAGAAAGATTGTTGAATATTGTGAGCAAAGCTGAATGTGACATTCTTGGTCTCCCCCTAATTTGCACTTTCTTTTTTTCACCGTCACATCAGACACACACTTTGGGTGTGAACGAATTGAAATAAGCCAAAAAAGCGAGGAAGTTGCAACCTGCACTGTAGCTCAAGAAACTGACAAAAAAATAAAATGAAAGCCAGACTTCAGTGGACTTCAGTGCGTGACGTGCTCGATCGCCAAAACTGGGAAGCCGATATACGAAATGCTTAGCCGCAGGTCTGAGGAGTTTGTGCGCAATGTTCTTGATCGCCAAGTCTAATGCGCTGATGCGCGAAATGCCTAACCGCAGGTCCTCAGGACTGCTTGCGCGATGTGCTTGGAAATAAACTTGGAAGCGAAGTCCAAAGCACCATCGCTCTAAAACCTTATCCACGTGTCCGAGGATACCACGCGCAAAGTGCTTGGTCGCGAAGTCAGTGTCGGCGATGCTTGGAATGCTTAGCCATGGGGTCTGATATGTACAGTAGCGGAGGGGCCAGCCGCACTTCTGCGATACCCGCACCACGCTCATTTCGACACTCTTTGAGGTCAGGGTGGTCAAGACGTCGAGAGCTCGCTAGGTGCAAAGAGCAGACAACAGCCCTACGAAGCGAGCGCCAGAACAATGGCAAACCGCGTTGTAGTCATGTGGTGGGGTGCAGCCAATCGGAGATTCCGAATGGCCTTCAATCATTTGTTTTTTGCGCGCTTGTTCTGTACGAAGGAGACAGCTGAAGCAGCAAATTTGAAGACTGAGAAATGCACTTTCCAACGAGACCAAGATAGCCATGCTCGGTTTATATGTAAAAACTGCAATATGATTATGAGGCACGCCGTAGTAGGGGATTCTGGACTAAATTTGACCACCTGGGTTTCTGCAATGTGCCCCCAATGCACGGCACACAGGTATAACACACTAACTTAGGCTGGTTGGTACATGTCTGAAGAAAACAAGTAACAGTGCTGAGCAATGGGACGTGACAGACCGACGAAGACTGTCTCAGTCAGGTCCCGTTGTTCAGCGCCGTTTACTTGTTTTCTTCAGGCACACAGGTGTCCTTGGATTTCGCCCCCATTGAAATACAGCTGCCACAGCCGGGATTTGACCCTGTGCCCCCTTCAGGCTTAGACACTCTGCTGAGATCCCCACAAAGAACTGTTTACGCACCCAATTGCTTTAAGTGGTAATGCTGTTGGAATGTCTCTACGTGCACATATGGGCAGCCAAAATGCAACAAAGTAGTAGTGTAAAACCTACTCCATGCTGATGGTGCGCCACTATCATCTCAGCAGTGTGTCATGGCTGTGCATTTGGTACATTTACCTAAAGCAGGTTATAAACTTTGTTGCATATCCACAGCAGGCAAAAAGCAAACACCAGAGCACGGATGCACTCGGCACAGACTGCGCAGAGACAAGATGGCTGCCGAACCCACACAGCATTTTGTGGCTACTGGGGTCGTGCTTATTTTTCTAACATGGTGTGCTACAGTTAACCAAGATGGCAGAAGAAAGGCTCGACTCCAGTTGGACGAGGCACATACTCTGCAGGCAGCTGCAAATGAAGCAGAAAATGGAGCGCATTCCCTCATGATTCCTATAATGCCTTGCCGGCAGCCACTTGAGGGCATGCACCTCTTTCTAAAGTCTTCTATTTAGATACACACACTCAAGCAGAGCCAGAACTGCAGACAGAAAACCAGTGACAATAGCATAACCACATTACACAGCTGACAAAAGATGTGAAGATATACTGGGTGCACAAGAACCAGTCGCTTTTCTTTTTATTCAAGTGCATAGTATGCATTTGCACAAACCCACCCCCGAAGCTAAATTCGTTGACAGGCTGAACTTGCAACTGTGCGCACTGCAAATGAGTGCCAAACTTGTGCCACAACAGAAAAAGCTATGTTCCTGGAAGCCTTAGCACCAGCTTTTAGAATGCATGCATTTCTTACGTCCCATTCCGTACAGCCTAGGCAGTTGATAAAATGTAAACATAGGCATGGAGTGCAAAAGGCAGTTTCCACACCTTCATCCATATTGTATTTCGCACTAAGTCCACTACCACTGCACTTCAAATAATCCAGTATAACATGCATGCACTTCGGACGAGACAGTCACAAAATTCGAAAATCCACCATTTCGGATAAAGGAACTGCCTTGAACCAAGAAGAACAATGCAGGTAAACATTCCATATTCTTGTCACCACATGCATACATACCATGTCACATAGCAGCCAAGGTTCATTTGAGTCAGAGACTTTAGCACATTCCCCACTGCAAAGACTGGTTTGACTGTCCTTGAAGTTGCCAACTGGTGCACTGACATGATGCAGCTTGGCACAGCCAAAGCCTCGCACTGCCTTTTCTAGCTCCTTCTCCCCCGTTTTGGCAAAGTGCAGCTGTGGCACTCCTGTTGTCACATTTGGGCTGTACAGAAAGATGCAACAATAGGTATAGGCCCAAGGAGCGCTGACAAATCACAGTAAACCGAAAAAAATTGTGTACAAATAACGAACAATAAGAATACCATATTGTGCATCTTCAGTGAAAAATTCATTAGCCACTTCTTAAAAGCTATCAGTAGCTCATATCCCGATGCACGCTGTATTATTGGTGTGTGCAATTACAGCATAATGGCAAGAAAGTTGAAATCCATGGGCCACTACTGTCAAGCTGAACCTTGTCAGGTCATGGTTTTGCAACTGCAAATGTGAGACATCACAACTATGGCTAAAGAATGAGCAGGGATGGTAGTACTACTGCATTAAGGACTGCTACCACTGTGATGAAATTCTGAACCTTCAACTGTATAGATTTCCTGGCAAGCCAAGGGAACATGAACACAGCAAGAAATGGACTGGCATTGATTAATGTTTTTTTGGTGGCTGCTACAACTGTTGTGGTTGCGATGTGGAAAACTGCCAACTGGTCATTTTCGTTTTCATTAATGTAGATGTAGATCACAACTGCCACACAGTGCTTAAGGTTTCGTGATGTTTCATACCTGCAACAACAAGTTTCACATTTGAGCGCATGGTCGGCCTAGTTTGGCTGCAAGATTAAATTGCGTAACACCAAAAAGCTGGCATATCCCACGTCCTATGAGAATCGATATTATGCAAAGCAGTGTGCGGGGAGCCTACCAAGTTAACGAAATGACCATGAGAGCACCAAGATGAAGGCGGCTGTTTTATGACCTACATGAGATTCATGTGATGACCAATCATGTATTGTTCGTCATACACTCTTGTCATACCATGCCAATTTTGGTACACACCAAGTTAACGAAACGACCATGAGAGCACCAAGACGTAGGCGGACATGTGGGGGGGGGCAGACCGATCGATTGATCCATCAAAAGACGCAGTGTAAAATGTAGGCGGGCGGATTGATCGATCGATAGATACTGTCAAAGTGGCAAATGTTTGCCAAGAAATGCTTTGCATTTAAAATTTGGCCACACCTGCAGACTCTACTGAACTGCTTAATTAAAACAACAGTACAGCATGTGGTGGCATCAAGAGAAAGCCAGTGTGTTTCGCCTGACGAGAATGTAGTTTCACCAGTACAGCGACACCCAGTGACTTCTCTCATGCCATGAATGTGCCCAGAGGTGTAGCATACAACCTTCCTCTTTAATTTAAATGAAATGGTGGAATTAGTTTCATTACTGCTGTAAATCACTAAGTTTGCACCATTTCTCCTACTCTAAACAAGTTGAGCATGCCATCACATTGCTGCTCTCTTAAAACTAAACCTGCATTTGTTTATTGCAAGAGTACGACTTTAATACAGAAGAAAAATGTTTTGATGCCAAACTTCTTGAATTCTTCACCCAAAGTGCGACACCACTGGCATTACAAAGCAAAATTACTGCTTTTATGGGGTTCTTTCTTTCATATTAAGATCATTCTTTATGAAAAAAAAAGCTGCAATACCCAGCTCAAGTTCTTGATTTATTTTCAAAAAGCAATGAAATGTATTCGATTTCATTATTGTTTTCATTGTTCATGTTAATAACTAAGCTCAGTCCGATATTGCATGACTACTTATAGGTGCGTCTGTTTTAAGTATACCTTACATTTACTACCTAACATTTCGAAGGATTGAAAGCGGTATGAATGTATTTACGCAGGGTAATATAATTTAGAATGACCTCACCGAGTCCAAGCAAATACTCGTTTCAAATAAGGATCAACATAGCTCATTTCAGTTACATATCTGCCATACTAAACTCACAGTTCAAGATCTTGCAGACAAGTGAAAGCATTGCTGTCATTCTTGAGTGTACCAGCAGCATACAGCTGAAGCACTGACAACAGGCTGCCTTGATATTGGTGTAACTTTGCCAAATCTGACTGAAGTTGCCTCTCCTGTTCAGCAGCCAGCAATTCAACCTGGTGGCACAACTGGTCCTTTCGTTGACAAACAGCAGCTATCTGCTGGTTGCAAGCAGTGTCTATGTCATCTTTGAGCTGAAGAAGAAAGTGAAATGCAGAGGTCAGGTCACAATCATAATACACACAATTGAAACAGTGAAAACATTGCTGCCTACACTAAACAAATCCACCCTGCTTGTCTTCTTGCTTTACAAAAACCTTTGTCCACTGTCAAATAATTAACTCATTAACAGTTGCTATCAGTTCAATATGCTTAGAACAGCTATACAACATATCTTTTTTTTATTTAGGAGAGCAAGGAACCTTTATTCAAATTTATGCTGTCATCCTTCCCAGTCAGATAGTTTTCCACAAAAACCTCCATTCCCCTAACAGAAAGCATTCCCAGCATGTAGCTATTTCATCAAGTAGCATGTTCTTTAATACCACTTTCTATGCATCAGTGCAAAAGAACTTCCACATCCTTTTCTTGTGTCAGTTTCCCAACAACAGAGGCATTGCACACCGACTACATGCCCATTCAGTCTCAACAGCACCACCATCTACATTGCACATTACAGAATTGTATAGAGAACACCCCTGTACACATTACTTTTAGTATACCCCAAGCACAAACCTTTCGTGGGAGATACACACACACTTTTAAAGTAAAGCTTTTTTCTGTGACCCCTCCTGGACTTTTCCAATTGCGGCTGCTGTCTTGCCCAATAGCTCACACTTCTAAAAAAATGCAACAGATCCATCGAGTTAGAATCTACATACAGTGAAGCTTTGTGCGAGTACATAAGGGTTAAAACACAAGTTTGTGTTCATAGAACGTCCGCAATAAGTGACACGGAAGGCATTATTCAGGCATTGTAGAGAGGCTAATGCAATGCCACAATGCATGCGAGCTTTCTGGGTTTTTTTTTTTCCCTGGCACAGCCAGCACTGCCGCTGCAACGGATGCAAGCACCATCTGGTGGTACTGCAAGGAACCCAGCAGCATGCATTGTTCGCTAGGTGGCCTATTCGGCAAGATAACAGCAAGGCCGCAGCACCTACGGTCACGAAACCTGGCGAGATTCGCTAAGCAAAGCTTAGCTTTAAAAAAAAAAAATCATGTGACCACAGGTGGGCTCGAGTGTCAGTCCCCCAGCACAGCTGCCCCATGCTCAACCTATTAGGCCACAATTGTGCGTATAGTTCTATGGTGCCAACACCAGCTCCAAGATGTTTGCCGCATCTCGCATTGCTTAGCACGAGTGCATGAGAGAACACGAGCGCGTGCCAGTTCCCTTTCATGCCAATGACGAAGAAACGAATAGGACATATTTCTAGCATTTGATTAACCACTTCACAAAAGCTTCCCTCCACTTGGATTTCAAGGTGTGCATTGGATCTGCATAATTTTTAAACAATAATTTACCTTTAGGCACAGCACAAGCAGCAACAAACTAGGAACAGCACAGACTGAAAAGTGATTGGCACACAGTGGCTTCCTCATGGACTTTACTGTTGTCGATTTCGCGTTCTTCAGGAACTTGCCTGTAATAATGTGGCTCAAAGCAAGTATCCCTCGTGTCCTTTCAGTATCAGAAGACTTAACAGCAGAAGCTGAGACACAGGCAAAATTTTTTGCGAACAATTTATTGTTTTGCAAAAATAACGCAACATTTGTTAAATCATAGAAAGAGCACCAATTCAGGTGAGTTTGCAGATATGCAAAGTGACAATGCTGTGAGCCACTGTCATTAATGTATATGTCAGTGACTGCAAACAATGGTGCTCAGATGTACTGCATATTTCACACTACTAAAAGAGTCCCTGAAACGTTTTTTTGTCGTACACCTAGACACAGAGGTTATCTTTCAAGGAACGCTTTCTCATAAGAATTTCATGTCAGCGCGCTATAACACAGGTACAAGTGGTTAAACATTATGCTCCCGTTAAGGAGAGACGCTCCTCGAAACAACTTTTTTTTTATCACTTGTATTAGATGTTTCAAAATTCACTGAAAAATTGAGTTTTCTATGCAGATTTCAAATATGGCAATACTTTTTGTGTAGCTGTTATAGTTTTAGAGTTATGTGATGCACAATGGCAAAATATTGTTATGCAAACAAAGGATTGAGACTGCAGACTATTTACAAAGTATATGTACACGGGGTAACTGCAGCGCTGGCCAGTTCAGCGGACAGCTCAAGAGCCAGAGAGCGTTCGTCTTCGTCTGGGCGCCCGCGTGCATCGGCCACAAGAAACACGCAATATGCATGTATCAATACAGTCATCGTTATGGGCACTTATTTATGGAATAAATTTTCACGAAAAGCATTCATGCTGTAGCTTGTTTAGCTCTTTGTAGATCGCACAGTGCCAATATCTAGCAAAACAGTGTGTACAATTACTGTTCAAAAAAATTTGAACATTTCACCTAATTTTTCTTTCTCAATTCTCTGAAACATAACCATGTACTTTTGCAACTTAGTGCTTGTAGATATTGCAATTTCAAGTAGATAATAGCACTGTACACTTCAAAGTTAAGTATGCTAACTTTCATTAGCATAAGACAATTGCAAGTGTACAAGGTTAATTTCATGCGACTGTGAAAAAAAAAATTGTTGAAGTGTCCTAATTTTTTTTAGTTCCAGTAATTGTACATGTTTGAATAGATATCGGCACTTTGCAGTCTACAAAGAGCTAAATAAGCTACAGCACAAAGCGTTTTGCGAAAATTTATTACACAATAAAGTGCCCGCAAAATCACTATTTTGCCATTGTGTAGGACTTAAGAACTATAGAAGCTACACAGAAACCAATGACACATTTCAAATCTGCTTGAAATGATCTATAAGTGGGTGGATTTTCAAATCTCTAGTACAAATATTAAATTTTTTTTGAGCAGCAGTTCCCCTTAGGCTGCGGCAATCCCCTTGAACTTTTACACCATGAGGCCATCAGTATCCCGCCTCCTTCAAGCACTAATGCAAGTGTTGCCTACTTCCAGTTTGAACTGAGCGTGTCCGCACGTCTTTTTCCTCGTTTTTCTACATGGAGCTCAATTTAAAGGTGAACTGCATGCGGCAGATGCAGATCTGATGGCACTACACACAATTTTCACTTTTCTTTTTTTTTAGATGCTACATGAAGCAAAACACAGACGTATGTTGCCACAGGCATTCGCCGCATCGGTGCAAGCACGTATGTAAGGTACAAACTACAATGTAGCTGTTTCTGGTAGTACATCAGTTTGGAAATTGCCTGATGACATGAAAATATCTAATATGTACGCTTACGACCGTTTCTATATTACGTTTATAGATTTCTTAGCATCCATCAGAGGAAAAAGGAAGTGCTGCTGCTAAACTAACTTGTGAATGCAGTGAAATGGGCTATTTATAATGTTTTCACTACTCTAGAATGTAAAAAAAAGAAAAAGAAGTACATCTGTCAGGAATTAAACCCACTTCTTGCATGCGAGGCAGAGGCTGTACCACCACACCAAACTAACTCAAGATGGCAGCTTTGAGAGACATTTTGACAGGTTGTAAAGCATGTTAAATTTCCTTGATAATGCTTTTTTTCCGGATCTCAAATTGTTAGGTTATTTTTCTGCTATCAATTTGGGCGAATTATATACAAAACTTGGCTCTCTGGCAAATGCAGAACCTGCAGTTACCGATGATTCTTTTCAAAGCTACGGGTGACTGCTGTGTTGACCAAGGAAGCTGGTGTTGACATGCAGCGCTCACGTCTTCTACAGCATGTAGCCCCTGCTGTATACTCCCTTTACACATCTGCAGTGCAAGATGAGTGTAATACTGCATCGGTGCCATTTGTGTTCCTGCCACCAAAGAAGACATCGCTGCTCCTATTTTCATGCGAGAACCCCTTCGCATCCCGATCGGCTGCCATCACCAGAGCTGTAGTAGACGATCTGCACTATCAGGCAGAAGTGGGCCACTGATTTAAAGAAATGTCTAGATTTATTACATTTGTGCACTTATTCTTAAGGGTATACAAATTACTATGCATATGTATGCATAGTAATTTGAATATAAGTAACTGAATATAAGCTTAGTGCATCGGCATGTTTCAAGCATTCCCGTTGACGCAACATAGGTAGCCAATCAGCTCACCCGACTGACATCATGCACGCCTGCTACGTAGCACGAGATGGGGTGGCTCAAAACTCAATGGAGCAGCACTGCTGCAATCGGTAGCGATGCACATTTTTAAAACCTTATAATAAATTACCGTATTTTTCGGTGTATAAGTCCCAGCTTTTTTCTGAATTTTTCGTCAGTGTGTCTTATAGAACGGTGTGACAAAATTTATTTCCTCCCCCCCCCCCCCATCCCCGCCCAAAAAATCGGATAGGAAGCATGCTGGGTTGACCTCCTCTGGCAGGTGCTACGGGCAGTGTGCATGGAGGAGCCGGCTTCTCGTGATCAAGCTGCCGAGCGACGTGCAAGGAGGACAGAGCAGCAACGCAAGCGGCGGCAGGCTGACCATGAGCCGACCAACTCTGAAATTGTCGCATCTGCAGATTGTTTTCAAGATACAGCGCGTGCCACTGTGCAAACTATGCAGTTGGTACCCAAGTAAGCCCCCCTCCCTCCCTTCTGCGCAATTCGGCTCATTGTCACTGCTTTCACTCGCACGTACAGCATACGGCTACAGCGTACTAGAAGGGGGGTAGTGTGTTCAGGGAGGGCCCATGGCTGAGGCTCCTTTTGTAGAAATCGCCAGGTGGCGTCACTTCAGCTCGTAGCATCCATCCATTGTATGGAAGCCGCCATGTTTCCCCCGGCACGCTCTGCAACGACGGCTCGTTGCGACAGTTGTGCTTGAGAACTTTGGAGCTTTTTCTTTTTCTCAATTCAAGGTCCTCACATGCTTCAAGGCGGAGTATTGCATGAGGAGGAATAAGTAAAGCTAAACATTGAAAAGGATAGCGAGCAAACTTGTCGCATAAAATTTGGCATTATGAATTCAAGTGTTGTACAATAGTTAGCTGTAGAAGTCACAATTGTTGCTTATACATTGTTAGGCTGCAGAAAGTAACTGCGGAAATGCACATGCAATTGTTACAATTACGTGTCGCATGAAAAAGGTCATCAATGCAGATGTCACTCAATATATGGACATTCTGTAAAGAGTGGCTACTTAATTTCTGGAAGTCCCAGGATCAACACTATTGGAGATAGCAAAAGTATTAATAAACATTATAATGTAATTACTCAGTTATTTAGGTAATATCAGTAATGCAAACCAACAGTACACTTAGTTCCAATTAATCAGTAACTAATCAAGCAAATGAATAATTGATTTTGAGCTAATTCATTGTTAATCAGTGCTTAATTAATTCATTTATTTTATTTACATCATACTGCAGGCCGTGTGGCCCAAGCAGGAGGGGCAAGGTAACAAATAAATACATACTAAAGGCAGACTTGCGAAATATGATACTTGAGAAATGAAACAATATAGCATGAAACAGCAACGTTAATTAGGAAATACTAATAATATGAGTCTGAATTGATTCAGGGAAATTCAGATGATGGAAAGGGATGAGGTTCCATTCTTCGATAGTTCGAGGAAAGAATGAAAATTTAAAGAGGTTTGTCCTGGCAACGTAAGGGGAGAGAGCGAGGGAGTGGGAATGACGGGTTTTCCTGGATGCAGAATGAGTTATGTATGGACTAGGATCTAAAGAAAATTTACAGTTTAGGAAGGAGTAAAGGAACTTCAGGCGTATTATTTTTCCCCTCGTTTGAAGGGTGTGAAAACTACTTGTTCACAGTAATTCAGTTATAGACATAATAAGTTTCACGTACATATGTTACTTCAAAGCTGGATAATTAGAAGTCATCCAATATTTTATATTGCATTCACATATTTATATTGCAGCGACAACCGCTGTGTACAATTCAAACAGCAACACATCATCATCATCATTCATTGGACCCTTAAGGACCCTTTACAGGGTATTACATAAGGGGGGGGGGGAGTCAGACATACAAAAGTCAAAGATGTTACAACAAGAATGAATTGAAATAATGCAGGTTAAGTAATGCAGTGAAATAAGATAGGAGTAAAGGCGACTTCAAATGCAACAACACTTGGAATGCAAAGAGAAATCGTACAATTCTAATTTCCAAAATGTGAAAGCAACTTCTCTTTAAATTCTTCAGGATCATGCTCCATGGCAATTGCATCTGGGAGTTCATTCCATTCCTGGATTGCTGTGGGTAAAAATGATTTATTGAAGGCAGAAAGAAGTTGGTCCATACAGGCGCTATAAACTGAGTGAATTGAATAGCTGTCGTGACGAATGTGCTGGTGGTAGAAGTGATCTGCGCAGATGTTGAAAATGGTAGTACAACTTATGGAATAAGCATACACGCAATATCTTGCATCGACAGACTAATGTAGGTAGACTGAGCGATGACTTAATACTACTGATACTAGTTTTGTAGTCATATTTTGAAGATATGAATCGAGCAGCACGGTTCTGGACCGATTCTATTGCATTGATTAGATATGTTTGATGTGGACATCAAATTCCGGAAGCGTATTCAAGATTTGTTCGAACAAAAGTTTCGTACGCCACTTTACGGACGGAAGGGGTGACAACAATAATGTTCTTCTGATGAAGCCTAGTGTTTTAGAGCTGTCGGCGATCAGTTACTTGATGTGTTTCGAACAGATTAGATTGCTAGCGATTAGAATACCGAGGTAGCAATACGTTTGTACTTGGGAGATATTTACTGTGTGTAATGAGTACGCATGGGTGATGTTAGTGTGCGTGCAGGAAATTTGAATAAATTTGCATTTAGAAATGTTAAGCTGCATCAACCATTTGGTACACCAGTTATCTATTAAATGCAAGTCGTTCTGAAGAAGCGCCTGGCCGGACTCTGTATAAATTCGACGATAAAGGACACAGTCGTCCGCGAAGAGGCGTATAGATGATTAAATACCACAAGGGAGGTCATTAATATAGATGAGAAAGAGAAGGGGACCAAGGACTGATCCTTGTTGAACTCCAGAAAGTACCTTGCTTGATACACCTCAGGCAAGAGTTTATTTTAAACAAATGCGTTGTTTGAACTACCTAAACTACAAAAACAAAATCACCAAGGTGCCTACCAAGTTGACATTTTCAGTTTCCCCCAAGTTTTCCAGGTTTTCCCTGAGTGACACGGAACATTATTTATGTCAAGACAGGCTACACCACATCGCCCGATGCTGTCACTCTCAAGCAAGCATTTAAAAAAATAAAAACAACTTAATCCAGTTTGAATAATGAGTAGAGTATTTTATTCACAATAGAAAACTGAAGAGAGGGAATAGTAAAATGGAGAATTTCTCCGAAAAAGATTATAAAGCCCATTGCTAATCAAGTCAAACATTTTCAAATATGAATAAAAAGACGAATACAGAAGCAAATATTTTCGAAAATGAGCTATCTCTATCACGTGATAGCAAGATCATTGGTATTAGGCCCGAACTTTGTCAGAAGTGAGATTTTCTCAGCAGCTGGGAAGTCAACCTCAACTGTCCTCGCATACTCTCAGCCCATGTAAATGCCTGTGTTGCCTTTCACTACTTTAAAGAGTTTATTTTGGTTTGGCTCAGGGACACCTGCATCTTGGCATCAGCCAACACTGCTTCTTTAGCTCAAGCTCCTTCAAAGAAAAGACGCCGCAGTTCCTTTCCCCATCATTCCTCAATGTGACGGTCATTTCTGTTCTTGTCTTTGCTTCAGTGTGCGTTCGTTCCACGGACCACTTGAAGCATCATCTTGGTCAGTTGTACAGTCTGCGTCCGATTTTTCGGACTTCCTAGGGGCCACGAATACGTCCACAAAAAAATGAATGATGTCTTTTATTGCACTTAAGGGCTCATATCGTCACAAGCACGTCCAAAAAAGCTCTAAAGGCCTGTCAGTACACTTATTAGGCATACTGGTGCTCGTACTGCGACAGGAGATGGCGGGTGCACGCGTGTGTAATTATCGAGTGCGTACCGTGTCCCGTGACAATTGCCCCTTCCACGCTTGTGAAGCTTCGCCGCGATACTTCACGTACGCTTCACCGCGTAACAATGCTATGCTGAGGCGAAGCTGCCTTTCAGGAACCGGTATTATGTAACGCGCATGCTTTCTAAGCTTCGAGGCCAATCGCGAGGATTACAGAGGCAGAGTAGGTGCCATTACTGACAGCGGCGAATTTTTTCAATGAAAAACACGGCACCGAACGGCAAGAACCGTAATGGCGAACGTCGAAGCAGCTAGGCCTCGCGTTGCCGCGGTGGTGGCTACGGCTGCCAGTAGATCTGCGTACAAGAGCGCTGGTTCGAGGCGGCGGGATAATCGAAACGGCGGTGCTGGCTACGATTAATGCCGTTTCGGACCTACGGTCATGGCAAAACGTCCAGAAAATCGGACAGCGAAGGGTTCTTGCGTCTGAAATTACAGACGTTCTTATACATTGACTATGGGGCACGTGGTGGTGCCACGAAGCCGTCCCAAGCGATCTTGCGACAAGCAACACAATGGAGATGGCTGTCGCGTTCGCTGTCGCCTACAAACCGTACCCCATGCGAGCGACGTCTCCCCGGTGTTGCCGGTATGAGGGCAGCAATATAGGCGCCGAAACTAGCGTGACGCGTGCTTTATTAACTTAAGTTGATGTGTTTTACTGTGAAAAGCAGCACAAAACATTTTTGAAGGTCTTCCAGTAGGTTCTTATCCTTGTACTATAAAAATTCAATCATTTGCTCGTTTCGTGCCACAATCTGTGGTACTTGAGTGATGTACATATAGTTCCAGCTTCGCGCTATTGGCTAGTCGCTCATAGCACTTCTGGGCAACAAGCAACAAATTCTAGATTTGCAGAACAGAGCGATCGCACGACAAGACTGAGCGATCTGTTCAAGCGATGGCCTGATCCGTCGCTCGAAGCCACCGCTCGTGGGGTTTCGCCTTTATCGGGCATTTCCCAAAAATCTGGCGCCCGGCAAATCGGTTGTTGACTGTACATTGGTAGCTCCTCCAGCCGACGACACGGCGTCAAAGAGAATTAGTCACAATTCCTCTCTTTTACTCGAGCCAGCAGTAGAGCAATAGGGTTGCCAGGTCATCGGGAGAAAAAGTAGCCGACAATTCTGAAAAGTAGCCAAGAAAGCCGCCAACTGCGGCAAAAGCTCTCCTTGGTAGCCAAAAAAGTAGCCAAAGTGCGACAAACCAACAATTGTCAATATTTTATGCAAAAATTAACAAGAAAAAGGCAAAAAAGACCTGTAGTTTCCTCCTGCACTGATGAACAAAAAATAACAGAATACAAACACCAAAGCGGTGTCGCCAATTTCAGTACAATAAGCTCACTGCACGCCATACTTGTGCCATTGACTTCCCTTTAAATGTTTACGTGCAAACTGTCTGACGTCGCACACGTTTTACTTTCCCTCGTACGCAGTCGCAGTCACATAAACACTGGCACCTGTAATGTCATGGCTGACATGACGCGTTTTCGGTTGTTGCAGTCGTTTCTGGCGCCAAGGACCATGGTCTTCGAGATTCTCTATAGACTTGACCGTCGCTGGGGGTGAAATTAGGACAAACTATCGCTTCCATACTACGAAGGACACAAAAGCATTGCCTTTATGATTGGTTGATTCCTGTTACTCAGAGGGAGCTGCTTGGGGTTTGTTAATTATTCGTCCACGACAGTCCCGGACTGCCCGAGACGATTTCAGCCAAGTGTTGCATATGAAGCATCTCGAGCAGACCTGGATAGCCCAGGATGACAAGTCGAAGACGCCCACTGACCATATGGCGGCTACGATTTTTCAGCTCCTGAATTTGCTTCCGAAGCTTGCAAGGCACAAAAGCATGGCCTTCAAGATCTGGCATTTGAGGCTGTTGCTTCAAAGCGGCCATCGGGGGGAGAGTGATTCGGACACTACCTATATGAATTACCAATGTGAAAAGTAGCCAAGTCGCCAAGCACAATTTTCAGATGCCAAGAGCCTTTAAAAGTAGCCAATTTGGTAAGAAATTGACAAACCTCACAACCCTGCTGATAAAAGCAGGAATGAGCAATGGGAAACCCTATGTGACGAATGCTGGCGACGGCGCTGCTGTCACATGGGCTGGCATCCAAGTGCTGGACTCTTCCACACTTTCGACCTCACGGCAATGCATGGCGCATGCTGCCCTTGAACACACTACCCCCTTCTAATACACTCTAGTACAGTGCGTGGAGACGATGTTATCGCTCTTGGACTTCATATTAAACATTGTGGCGACCACGATGGCAGAAATGCGCCTGGAGTGTCTATCATTGCTTGTGCATTACCTGCGTTCATGAAGTGAAACATCACTATCTTTTTTTTTAAATCACTTACACTGGTACAACTTATATACTTCTTTCCAGAAAACTTGCTGCATTAAGGGGAGTGCAACTTAAATAAAAGGTGCGACTTATAGACTGGTAAACACGGTACACACT
Organism: Dermacentor andersoni; assembly: GCF_023375885.2. NCBI lineage: Eukaryota > Metazoa > Arthropoda > Arachnida > Ixodida > Ixodidae > Dermacentor > Dermacentor andersoni. The sequence goes on along the minus strand of NC_092814.1, from coordinate 184,874,373 downwards.
TTATGCGGGGCGCTTAAATGTGTCAATGATCAGAACGACCTACCCTAACAATTCAGTATGTTTGTACAAAATTATCAAAAATCGTTTCAGGGACCCTTTAAACATGCAAGAGAGCAGCTCGCATAGCCACCAGCACCATAGAGCATTAGCCAATGGGTGCAAGAAACCGCCACAAACAGGCATGCAGCACCCGTCAACAGCGGACATGACATATGCTGGACCCCTGGTGCGAACTCGGGCCCAGCAGTAAACACTCCAACCACCTGCATTCAGGTTACGTCTGAGCCGCGGAGAAGGAATAATTTCTCCGTGGTCTGAATGGAGCAGTACATGCCTTTGCCCAATGTATGTATTATCACACTACCTATAGGTGCTGCTGAACACCCATCCTTCAAAAGAAGAATGATGGGCTAGTTGGTATGACATTTAAGTGATGTGTAGCGCAAATGGGGCATGCACAGCAGACAAGATGAAGCTCCAGGGTCATGTCTTCGTCTTCTCTGTTATGCGTGCCAAGTTTGTGCTACGCATCATATAATGCCCATCCTTCTCCATCTGGCATTTCAGCATGTGTGTTCCCTATGAGCTAACTCTCTCAAGTTTGGTTTTCTTTTTGTTTTGTTTTTTTTTGCACTCACTTGCAGATTTTCATCAAGAACTGCTCACATTCAGAGATTACCTGTACTTGCCCTATTCTAAACAGTGGTGAGATGCATGAAAATGTTTGACAAAGAAAGGTATACATAAGCACAAAATTGCAGGGGCCTCTTACATGATATAGATGTTTGCTAAGGTGATAATTGCGAAGCTTACCAAAAATCACTTTTCTTCCTGTGAAATGTACATTTATCTCTATGCTAGTGCCATTGTGGGAAGCTAAACATTTCAACAGGATAATCTGGATGGGTTAATCATGAAGCGAACAATGTTTCCAAACGAACATTACGTGCCATTCAAAGTTAAACCACCAAGGAAAGAGCAGACTCGTGCTCCCAAAAACAGGTTTAATAAATCTGTTTTACTGTGACAGCAAATCAGAACTTCAAAGTGCGCTTGCCATGTCCATCATTATCATTATGCCGTTTCCGGGATGCCAACGTCATCGTGTTGTTGGAAGGCCACCTTGTCACCGTCAAGTTCTTCCTCACTATACGGCAAAACAAAACTTTGCCACTGAGACTGAACTTGCAACACTTCGGCAATGTGCAATAGGAGCCACATGCCCTAGCCATTGAGCTATCACACACTTTTCAGGCTTAGCAGTTTGTGCAGGATTTGTAGCATGCACAATGATGACTCTGGTTAACTTCTTGGATGAGTTGGTGTTTACTTAACATGATGCTTTTTACGCAAAAACTTGAAAAGAAAGAAAACAGTGAGAGTCAAAAGGAAAGACTAGCGCTACACTTACAACTGTTTATTCCGAAAACAGCATCCTATATATACACAAACATACACATGTGCAAACACATAAAATACGCTAAGGACACCAGTAAGCCGAAGGCATTATTATCACTTTTTTATATAATTAGCAATCTCAGTTCCAAATCATAAAGCGTAACCGTATAACGCATGCAGGATGCACCAGTTGTTTGGATATGGTAGGCCTCATGTGCCGTTTTATTCTTGCTTCTGCCTAGGATCCTGTCATTAGAAAACAGTGGTTCACAGTCTGACAAGACCTGCAATGCACAGACAAGTGTGCAGTCATATCCTTCTTTAAAATATTTGCATGCTCTCTCATTTGGTTGTTGACGAAGCACCCAGTTTGCCCAATGTAGCACTTGCCACAGCTGAGAGGAATCAAACCACTCCAGCGGAGCAATGCACGTAACGCTTAACGTGCTGTACTGTACACCCGTTCATAGCGCCACCCGTGATTCGGGGGCAGAGACAGGCCAGCTTGCTCGGGGCGGAGAAGACCACAGGTACTCCATACCTGTTCACCACCTTCCTAAGGTTGTGGCAAACCCTGTGAAGGTACAGGACCACTTATGCCTTTTTTCGAACTGTTTTTTAAGTGCTTACCCCAAGCAGGTTGTAGCAATTCCTCGTATATTATTCAAGTGGGTGGAATCATGTGGTAACAGCTCTTTTTTAGCGCTTGGTGAGTAGCATTTCTATTGGTGCTACTCAACATGGTCTAAAAAAGAGCTGTTAATATACGATTCCCGCCCACTTGAATATTATAACATGGGGGATTGGAACAACCTGCCTGGGGTCAGCGCTTAAAGAACTGTTCATAGGATCAAGATGAGTTTTTACAATCAGATTGAGCGGCTTTTAAAAGCCGGCTACCCTTGCTTGGTGTTGACGTCAGTGGGGGAAGCTTTGCTCCAGAAGCTGAAAGGCAACAAAAGGCCTCCTAACATGGGTGATGAAGTCGAGTGCAGCGCTAGAAAAAGAGGCACAAGTGATCCCGTACCTTCACAGGGTTAGCCGCAACCTTAAGAAGGTGGCGAACAGGTATGCAGTGCCTGTGGTCTTCGCCCCAAACAAGCTGGCCCGTCTTTGCCCCCGAATCACGGGTGGCGCTACGAATGGGTGTACAGTACAGCAAGTTAAGCGTTACGTGCATTGCTCCACTGGAGTAGTTTATTTGATTCCGCTCAGCTGTGGCAAGTGCGAGATTGAGCAAACTGGGCGTTGCATCAACGACCGAATTAGAGAGCATGCAAATATTTTAAAGAAGGATATGACTGCGCACTGCAGGTCTTGTCCTGACTGTGAACCACTGTTTTTTAAAATCAGGATCTTAGGCAGAAGCAAGAACAAAACCGCACATGATCTGTTAGAGGCCTACCATATCCTAACCACTGGTCTAGCCTGCGTAAGTTTAACTACTGTTATGCTTTACGATTCAGAATTGAGATTGCTAAGCATTTAAAAAGTGATAACAATGCCTTTGGCTGACTGGCATCCTTTGAGTGTTTTATGCATTTGCGCATGTGTATGTTCGCGTATATATAGAATGCTCTGTTTCCAGAATAAACAGTTGTATGTGTAGCGCTCATTCCTTTCGCCACTCACTGTTTAATTTTTTTCCAAGTTTTTGTGCTAAAAAGCATCATGTTAAGATGACTCTGAAAGTAATACTATCTGCACATCTACTTCAGAGGCAAGAGCAGCCAATACACTCATGCAGCAAAGCTATTCCTTGATTCAGCAGTAATTAGCAGCCCTGCTTTCAACTCTGCAGCAGTTGTCTTCAGTGGTCATCTCCAAAAAAAAGAAGGCTTTCCACTGTCTTGGAAGTCCATCAACAAATTGTCATATCACGCCACCATCACTATCACTGTGTTGTCTTTACTGAATGCAAGTGACAGACAGTGCAGATTTGCAAAAAGTTTTGCACAAAGTTGGGAGCGTAATGAGTTAAAGGGATAGAGTGCTGTCGCAATAAACAAGCTCAGAGTTAGATGAACAACTGAAATCAGCGAATTTTCTGATTTTAGCACATTGATCAGTGCATATTACCGTCAGTTAACATTGCTGACATTCATGCACACCAAAGCAAGGTTTGCCAACAGAATTATTTTACATTTTACATACTTTCAAAAGTAACTCTTGGCAGGTCTGGATACCTTCAAAGATACAATTTGTTACAGTACGAAAAAAAAGGCCCCATAAATATGTGTTAGTTCCCTTCAAACTGGGGTTTGAGACTAGTGATAGCTCTGCAGTTATGTAATCACCCCCTGTATGTTTTATATGGTTCTGTCATACTAATGAAAAGGACTGAAGAAATTCGATTCAGTTAATGTCAGCATCCCGTTGACACTGCTTCAAGTTCAATTGCAGTGGGTGACAACTTAAAACACACTTTCCACGTAGACAATATCACAGTTTAACGAAACTGCACTTCCTGAAATATTTGCAGTCATTAGCCGCTTGACATTCCAACACTTATTTGAGGACTCTTCTAGCACAAGTAGCCCTTGAACCAGCAAACTGCTACAGTTGAAGCTATTTGACATGACACGTCAAGCATCTTGCTTCATGTATTAAATGCTTGGTCGCATTTCAGGTAGGGGAAATGTTCTGGCTATACTAGGAGAATGGCAGCAAACTTGAGAGTAGAAAGAAATCGAGAGGCAGACATAGACAAAGACAGGAAGGCGGCTGCAATGCTAAGTTGATGAGTGACCTACAAGGTTTTTTTTTTTTAAGAAATCAATGGAATTGTGTCTTATGTCCCTTGCAGTGCATGTTTTGGGAAGCATGAGCGTGCTTTAACATACTTTATTATTTTATTTAATTGACCAAACCATGCAATGAAAAAGCTAGATAATGGCTTGTTCACTACTTCCAAAATAAATGACACCGTTACGAGGGCCCCCGAATGGGACTGTTTTAACACAATATGCTTCTGTTCTGACTAAACTACTCGCTATGTAACAGATACTCACAGTTTCGCAGTTGTTTTGGAGGCACTTCCTGCTTGTTTCAATTTCATTTATCAATTCTTGAGCTTTATGCACCTTCTTCTGAACAGTTTCGACAAAATCCATGTTGCCGCCGTGCTATGCCTCCGTGTACTGCAATCAAGATAAGCAAGATCACATAAGCGGATGTCAAATGATCCCTGCACATGCACTACTACCACAGAACACCTACTACATCTACTGCTCCGAAACCGGCTTAGCGTTACAGCTACATCCGGACTAGTGCGGACGGCTCTGCTGCAAACACGCATTAATAAAAGTTCGCGCTACAAGCTCTTGTTTCATGACAGTCTGGTTAACATTTTCACGGCCCGTTCCAGCCTTCAGTGCCCAAGAAATCGGCCACTCGACTTTTCCGTCAAGCTAGGCCTAATATTACGTAGTACAGGCGGTTCTGAGTGCGAATGAATGAAAATACAAGTCACACTTAAGAATTCACGAAGACTATATCAGTGTCCAAACGAGCTCTATGCGGTTCTGCTTTGCAATGAAGTAGCACACTACACAAAAGAGTACGAAAACTTCGACTATTGTAAACAGCAGAGCCTGGAAACTACCGCAATACTGATAGCATCTGATAGACTCACAATTCAGTGATGCAGTCAATTCCAAGATGCTCCACAATTTTTCCTAGCTATTTCGTCTCACAGAATAACTATGAATACGAAAAGCTTTGCAGGTGGTTACTTAGCGCAGTTTCACCATAACTTTGTCCGCCTCCTCGCTCACTACGCTAAGGTCGCGTGCGACAACTGCGGTGGTGTCGGCAGTCAGCACCGGTCAGCACTGCCAAAGGCTTACACACATGAGCACATAGTGGGTGTATTCCGTTGCTAGCCAGCATCGGAGACAGTCTACGTCACGGTGGTAGCATGTAGTCTACGTAGACAGCTACGTGCCGAGACCAACGTTACTACGTGACTGAGGCAGCTTCGATACCATGTAATGGAACGCGTTCCGAACCGTCTGGAAGACGTATGGAAGACGCTTTTGCGACGTGACGCCACCTTGTGGCGACAAAAAAAAGTTGAGAAAAGCACGCATTATGTCTGCATTTTATATCTTTGTGCCTGCAAACCTATGAAAAACACGATGTTGCGCAGTAAATCGTGTGTACGTTTTCTTATGCGCAGACATGGAGGAAGGGAAAAATTGAGCAGGGGCCCCTGCCGTCATTCTTTGTGGAGCTAAGTGAAGCCTAAAGTTGGCGTTGCTCCGCCATGATATCGGGTTTATACTCTTCTCTCGTTTACATTTCTCGCGAAATCACCTCAATCTCCAAAAGTAGCGCCAACCATTTCCTTCCTCCTCCGCTCCACTTCCGCGCTCGGTGCAGCCTCGACAGTGGCGCTGCCTATGTTGTCCCTGCTGTAGCAGACGGCGGCTAACGCACTACCGGAGGAAGTCAGCGGAAAAGTTCGTTCGAGCCCTGCGGAGCAGTTTTTGAGGCGAAATTTTGCTTAGTCAGTCGGTAACTGGCCTTATTAATATAATGCTGGAATTGCGCAAAAAAAATAGAGGGAAGGACCATTCTTTAATTAAGGTGTAAAGCGCCCGCACGTTGAGAGTTCGTGTTGCTGAAACACGACGCATGCACACGGTGTGCTCAAACACGCGCGTAATTACCTGTTTCTGGTTTTGTCTGCGTGAAAGTATGTGCACGTGGTTTCGTAGGTTCATTTACGTACCTGCAGGATACTTTTTATTGGGCCGGCGCGTGAGATATTCCAGCTGTCTGGGGCCAGCGTACCATAGCAACATGGCTGCTTCTACTCCATGCATGTATCTCATGCACGAGTTGTGGTGATGAGCAATGTTTTCACACGTAGGCAGTATTGTTAATTTGAACAACGAACCAGACATGAAATCGTATATTATTTATTACAGTGCAAGTGGTTGCAATTTGATAGCAAGAACGAACTTGATGGGACAACTGGACAGAGGTTCCGAAAATAATTATCCCCTCCCCCCCCCTTATTAGCACCTGTGACACTTTTGTTGAAGTACTAATTAATTATATCTGCATACTACGTGCGTCTGTATTCTTCTGCGTTGTTAATTTTCCCAGGAAAGCATGTTGCTTTAACTAGAACACGTGCACAAGACTAGAAAAACATTTCTTGGGTTTTACGTGCCAAAACCACGATCTGATTATAAGGCACGCCGTAATGGGGGACTCCGGATTAATTTTGACCAGCTGGGATTCTTTAACATGCCCCCAATGCACGGGACCCGGGCGTCTTTGCATATCGCCTCCATCGAAATGCAGTCGCCGCGGCCGCGATTTGATCCCGCGACCTCCCGGGATCAATCCGTCTGCGCGTACTTTCGTCGCACTGGGCCGGCAATGGCGGTCGGAGCGCACTGGAAAAAAAAAAAAATACTCAAAAGCACGACGTGTGCTTCCACGTGACACACATTGGCCAATGGGGGAGCGGCGGAGGCTGGGGCGACAGGAGGCGTGGAGAAGGAAACGCCGAGGAGAGCGGGGTGGCGGAAAGATCTAAGAATGACGCTATTTTGGAAAATTGAGAGGATTTAATTATGAGCACGCCGGGGCGCCAGCTACTGCCCTAGCGGTCATAAACAGAACGACACAAACGGGACCACGACCGGACTCAACATTCTAGAGAAAACAAGTTTACTTCTTTTATCTAGAAACCTTAGGCTTTTGTAGAGGCTTGCGCGATGTCAGCCCACGGAATCGCACCATTCGCTCTTATGTCATCTGCTACACATATCGCGGTGCAAGTATATGTGCTGGTCAAGTTTAGCATGGACCAGCAGCGTTTTGTTCAAGGTTTTAAGCTCTCATATTTACACTGGCTAACCTCCCTGTCTTTCCTTCCCTTTTGTCTCTCTCTCTCTTAAGCTCTCGTGCGTGGTGAACTTTAATGCCTTAATTGAACATTCGTTGGAAACTAATCGCAATTTATTGTGGCAGTCTAACCGTTCTCGTGAGCTAATTCCAAAGATAGTACAGTCTGCTCGAAGACGCAAACGCATAATGTCTTGACTGCCTTGCACAAACATAGGTAAATATACATGAACAACCCCACAAGAGAACCCAGATCTTTAGAGTGCAGCTCTTATAGGCACCCGTTCCTGCATTGAGCGTCGGCATGCCTCAGCGTCCCTTGTAACCGAGCGAACAAGCAGAGTGAAGGATGAAAGAGTGAATGTGGAGCGCAGCGGGTGATGAAGTACGGCGATAGTGAAGAGGGTGCAGCAAAACCATAAGGTGGAAAGCTGAGGAGGAGGGTAATGCGAAAGCGTGAAAAGTGTATAGTGCCATGCAAGACGGACTCTGTGGCGATGATGGCTACGAGATGACACCAGATCTAGTAGCACTCATCAGACATGTATGGAAATAAAGCGCTGCATGAGCAGTGGTCTGTCTGTGGTAGCTGCTGTGAATTGCGCCCACGTGTCACCCATGCGCTGCCTCTCGCGATCTCCCAATATGCAATCGAGGCAGTCACGCCACACTTGGCTCCATTTGCAACGTGCCACACAAGACAGATTGTCCGCGGCATGCAATATACAGCAAAATGAAAAGACATGTAGAGCTGAGGTCAAATTTCATGTTAGAGTGTCGCAATCGTCAGTGAATTTTCTTTTTTTTCCTTTCCTTCTTTTCTTTTTCTCCTTCTTTTTTTTACGGCAAAGTTTTCTTTGCAAACCCTCCCAGATTTTCCTAGCCATTGTCTTTCCAAATATACTTGCAGATGTACTATATACACAGCTAGGTTATATGTGAATTAATATGGGTGCCACACACTGGACACACTTTTTGATCGCAATCGAGCCCAATACAGATAGAATTTCTTGGTTGCAATTGGCTTCTTTGCTCAATCTGCAGAAGGGAGCCAATCGTGGTCAAAACTTTTATCCTGATCGGGCTCAATCGCGATTGAAAGTGGCTGTGTGATGTCAATATATATAAGGTACACACAAAGTGGCTCGTATAAAACTTGTATGCTGACCACATACATCCAGCACTGTTGCGCGCATAGCGAATTTCCTACATACAACCTGATCATATATTTCTAATGTTGGCTCACAGGCATCTCTAAAGCACACCGATCTGTTGATGGAATTATGAATTATATATCAACGGATTCTTTGATTTAGCCATTCAGTATGTGCCATTGGGGGTGTGGCCCGTGTTTGGCCAACATTCTTCAGAATGGGCACCCAGATGACACAGAAAGCCTCATGGATGTCCCAAAAAGATCCACATGCCCCACATCCCAATGAAGACTTCTGGATGGACTTCCAGGCAATGTCCTAATCAGCAAGGTTTGAAAAACACACCATCACGGACATATGATTGGAATGTGGAATCAACATGCAAAAGATTTTCTGCAAGCGTGCACCAGGAGACAGCGGCCAGGTTCTATAGCTCTGCATCTGCTTCATGGGCGCTCTCTTTAACTTTATGTAATATCAGGGTCCTTCAATACTTTTCAATTTTTTTTTTGGTTATCCTACCAGGGACATCCCAAGAACATCACACCCGAGTCTTCTTTTGGCCCCCACATTAACAGCCGGCTGCCTACAGACATTCGGTCTTTCAGTCTCCAAGAAAGAGAAACATGTTTTCTGGTATCCTCAAATCATATCCCAAACCTTTAACACCTCGAGATCATGCGTACACCATAGTTTGCATATTTTACGATAACATTGAATGAAAACTGTAGCTTCTTGAATATCCTACCTGTACCAGGCCAACACCACCTAGCCAGGTAGAAGGCCCTGAAGAAGGGAACTGCCCGCTGCACTTCCATGCAATCATGTGTGCACTTCTGCCCATGTAATGTATCTGCACAGGGTAGACATTGCATGTAAATATATGTGATGTGGATGTGTAGCATTCAGTCGCTTAGTGTATACCATGTGCACTGCGTGTGACTGCTGTGAACACTCGCAGCGGACATTGGGCAGCTGTTTTTATGCTGAATTGTACTTGCGTTCCATTATATTTGCTGTAAAGAAAATATGGATGTCTTCGTTACTAAACACAAAGCATTTCCTGGAACTTCTTTGCCTAGCTAGAGCCAAGGTCAAATGCGAGGCCATCCAAGTTCGCAGTTATTGAGAATTAAGTTATTTTGTAAGTGCTAAAATAATTATGCAAAAATTTAACTTGTTAAAACCTTGTTAATTTATTGTTTTTCACACCGACAGTTTGACTAACTTAGCTTTAACCCTTTGAGGCACTTCGTACACTATTGTGCATGCCAAGATGGTGCGTCGAAAGAGGCGCTGGTAGAAATATTTAAAACATGTCACATACATCTTGAAACACTTCATATTGTACCTGTGCTTGTAAAATGAGCTGGAAGCAAGACGGCCACGTGTTTGCTCTTTTTGACAGCATGTAGATATGTAGTGGGTTCCTGTATTTTATTGATTTTTACTAATGTATTATGTTTCACATCAGTCTTATTTTTCACATCAAAGGATGGGTGTTTCCTAGTTATGCTATACAAAAATAGTTGATGTTCCCCTATGTGACGTTCCTGTAGAAAGTTCTCACATGAAATCCACGTTCTGTTAATTTGACAAAACTCACTAAAAATTTAAAGTTCTTAATTTTTGTTGCAGCTTCCGCTTGTGATTCTGAATATGCAAGAAGTGCTGTGAACCTAAATTTTCAATGGACCAAGTTTATTGGTGCCTGAAGGGGTTAATATCACTAACCAGTTACATTCGACACTCTATTTATACTAGCAACTTCATTGGTTCAGTGTTTTTGGACTTTACTAAAACTAAGCTTTTGATACCAATTTCGTAACACCCTTTTTACCAAGCTAGAAGAAGCCCTGGTAAGTACTGGTCCAGCACTAAATCTCTTAATATCTTCTTACCTGTATGATAGAACAGTTTCTTCAGTAGGTGCTTACTCTGATACTAAAGTTACTAATCAAGTTAATTGTGCCACAATTAAAGCTCCATATTGTCTACTACAGATTTGGCCACTAGATATGTGCTGGCTACTGCCTTGACGAGCCTAGTAAACAACTTCAGCACTGCGTATATGTGATATTGGTATGTGCCCTTTCTTGGCCCATCCCCCAGAATGGATGTGCCAAGGTGACACAAAGGCTATATGATAGCCCCATCAGCATCGAGCATGGCCATTTGATGAAAAGCCATTGCCAAGTTGCACTGGTTAACTAAATGTGGTGGCACTGCTGCATGGCACAGCATGTCCAGAAGGAAGCACAAAAGAGGAGCCCAGCTGCAGTGCACGTCTCATACGCGATGCCTCATTCGGTGAACCCTCTAACCATCTCCATGCCTTGCCCAAAGAAGCTGCTTGCCGTTCAGAAGTTTGAATAATGGAAGCACTGCTGCTGTGAGGCAGAGGCCTGTACCGCTCGCTTGGAGAAAATGTGGGCAACCAATCGCCAAAGTTGCTGAAACGGACGAAGAAAGATCGTAACAATCCCCCAAACACGTAGAACATATAATCACCAATTACACACCCACCATAAGAAACATTGCTGACTTCATTAACATCGCCAATCATCTCAAAAGGATGGATGAGCCGCTAAATTTTTTACATCTTTTCGTGCTTATCTATAAATGAAATTTCACCTTTATCAGATAAGATAATGCCTTCTTCCATCATTTTCATATGCACCATAACCTAATTGTGTTTTGTCAACAGTTGCCGGCCCCTTGAAATACAGCACCTGTAGATACTAAAGTTGTAATATGGAATAAGCTGAACACTTGTGCATTCTGGCATGTGATAATGCATGAGCAATGTGTGTTATGTGCCTGAAAAATTCGTTTGGAAGGCGTGTATACTGGCATGTGATAATGCACGAGCAATGTGTGTGAAAAATTCTGTTGCAAGTGTTCACATGTGGTGCGTCCCTTAAGTACGAGTTTTACTACTACCATCATGGGCGGCTCAAAAAAGGGGCAGCCAACCTCTTAAAATTTCCTCCTGCCCCCCCAATCACCCTTTCTCCTACCCCCTCCCCTTCCCCCCTTCAACAGAAAGTTCTTGGCACTGCCCCTGAGTACCACACTTATATGTTTTTACAAAAAGACCAATCGGTGCCAAGTTCAAGACTGGACTGTAGGATGTCTACCAACCAGCAACACTAAACTAAGCTACAGGGAGCAGATGCAAGAGGCTTCTGCATACAAGTGCCACAGTCCAAAAGGCTGGTGTTTATGGTACCTTAAAAAGGTCTATATTTAACAGCATTTTAGACGAGACATCATATTGAAAACCTCTTGCATTTCACAAAACCTTGCCTGCAGTTAGAGATGTCTGGCTGATTGACAGGTGGCTGCTAACCAACCAAATATTCCCAGGGTTACGATTTTGTAGCAATGCCTTCTGTTCAATTCTAGGCCACTCTTATCGTCTACTGCTCATGGCTGGCTGATCCCATTGATAGCATGGGTGTAGCATCACTCTGACCACTGACAAAGGGCGAAAAAGCATCAGAAAAGGCATCACTACAAAATCACAACCTGGGTTCCTGCCCCTTGAAATGTGGACAGTTTTTGACTTCTCAAGGGAATGTTTATGTCCCTACATATGTCCTTGGGTATCTCTTGTAGCTTTCAAACCACAATCGGCTATACCAATAAACCACAATAGACTATACCAATATACTAAGAAGGGAAAAAAACGCACATGTAATATAGTCTCACCCAGCTGTATGAAACCAACCACACCAAGGCTGGAGAAACCCCACAGCCAACATGCTGCAAGAGTCATGCAACCAGAAATTCACCGAGTTCTGGAACAGTGCTCTTGGTGCTATGCAAAACTCTGGGGTAGAAAGATAACAGTCAACATCTTACCAGTTGTCTCAACAACACAGCTGCAATACGTACGGTTAGGCAAAACCGTTCCCCAGAATGATGATGTTACTATATGCCATTAAAAGTGGCAACTGGCCAATAGCATCTTTGTCTTAAGAGGAAGCTTAGCTTGGGTGCTCCTATCTAAATACATGTAAAAGGAGATTTCGTTTTTGTCGGCAACCACTGCACCAAACTTGACGAGGTTTGTTGTATTTAAAAGAAAAACTTCAAATCTAGTGACTGTTCGTATTGAATTTTCGTATACAATGAAAAATGATATGACAATTCTGCGAATTTCATCTAATAGTACATCTAAAGCGGACAAAATTGATGTGTTACATATGAATCCCCCAAAATTTGGTAATATGGAAATACACCTTTTGCAGAACCCTTGTACACAACGTAACTAATTCACGTAAGATATAAATTGACATATAGAATTTGTCTGCTTTGAATGATCTAATGGATGCTGTCTACAGAAACGTGATATCTGTTCTTCATGCAGAGCTATTAGTTTGTAAACTTCACACTTCTATTTTTTTCGTAGTTTCAAATTTTTTGAAAATTCTTTTAACAAAATTCAGGCCCTACATCAATATTTCGCTTCCAACAGTCACTAGAATTTATCTCTCAAATGCAACAAATTTCATTAAAATTGGTTAAGGGGTTATCTCAGAAAAGCGTTTCTGCATTTTACATGTATTTGAATAGGCCGCATCGGAGATGGGCCCGAGCTAAAGCTTCCTCTTAACTCTGCGATGATCAATATAAGGTTCGCATTTGGCATGTGACAGCAGCTGCCAGTGCCGAACCATAAACTGCTACTTCTATTTGCACATTGCATGCCAACATTTAGGAGTGAAAGAAAGTAGATCCCTGTTTATATGTCCTCAGCTATGTTTTCGTGACTGCCTTGGTGAATTTGTGCACTCCTACACAAATCCCAAAGACTTACACATACTGTATTCCTACTTGATAAGTTGTTCCAGAATGTCCTTACATCTGACAAAGCTTTTTCAATGACACGATGACATTAACCTAGCCATGCTGAGAAAACGCACAGTTCACTACACAATCCCACTGTACCCAACAAGTGGCCAGGCCTCAATTAGGCACAAACATCCCAGCAGCATGGCATACCGGCACCACCAACTACAAACAGCATGGCATTAACATTATCAGCTTCACCAGTTTGAGCAGCTTATTATTGCAACCAATGCATGAAAAAGCCCAAAACATGTGATCATGATCCATGATAATAACAAAACTCAGTGCCCTTCCACACTGTGGAGAAGGGGCCAGCAAAGCTGTGTATGTGGGCCCCTTAATGGCAAACTGCACCTCTGCTGTGGGATGGCCCGGTATTACACCATCTTCGGGACTGGCCCACGTATGGGGAGTACTTAATGCCTGTGTCACCTCCACCACGGTTTGGCTTGGCATTGTACTATCGTTGGGAATGTTTTTGTGCATGCAGACACGATAGCGGTGAAAGTAGCCCTTAACAGCTTTGTTGTAATAATGTCGCTATGTGGTTAATTACATTGTTTTAAAAATTAAATTCTGGGACTTGTGTGCCAAAACCACAATTTGATCATGAGGCACACCATAGTGGAGGCCTCTGGATGAATTTTGATCACCTAGGTTTCTGTAACGTGCACATGATGCACAGTATTTGAGCGTTTTTGCATTTCACCATCAAAATACGGCAGCAGTGGCCGGGATTCGATCCCACGTCCTAAAGCATAGCAGTGCAAAACGCCAAAGCCACTATGCCACCATGGCGGGTAATTCCTTTATGTGTTGCACTTTTGATCACTGTGCATACGCTGAAACTTTTCACAAGGTGCCCAGAAAACTGTGCTTTCAAAAATTCAATGTACCGTCAACTTGAATGCTGGAGATGCATGGCACTGAAACAAAATAGAGCTAAAAAATAAACCATTTTTAAAGGGGCCCTAAACCACCCCTTAGGCTTGGTGAAAAAACAGTCTGTGGATGGCATGCACCGCTGTGAACATCTCAGCCAAAGGTTGCAGCCGTGCGCAGCACGTGGAACTCATAAGTGGAACGCAAAGCCACCTTTCTCTCAAATGCTCTCTTTTCGACAGAAGCTCACTCCTCACTCTTTTCTGGATGCTTTATTCATAATATAGCAGAGCATGTTCCCCTATGCAGCTGCTATTGATCAATAGCCGACATCAATCAAGAAGGGTGTTTGGATCAGTGTGTGTCTTCCTACTGTTACTGTGTATATTCATTGAAGTTCAATAAACAGGCTGAAATAAGCGAAAATGTGCTTTCGGATTTTTATAATAATAATGTACTTCCAGAAAAATCCAACTATCGTCTGCTCGCAGTGGGTCGCCTGCATAGGAATTAAACTTTGGCCACGCTGCTTATCGGTGTTGTAGCTGTCGGGTGGTAATTTCGACTAGTGTTGAACACTCAACTGGCCCAAAACCATGCGAAACTTAAGGTTAGACCACACGCACACTTTCCAGTGCACACTCATTCCTGGCTAGACACCTTGGCACACTTCGCTTCATAATTAGCTATTGATAGCATTTCAAAATGTGCATGTTGGATGTGGCTACAATCTGTTCAAGCTGGTGCCGGACAAAGCTGGCCCGCACCAAGTAGCGCAGCCAGACAAGAGCGTATGAGCATGAGCACGCACTCTAGCCCTGTCGTGCACAAAGCAAATGCTGCAGTTGCATGTAGCTGCGGTCTGCTACGTAGTGTAGATACTGTGGCCATCACGAGTCCGCTGGCTGAGCACACTGTGGCTCGCTGAGCACAACCGCGTTTCGCGCATTGTAGGCGGCAAAATAGGAAATAGTGGCGTCTATGTGAACATCCAAAATCAAATTTGAACTGCGCGCCACGGTGACGTTTAGTAGGCGGATCGTTGTAGGCACACCCTGATGTGCCGTAGCCTTTGCAATGCAAATCATTGAAGCACTGTGAACAATATGTTTGATTGCCAATATCTCTTCTCTTGCTGAAGGCATTGAAGAACTTTTTGCAGCAAAGTATTTCTGAAATAATCTAACTTCAAATGGATTTCTCGACTTTGATAAAAAGTGGTTCAGGGCCCCTTAAAGTTTCAACTGCACTGGCTTCATTAATTATGGTGGTCTGTTGGTTCACTTTTTGCCCGATTTTTTTTTCTTGCTGTTTCATAAAAACTTATCAATGTGGCTTAAATAGATATTAGAATTCAGAAATTAGGTTGTGGCTTTCAGCACCAAAAACTGCAGATGCAAGGGAAAAAGTGAAATATCACAAAACCATGAGCAAGGCCACACACAAACAACCATAATTAACACATTAACATTAAAAAGCTTTACAAGTGGCTACTCAAGGTACACATTGTGAAAGTTCATCCATGGATTTCAAAAATCTGGCGGTTTAAAAAGGGCGCTGCAGCACCTCTGCTCATGCTTTTGTGCATATTGGATACATCATAATCTTTGGAAATTTGTGCCATTATACACATGATTATGATAAACAAGCGAATTCTTGTATCTAAATATTTTTGTAATTAACCAGCAAACAATGCAAAGGACAAATTCTTCCAGTAGTGAATGTTCTACTGCTAATGAATGAAATAAGGAAATGAGTGAAAAAGGGTTATTTACAGAAGATGAATACCACCATTGGCTCATTTTCAAAGGTGCATAAGCAGAAAGAGATTAAGTGCAATGCCACAAACTTGCAATGAAAAGAAGGTGAAGAAACATCTGCATCAGCAATAGGTGCAGCTAGGCCTCTTTATCATGCATCAAAATCTTCGCACAAAGGTACTTTTACAACTTGTACCCTCATCAAAATGCAGCTAGGAATTCAAAGAAACCTCGATGAACACTACTGGACCTAAATTTCAAGTAGGCACAAAAATGTCATGCTACCCCATTCAATGTCACCTGTAACTGTGTTGCAATGCGAATAATATATCAGGCAGCATAGCTGGCCCTTCACATGGCTAACAAGTTTCAAAGGTCACAGTATAGTGCCAACATGTAATGTTTCAGCTTCTGTTTTCAGCAGTGACCAACTATTTTGAAAGCCCCTTTTATCATTGAAGAAGTTTATCACTCCCTAGAAATGCAGTGGTATGGCAGAAAACAAACAGCTCATTTGTTTTATACCACAACACAACTGCACATACATTTTCTTCTTTACATGAAAACATATGCACTCATGGGCCTCAACTTTCTGCATTCAAAATAAAATTACTGTTCCCAAAAGAAAGTAAGTATGGTAAGAAGACAGTATTGCTTGCTCTTTATTCACGTAGTAGTGACAAATGAACATTCTTTCCGCACATGGAAATGCACAAACGAGACAGTAGAGACTTTTAGCGTGTCCGGTATTCGGGCAAGCGCGGGCGGTTTTCCGGTTTAGCGGGGGCGTCAACGTGAGCGGCCAGATTGGTGGCGCCAGCTGGTGGCGCAAAGCTCAACCACACAAACACAGAGCTAATACTATATTCTGCTTAGCTGCTGGCGTAAATTTTTGACAGTGGCGTAATCGTGTTCACAATTACGCCGCTGCCAAAAATTTGCACGAGTGGCGAAGCAGGATATGGTGAGTTACTGCAGTTATAGCTATGCGTTTGTCTGGTTGAGCTCTACAACACCAGGCGGCTTCACCGCTCACGTTTACGCCCCGACCATCCGGTAATCCGCCCAAACCGCTCCCGTTTACCGGAATAGCGTACAAGCTAAAGGTCTCTAGTAGTTAAAAAAAAAAGCTGACAAAGCATGAGCAACCCCCAGAAAAGTGCAAATGAATACCTGACATGATTGCAAAACATTCAACAAATAGATCAGAGGCAATAGCAATAAAGTCAATCTTCATGAATGAGCAAACAATACACATTTTCAACACACTACAGCCTGTAATGTGGCAAAAGCCCTACTCAGCTGCAGTGAGCATTTTGCCAATGCCACATGCCTTATGGTCACAATGTGCAACATGGCTGCCAGCAGCATGGTGACCAAGCTTATTGACATGTCTACACAAATGTGTCAAGTGTCCATATGCAGAGTGCTTGCAGTCACAAAACTATGCTGCTGACCAGGTGCTTGCATCATAAGCAGCCTTTCATGCTGGGATGATCACAAGAACGGACCACCAGCACTGGGGGCCACATGTCCCAGCATAGTTCATGTTGCTCAGCACTGCACAGCAAACAAATTTTTAATCTTTGCGCCTTTTTCCTTTGTCCCTGTGGTGGTCCTGATCCTCAGTGGGCCTCTTGCTGGCTTTCTTCGCTTCTGTCAAGAACTTGTCCAAACCGAATGGATCTTCCTCCTCAAGCCGTTCAAACTGCACAGGACCATCGCGTCGGGAAGAACGGTCTGTTCCAGAGAACTCCTTGTCGGGCACAAATCGTGATGTTTTCATAAGCTTTTCAAGGTCCTCTCCGTATACTTCTTTGTCTTGATTTTTGGGTCGGTAGATGCCTGGCTGAGCATTTCGCCATGGCTTGTCATACACATCATAGGCGTCATCATGGCCAAAGCCACTGCTCAGCCCTTTGCTCTGGTTAAAGAGGCGCTGGTCGAACTGGACCTCAGCAGGACGCGCACCAGGCATGCCCAGTGCGATCTGTTCGCTGATGTCGCGCTCGCGCTGCTTCTCCAACTTGGACCTCTTGTCCGGCGCTGCGCGGGCGATGTTACGCTCGCGCTGACGGTCCTTGTGTCTCTCGTAACGCAGCTGGTCCCTTTCGCGCAAGTCCTCGTCCACAGTGGCAGCGGCAGCCTGCGTTCGTATGCCGGCGCGCTCTTCGCGGGCTCTTTGAGCCAGCTGGCGCAAATGCTCCTCTTTCTTCTCCTTTTCCTTCTGGGCCAGCTTTTTCTCGAGCTGCGCCCGCATCTCGACTGCCTCCCGAGCTTTTCTGTCGGCGATGTACAGTGCTTCGGCCAGCTTGGCGAAGTTCTCGTTGATGTGCACCTGCTGCAAGCCACGGCCGTCAGCGGCCAGCCGTTTGTCTAGAGGAACGGTGTAGCCCTTGGCGTTTTTCCAGTTGGAGATGCAGGGCGGGATACGCCACTCCTGCTGCTCTTTTACCGTCACCTTGCGTGTCGGCGAGTGCATGACGGGCGCCGGCGGTGATGGGGGTCCCCGCGGGATCTTCTTGTTGATCTTGAACCTTGGCGGCTCCATAGGGTCTTTCTGCACTTCAACCATCCGAATTATGCGCTGTTTGGCACCTGAATTGAACGACATGCCCTGCTGAGACGGTGTGTAGCGAATGTACTGGGCAGGAGCTGTTTTCTCAGCTGCCCGAACCGGCATTGCTGCTGAAATCTTTGACTGAGTGAGCTTTTCCAACGCCAACCGTGTATCTTCAGTCGTTTTCTCGATTTCCTCTTCATCTGGTTTCTGTAGAGACGGGTCGTCGTCGGTAGTGATCTCCGATGGCAGCATGTCTTGATATCGGTGGTAAATCACCTTGTCTTTCGACTGACCCTGTCGTACAATAACATCATACTTGATCTTTCCTTGGGCATCGATCTGTACTGGAAGTGCATTTGAAGTAGTCTTGTCCTTCTTTTTGCCCATGTCCATCGGATACTGCGCGACATGTATCTCAGGAAAGGCACCGCCATCACCGTAGTCTTCGAGACTTCTGGGAACCCAGCCTTTTCGCATACCATACGGTGGCGAAGACCGCGTTGTGAGTGCGACGTGCTTTGACGGAGCTGCAAGTTTCCTCGCACGGTCTTCATCTCCTCGATCAAAAACAGACTGTGAAGGAGCGGGTAGAAGCGTCTGTAAAGACGCCATTTTTTCTATGGTTCTATGTGCTTTGCCAGAGCAAAAGGGCATTGGCCAGAGCCAGAGCCAGCCAGCGCTGCCACAGCCACAGAGCGGGGCACTGTCTGCTGCGCGGCTGCACTCAACGCTTCTGAACTAAACCACTTTCTCAAAATTAGTTTACATGACAAACCAACCAATTACATTCTTTTATGTTATTTTAGTTTATCTTAATAACCGTGTTGCATTATAACCAATTTTACGAACGTCGTCAAACTAGTGCGGAGCTGCTTTATATGGTTTCCATCGTTCTTGCTGTGGTAAATGTGTGAGACCTGTGACAGTTGCAATTATTTAAGCGATGCTTGATGTTGATAGATGGATAGATATCGCGAAAGAATGCAAGTATTTGCCAGAAAACGATCTAAAGGTGGGCACAATTTTGTGAAAAGCTGGCGCACGTTTCGCGTAGTTGTCAGCTAGCCTTAAAGCGTCATGAATAGGACGTAGTTTTGCCCGGGAATCGATGCTGCGCTGGTTAGGTGGGTGGATGCGAGATATCAGTAGGTGCGATACTTTCTTAACTGCTGTCACCAACCTTTACTAAAGAACACATTGAGCCTGACAACCGACGACCGTGTGCTAGATCTTGCTGGATGGTAATAAGTGTCGGTATGATTAGCAGACCGTTGGTGTAAACTGACAGCTGCACTTTCTTTTTGCACGACATTGATGTCTGGTAATGGCTGAAATTTTGCTTGGCTTTCACAAGTCGTCACAGCTCTATAATGCTGAGCCTGACTCTTGGGAGAGCTGGGAAGGAACTATGTTTATGGTCGTATAAGCACACTCTAGCGATGTTGCACACATTACGGTTGTTTTGCGTGAGGCAAGGCGTTCGTTTTACCTTTAAGTCACTCACAAAAGCAAGAAAGAAACGTGCCGCTTAATTGCGATAGTTTAGGTGCTTGAATGACGGAAAAATACACGGGCTGAAGCGTCCACCGTCTTAGCGCACAAGGAAGGCTTCGAACGGGCATACTGTTATTTTCTGTCACCGGGACGTACTCAAATGTACGCACCTTTTCTGAGCATTTGTGACATAACCGCTAGTACACCATGTAGGTGCTGCTTCTGTCGCTGCAAGCTGCAGTACATTAAGTTATCGCACGCAGTCATTCAGCCTATAGGAGTATATTAAGTAAGCGTCTCAGTGAAAACTTTTTCTGGAACAGTATTGGATATTTCTTGCACGACGATTCATTGCGCTACAACATTGTCATCTATGTGTAGCTGTGGCCCTTGGTTTGGTGTGTGTATATGTTGTTACATATAATCTTTGTTCGGATCTGCAGATGTTCTTCGGTAGCATCCTGATTTGGCTACCTGTAGAAGTTACTGTTGGGCATTGTGTTTCGATGTCTAGGAACTCCATGAGTCCTACGGAGGAACTTGGGCGGCAAAGCGTCTGTGTTCTCAAATTGAAATTTGTTGGATTGTTAGAATTTTGACAAGATGGACAATTAAGCTAGCTGGACTTCTCTCTTGTCCTCCCGACTGCTTTCTGTAGACAGTGTCAGCATGCTCTGCTCCTAGGACTTCATACACTATTGTGGTACATTGTCATGGGACGTGCTACACTATCCAAAGAAGCTTTGTGGAAGTCTATGAAAGGGGGATAGATTTATAAAAGGGAAAGTTGAGATCCACCTTAGTAAATATTGCCTCATAGCACTGTGCATATTGACTTAGTTTTCCAAACATTTCCCACATGTTCAGTATGAAACCTGCTTTAAAGTACCTGAACCTTCATATTCTCTAATGGGTTACTTTGGTTTGGGATTTCACTTTTTCTGTTCTAATAAAATTTATGATCATTCATTGCCTACTCTTCCAGAAACTGTGTGGCATTGTTTGCCGGCTGCTGTTGGAAGAATGCAACATTCAACCTGTCTCCACACCTGTCACTGTGTGTGGAGACATTCATGGGCAGGTATGGTGAAAGTTTCATAGCGCATGCCTCTATAGTAATAGATTTTATGAGCACTTCACTGATTTGGTGGTGTCTGTTATAACATACTGCACAGGTTTTCTTAATATATGAGTAGTTCATGAAGAGCTGACCCGCCGTGGTAGCTTAGTGGCTATGGCATTGCATTGCTGAGCACAAGGTCGCAGGTTCGATGCCAGCCGTATTCTTAGGGGGGCGGAATGCAAAAATGGTCATGTACCGTACATTGGGTGCATGTTAAAAAGAGCTCCAGATGGTCAAAATTAGCTGGGTTTCCCACTACAGTGTGCCTCATAATCGTATCGTTATTTTGGCACGTAAAACCCTAGAATTAATTTTATTCATGAGCGGATCACAACACAATATGTTCACACTAGTATTGCAGTGCCTGTCATTGAACAACTATTCTAGGTAAGCACTGTACCTTTATATATGACTTGCACATCAGTAAAGTAGAGTCATTCAAGTGTACTCTTGGGTTATATGCAACACCCAATTTAGTCAATGTACCCGATTTACGGCACATGGGTGGAGTAACTGCTAAACGTTGGTATAAAGACAGCAGGCCCACCCACATAAATTTTGCACGTGTCTTGTACATGTGTCCCTGGAGGGCGCTTAACGTCAACACATAATAGGGTCCCTCGGCTATCACTGTACATGTTCTGTGAGGTATGCACATTGTTTAGATAATTTTATTCACCTGAGGTGTGTTTGTTTGACTCACATTCTCCTACATTTACTCACCGTGGTGGCTTAGTGGCTATGGCATTACACTGCTAAGCACGAGGGGGCGGTATCAGACCTTGGCCACAGCAGCAACATTTTCATGGGGGTGAAATGCAAAAATGCCTGTGTACCATGCACTGGGTGCACATAAAGAGTCTCAGTTGGTCAAAATTAATCTGGGCTCTCCCACTACAGTGTGCCTCATAATCAGACCATGGTTTTGGCACGTAAAACCCCTGAATATAAATTTTTTAAATTAATATTTTTTAGATATTCTAAATTGAATAGCAATTTTGCCTTCTTTAATTGAATTCCTTCGTTAAAATGAAGTTTTTTTAAAATCATTACCGGAATTTTAAAAAAATGCCTCGTGGCATGTAGCACGATTCTACTACTTCAGCTGGATTAATCTCGGAGGTGAACATTATTAGCAGGACGAATGAAAATGAATATTTGTCTAAGTATCTGTTTTGCAAATTAACTTTTAAACTAATTATTTTACATCACATATTGCAGCTTACGAATTGTAGCCAGTGACTTCGAAAGGCATATCCACTTGGAATGAATTCTGTGGATGAAACCAGTTTCGAGATATGTGTTCCCAAAGTTTTGTGATGGAATGCATTGGTATTCCAGTAACTTTTGAGCTTCAATACATAAAAATGATTTTTTTAAAAGTAAGATCTTCTTAATTAGTCAATTATACATTTCGATTTTCAGTGTAAGTGATCTCTGCCTCTTCGACTAATCCAGCTCGATAACTAGATTTGTGATATATGCTATGGGCAATTTTTCAAAATTCTGTAAACGTTAAAACACCCAACATACAGCACGATCAACACTAGTTGACCCATAACCCAAGTCAAATCAATAGCCTAGAATAATCGTGCCTTAGCAGGTACTTAAAAGGGTGATGGTTTGGGCTAGTTGATTTTCCATGAGGCTGTGTGGTGCAGTTTTACAGTAGCAGGTACAACTTGAGGACATAGTGTATTTTGTTTAGTTGCTTTATTTATGGTTTGTGGCAGTTCTTTGGTCTGCTTGCAATGTCATCTTAGTACACCAATTCAAGCAATCACTCAAAAGGGACCTGATGTTTAACCCTTTAAGTGTCACTGATATGCCAGTACGTTCTCATGTTTCTGTCCTGCCATGTACTTAAATCAGATAGGAATGTGAAGATCATACCAAGAGAGCATTTGCCATTATCAGTGTAATTCCTTCCCATCTGCATAACCAAAAATAAATCGCTGTGTTTATGTATAAGATCCGAGAAAAAAAAACCAATGCTAGAGGTCTGTCACCTCTGAAAAAACCCAGCACTGAAAAAGTTAAATCATCACTTTGGGACACAGTGGAACATTTGGTGGAAACATTTATATCTGCAACAGTTATTCAAAGAAGTTAAAGTTTAAAATGATTTAAGAAGTTTATATTTGCAATTTCAGTTTTACTGTGTACAAGTGCTGGCATCAGAAAACTGATCGTGATGATGCACTGCAATAACTGAAGTAATAGAATTGTTTACATTGTAGTGAGAAATGTAGTTTCTGTTAAATTAAGTGTTCACAATTTAGCTAACACAGTAGAATTCCGTTATTTGACTTCAGTTAATTCAATTTTTCGGTTAATTCGATTATGTCCGAAGGTCCTGGCCAGTGCTCATGCATTTTTATGGGCCCGAACGTCGCTTTCGTATGCTTCACTGCCTAACATGGGTGTATTGCCCCGAAGCTGCATTTAAAGAATTAATTGCGGCAGAGCTGACTCTAAAGGGACCATGGACCATTTCTTATCAAAGTTGAGAAATGCATTTAAACTTAAAATAGGCTGTTTCAGAAGTACCTTGCCCCCCAAAAATTCTTTAATACGTTCAGAAGAAGCGGAGTTATTGGCAATCAAAGGTCCTGTATGATCCCGTTCCCTCGTTCCTTCTTCTATGCCTTGCACTGCAAAGGCTATGGAAAAGTGGGGGCGTGCCCACAATGCTCCACCTAATGAACATCCCCGGGGCGTGCAGTTCAAATTTTATTTCGGGTGTTCACATCGACGGCTTTTGGCGACTATGATGTTCCAAATGTGGCCAAAAGCAGTTTTCCTCAGTGAGCTGCAGTGCACTCAGCCAGCGGGCTTGTTGTGGCATCCCATGGCGGCCACGGTATCTATGCTACGTAGCAGAACACCTACATGCAACTGCAGTGTATATGCACGAGGTTTGCTTTGTGCACGACAGGGCTTCAGTGCACTCGTGCTCATACGCTCCAGTCTGACCGTGCTGCTACTGGGTGCAGACTGGCTTTGTCCTGCACCAGCTTGACCGACGTATAGTAGCCACATCCAACTTGCACATTTTGAAGTGCTATCAATAGCTCAATACGAAGCGAAGTCTGCCAAGGTGTCTAACCAGGAGCGACCAGGAGTGAGCATGCACTGGCAAGCCTGCATGTGGTCAGACCTTAAGAGGAAGCTTTAGCTCGGGTGCGCCTATCTAAATACATGTAAAAGGAGAATTCATTTTTCTCGGCAACCACTGCACCAAATTCGACGAGGTTTATTGCATTTAAAAGAAAACTCCAAATCTAGTGACTGTTCCTTTCGAATCCTTGATTTAGGTTGTCAATGTTTTATTAAAAATGAGCAAAAATCTGAAATTTTCAGAAAACAAACCTGTCAAGTTTACAACTCTTACTCAGTGACGAAAAATGATGTCATAATTATGTGAATTGCGTCTAATAGTACATCTAAAGGAGAAAATTGATATGTTACACATTAATCTAAAATTTAAAAAAATTGTTAATATGGAAATACAGCTTTTGCAGAACCCTTGTACACAATGTGACGAATTCACGTAAGATAAAAATTGACATATTGAATTTGTCCTCTTTGAATGATCTAATAGATGACATTTACGGAACCGTGATATCTGTTCTTGATGTAAAGCTATTAATTTGTAAACTTTGTGCTTCTATATTTTTCTAACTGGAATATTTAAGATTCTTTTAACAAAATTCAGGCCCTAAATCGAAATTCTGCTTCCAACAGTCACTAGAATTTACCTTTCTCTCTCAAACTCAACAAATTTCATTAAAGTCTGTCCAGGGGTTATCTCAGAAAACTGTTTCTGCATTTTACATGTATTTGAATAGGCCGCGTCATAGTTGGGCCCGAGCTAATGCTTCCTTGTAGGTTTTGCGTGGTTTGAATCTAGTTGAGTGTTCAAAACTAGTAAAAATTAGTAAGACCCAATGGCTATGACACCGATAAGCAGGGTGGCGAAAGTTTAATTCCTATGTGCGCGGTCGTGGCTGAGCGTGAGCAGACTATAGACGTCTTCTTCCGGAAGTACGTAATTATTATCAAAATTCAAAAGCAAATTTTCGCTCACTTCAGCCTGTATATCAAACTGCATCAATAAATATACAGAGTCACAGTAGGAAGAAGCACACTGATCCAAACACTCTTCTTGATTGGTGTCAGCTATTGGCCAATAGCAGCCGCGTAAGGGAATGTGCTGTATTATGAAATAAAGCATCTGGGAAAGAGTGAGGAGCAGGCTTCTGTCGAAAAGAGAGCATTTGAGAAAAAAGTTACTTCGCGCTCCACTTGTGAGCTCCACGCACTGCGCACTGCTGCAAAATTTGGCTGAGCTGTTTACAGCAGGGTATGCTTTCCGCAGACTTTTTCACCAAGCCCGAGGGGTGGTTCAGGACCCCTTTAGGAAACTGGCTGCCATTGTACAACACATATTAGACCCTTGTTTATATTTATTGCTACAAAATTGGGTGCTTGTATGATTTCTACTTTGTTGGATTAACTATGCACCAACTCGCCCAACGTAGTACTCTGCTAAGACACATTTCTACTTTGTTTAGGAGCTTAGTGTCATTTGTACGTCAGCTTTCTACTTTGGACTCATAAAAAATGGCCATGTTTAATTCGGGGGAGTGTTAGTATCGAGCAAATACTGCCAAATGAGTCAGAGGTGTGTTTTGGCATTTTGTCTGCATTTTAATTAGACCTGCCGGATTTATCAGTTACATTCGTCAGTCCCATCAGGGTTGAATTAACGTAAATCGACTGTATCTGCAGTATGTATAAAAGGTTCTTGCAATAGCTGTGGTTACTGTGATTGAACAAGTGTGTGTACACAAGTGCAAAATCTAGGCTTTAAACCAAAATGAGAAACAATTATATGTGCTACAAAAAGATTATGATGCAAGAGGGAAAAGTTGCATACACTGTATAGCTCTGTCCACAAAACTCAAACATCCATTTGTTACAAGTAGTTATGGTTGTATTTGGACTGAGCTTAAATATGCCACCTAGTAATAATTCTGCAATGCAATACAGGTAATACTTATTTCATCCTGCATTGGCAGGATCAAGAGGTTGTACTTAGTGAAAATGGTACAGTGCTATGATCATGTGTGTATGTATATCCTAGAGTTGAAAAAAGTGCACAAGGAAATTAAGCTTAAATAGAAATAACTTTGCCGCTGACACCTTCGCAACTGTGTGATATGGTGGTGCGCTGTGCGACAACTATAGTACTTATAAAGTCAAAATCTGTGCGTGGTTCTGTTGCAGACGGGGCTCATTTATTTCGTAGCGTATTGTGCCTTGGTCGTTTCACAAATATAGATAGTTTCCCTTTGGGCTACAAGAAATACTGTTCACAAATATTCCAGATCACATCTATAATTACTTACTTGTGGGAATTTCGCTAGTTTGTTTTGTCTGATATCCAATTTATTCTGAAAAGTTTAATTGCAGCCAGGATTTCATTATTGCATAAAGTTAATCTAAAATTGGATATTGGAAGCGCACCTGATAGTTAAGAGTTACATAATCTTATATATGGTATTATTATTTCAATTACGTTCACTCAATGTCTAGACCTCCTGCACCATTTTACATTGTGCTGTACCAAAGCCCTCAATTCTCTCGTGCACAAGGAAGCCCTACCCGCCGTGGTTGCTCAGTGGCTATGGTGTTAGGCTGCTGAGCACGAGGTCGCGGGATCGAATCCCGGCCACGGCGGCCGCATTTCGATGGGGGCGAAATGCGAAAACACCCGTGTACTTAGATTTAGGTGCACGTTAAAGAACCCCAGGTGGTCGAAATTTCCGGAGTCCTCCACTACGGCGTGCCTCATAATCAGAAAGTGGTTTTGGCACGTAAAACCCCATAATTTAATTTAATTAACAAGGAAGCCCCTGCACCATAGTTATCGATTGTGGCTTGGTGCCAGGTAACCTATGCTCCTGCTTTAAATGTGATGCGACTGAGGGGCACAGTGTTGACGACACAGCTGTCATTTACAGAGAATGTGGAAGTGCTTCCTTTGGCAGGGTGTCAGCATAGCCAGAGCAGTGTCCGGCAAATCATAAATAGTTGTGGGAACTGCACAGGGATCCAAGTTTTCTAGCTCTCGCTGGATTTGCTGGATTATCCGCTCCGCCATAATGAGCAAGTATAGTCATGGCTCAATGCTTTGGAAGTGTTTAACAATACACTGAAAACATGGACTGAAAACTCACATTAAAGTTAAAGGGCATGAATTCAGAAAGCATGCCACGACACTGATCCATGAAGCTAAATAGATGACATGGCTTGTATCTCAACACTCTATTCAAGAGTGTGTGCAACATGCTGCACCGGCACCTTGGGCTCCGCTCCACCTGAACTTTTTTGAGCACCGGGGCTCTGGACCACACGTGAATCGAACAATACCTTTATAAGTGGATCACAGCGGTACTTTACACACAAAATGAAAAAAAAAGAAGAAAAAATTCTTACTTGCCTTTATTTTTCTGACAAGTTTTTTTATTTTAATCATATGGCAAATTTGTCAACACGCTGTTATTTCTGTATTTTCAGTTTTACGACCTTGAAGAGTTGTTCCGAACAGGGGGGCAGGTTCCTGAAACAAACTACATATTCTTGGTAAGTTTCTTTCTTTTTCCTTGGGTTTTCATTCCACGTGCTTCAAAAATGGGTGGCAGATATTTGTTTTCTTTATAACAGAAGTGTGCTGCTGATATTTGTTATGTTTGTTCAAGTACTGTTTGTGCTCTACCAGGGGGACTTTGTAGACCGAGGCTACTACAGTTTGGAAACATTTACTCGTCTTCTGACCCTCAAGGCTAAGTGAGTTTTTCACATTCTGTTTATTATTGCAGCGGGTTATATTTATTTGTGTGTCTAACATGTTAATTCCGAGATCTGCGAAGGGTGCCTGTTGCACGAATTGCTTTCTTACGCACTTTTCTGTGGCAGATGCAGGCTGCTATGTACACCAAAGAGTGATAGAAATGCCAACATGAATTTATACTGCAGTATGTCTGTGTGGTGAGAGGGCTTTCTCTGGGGATCTTTTCTTGAAATGCCATAAAAGCATGATGTCAAAAAACAATGAAATTCACAGAAACCAGCAGTCTAATGTGGCAACACTAATAAGCAACACTAATGTGGTCCAGAATCTGAAGGGAATGGCGCTTCCCAGCTTTTCTCCAAGATTGCATCTTAAATATTTACCTTGCTAAGTATGACTTAGCCTGTCTTTTTAGACAGGCGAAGTCTTTTTTCCTGACATGAAAAGAAAGAAAAGGTCCCTCATCCAGTGGGTATCTTTATGATGTTTATCAATCGATTACATTACACAGTGACCCTGATAGCAGCAGTGGCTTTAATTCATAATGACAAAATCGTGCAGCTTGTAATAATTCACAAAAGTTTATTATGCTCTGACCTGGACTACGTTGAATTACTGAATTTCTGAAACAAAATGTTCATGTCCTGCATTTCAATACAAGTAGGTCTGGTTGTAAAGGGTAACACATGCTGAAGTTGGGTTTTTACCACTGTACTAATGACTCCCTAGAGTGATGTAACTGGTGCATATTAGAGGGGCTCTGTAGAAAGTTAGGCTAAGCTAGATCAGTAGGTTACACTATAGAAAGAATGACTGGCAGCCTTTGCCAAGAACAGTCTTTGTATGCCACAAAATGAAAGTGAAAGATAAGTGGCTGCACCGTGTTAAAATTTCTGAGGCAGCTCCCGATGGCTATGATTTTGGCAACATATGATTGAGGGTAGTTATATTTAGTTTTATAAAAATGATTAAAAAGTGATTCCACTGGACTTTACAAATAGGGTCCAAGTATCCTATAATATGAAATCTGAAATATTGCACACCGATATCAGTGCTGAGGTTTGGGGGCTACATTTATAAAGAAAAGCTCGGTAATTATTTTTCTCTATTGGTGAATATATTTTCACCACACAAACTTGAGGGCTTCCAAAATTAGTCTACCAGCCTACTCACATTTGCTGCTACTTTTCAGTATCCCTTTAAGCTGTGACAGAATTTAATAATTGATGCCGTTTTATTCATTTTTTTTTTCGTTTGTTTAATGTGAGATAAACAATGAGAATTTCTTTTCTCAGCGCTTGGTCACCTCGTTAGGCAACATAAAGCTAGGTGTTGGTGTTTCTGCTAAGGTGTTTCTTGTTGCATTTTAATGCTAGGTGGCCTGACAGGATCACACTTTTGCGTGGGAACCACGAGAGTCGACAGATTACCCAAGTGTATGGATTTTATGGTATGTTTTTATTTTTAACTTTGCTTGTTCCATAGAAAAGCTGCTGTCGACAAAATTTGAAATAAGAGAACCTGGAACTGTAAAGCATTTAAAATAGTGACCACAGGTTTTGTGGCTGCCCGCCTTAGGCATTGAAGACCTGCTCATCATTCGCAGAGATAATTGTTTCATTGAGCTTGTTAGGAAACTTATAATTGCGTGGGGGCTGTGATAGAAGACATTTGGTTTTCTTTCGCACATTTGCTTGGTGAGATGCTTGCAATAAACACATTCGAACAAAGTAAAATTTTTACTCCTGGTGTGGTACTTAGCCAATAAAAGCCTTGTGCTACAGTCATACACTGGTTACCACTAACTGCAGTGGTATGTACAAAAGTCTCTTTATTGGATGTTGTTGCTGTTCAAAACTGTAGTCTATGGCTGAGTTATTCTGGTATGGGGACAAAGCTTTTAGCCACCTGATCATAAAGTCCTTCATTTCACAGCAACACCTGTGTAATGTAGTTTAACGGAGAGCTAAAATTACTTCGTTAAAACTGCTTCTCGTGTTCATGGCTTACATTGCCCGTTGAGGAGGAGGTGAAGTGGTTAAGGTGGAAGTTGTAAGTTACCACTAGGTAAGCCAAAGCTAATGTGTAAGTCAGCAGCACACCATTGAAGGACCATGAAAAATTGTTTTCAGCTGGATTTTAATGAGGTGACTGCTTTCTCTAATGCAGCTGTCAAGCTGATCCATTTTCGCTGTTGTCGTGCACATAGAAGTAGCAATGGAAGACTGTAAGCCACTGATTTTATACAACACTCACTGCTGTGTGCGAGTGGGTGATTTGTGCGAGTGGATGATGTGTGCGAGTGGACCCGAACTGCCATCGTGCGCTTCTCTCCATGAGTCTGCTGTCGCCCTTCCATCCCTCCGAACACGAATGGGCGGCACCCATAGCTCTGCACCGTGCTACCTTTCGAAACACGAATGGACCACGCCAACTGCGCTGACAACGCTGCTGGCACTGCTCTCAGATTGCTCGCTGGGCCCTCACAGTTGGTTCTTTATTCTATGGCCCTCATTTTGCGCAATTCTGCTAACGGATTAAGTCGCTCGTGCTTGTCTTTGTTGCATCGAAGTCCTTCCTGGCCACATTGTTTCTCAGCCTCATTTGACTTGCTGCCGAAACGGAAGATGGCTGATCTGCCCGCTGATCAACAATGCACGATGTTGCCAGTGAAAAGAAATTGCGCTGCTACAGATTTGTAAATGAAGTGCTAACCGATAAGGCGATGAACGTGCTTGCATTGGATAGCGACAGTGACAGTCGTGACGACAGCGCTGACGCGGTAGTGCAGGCTGCCTCAACATTGTCTGCGCGGAAGGTCCTGTAGATAATTCATTTCCTCATGGCCTTGTTCTCACGAGGGACATTCTGCTTCACTACGTGGAGCACCAGGATGCTTTGGAGAAGCATGTCGGCAAGCTTCGCCTAAGGCAAGCTAGGCTGACGGACATGCAGTTTTCCTGTGCAAGCCAGTGGGAAGTACGTGGCGAAATGCTTGTGGCGATCACGTCCCAGCGTTTCTTCTGATTTTCTCAAGCTGAGATGCTGCTGCGGCAACCTTCCCGCATTTTTTAAAAGGCACTTTTTCGGGCCACCAAAGTGACGCCTTGGCGGAGCTTGTACGCCACTTGTTGCCCGTGACCCCTTTCTGCAGTTATAGCAGTGCCATTCTTGAACGCCTACAGCAGTGGCTGTTTAATAACATGCGATCAGAGCACGCAGGAATCAGATTCAAACAGTTAAATGAGTCAACACAATCGGAAGCCGGATAGAGGAAGGTGGTGGGTAGGAGAACTGGCCTCCCCACCATTATAGCTTTCTCAGAACAGCTACACCATCCCCCATTTTGATTTGTTTTCATCCCGCCTGGTTATAACAATTATTGGTTATAACAATGGAATTTTCATGGCACTTGAATATTGTTATAAGTGGATTCAACTGTAATTGCTTATCAGATGGGATGCTCACCATATTTAGTATTAAAGACTTGCAGTAGATCGGAAGGGATTTTATTTTTCTTATGGTACTTGGAATACAATGCATATAAGTCTGTCCTACATTTTGATCCCACTACATTGTTATATCTTGTTTTATGTTTGGTTCTATATACAATAGCTGATGCAGCAGTATGATCATTATCAGTGTAAACTGGATTTTACTTCGAGAGCAGTAAAGAGATTGAAACTCGCTTTTTTTCTGTACATCCATTCCGTTATACTACTGTTGTCATGCTACCTCTTTGCCAGCACCCTTTCAAACAGCA
Organism: Dermacentor andersoni; assembly: GCF_023375885.2. NCBI lineage: Eukaryota > Metazoa > Arthropoda > Arachnida > Ixodida > Ixodidae > Dermacentor > Dermacentor andersoni. The sequence continues at coordinate 184,842,655 of NC_092814.1, read as the reverse complement.
TAGAAAAATGTAAATTTGTGCACTGCTACTACGTGCACTAGGGAGCTGGAGTGCATTCACAACTGAGCTATTGCCCAACGTTTGCACTAGGCAGTTAGTGTGCCATTTGTAGTATGTGCAATGTACAGTAGTGTCTGTGCAGGTATTTCTGAGGCAACATCTTTGAACACTTGTGCAGCAATTGATTACAGTGTGGTGTTCAGGATAGCGGTCACTGTCATTGTTGCATGCAGCTGGGGAAGTTCACACAGGATGGGAGGGGTATTGCACAAGGTTGAGGGCATTGCGTGTAATTAAGGTAGTAACTGCAATCGCAATGAATGAGTTCCAAGGCAGTGGAATTGATGAAGTTTGCTGATTTTTTTATCAGCATTTCCCTGTCAGGTATTGACATGTAAGGGCATCTTGAATAATGCATAACAATGTGAAGCCTTGTGACCTGTGGTGTTAACGAAAACTTAGATAATTTAATTTGTACTTCTGCTCGCTTCACCAGCTCAAGGGCTGACTTGAGGGACACTTTACGCATGCGACACAACACGCGACTTAAACTGTGACAAGATCGATAATCTCAACTGCACCTTACTAAAGTGCTTATGGCATTCCTGCAGGATACAGCCTTAAATGAGACTCTGTAAATAACTTTTCTGTTAGTGCATTTACAGTAGTGTGTCTGTATGTGAGTAGGTATGTGTGCTTTTTGTTTTTGTTTTAAAGCGAAGCTTTCTTTGCCTATTCCTTCAACTTTCCCACTGTGGCTGCTGCTGTGGCTGCTGTTGCTGTCAGGCATACCGCGTCGGGGGGGCCACAGTGTGTGCATACATGACAGGAGCGAGTCAGAGAGGAAAGGCAATGCTAGAAATTCGTTTTCGCCTCACCGCGTTGAATGTGCAAAATGCCCTCTGGAGCTCCCTGGCTGTCACCACATTAGTCTCTGGACAGCTGTAATTATCCGTGACTCCCCTTAGAAGCATTGCAGAAACTTCAGCGCTTCCCTTTATACTAAGGTGAGAGTCCAGAGGGAACGTAGATAGAACTGTAGGGAGGAGGGAGGGGGACGGACGTGAGAAGGCAAGCAAACCCTACTACTATATGACGGCGGTTGCGGGGAAACTGGATAAGCTTAAGTTCAAGGTAGGGTACAGTACGTTGCTACTATTTCTGAAAAATAAACACCATGCAAACATGTCAAGCGGACAAACTACGTAGGGTGTGCAGAAGCAGAACCGCATTAATTAAAGCGCACCGCAGGGTCCAGGCCACACTACGGAAGTATTCGACCATCAAATCAACGCTTGTGTGCCTGCCACATTAGCTTTGCTGCCATGGCATTGCTAGAGGCTGTGGATTTCATCCCAACCGCGGCAGCCGCATTTCGACGGGGGCGAAATAGAAAACGCACGTGCACTTAGATTTTGGGACACGTTAAAGAACATCACGGTGTCAGAATTAATCCGGAGTCCGCCACTACGGTGTGCCTCATAATCTGAGTGTGGCTTTGGCACGTACAGCCTCATAATCCAATTCCAGTTTAATATTTCTGCCACAATGCGATGTGCCATGTGAGGAAATGACAATGTTCAGCCCTCTCAGAGGTTGTGAAATATTGCGCACACCAATGCCTCAAGCAAACAACTCTCCCTGTGTGTTCTGTGTACTACGCAGACAAACAGCAGTGGTGCACGCAAGGTAATGTTTAATATCAACTCACCACTCTGGTGTTAGCCTAAACGTTGAAGAAATTAAGCTTTAGCCGTCAACATCACCGCTAATTATCGTCAATGAAAACATCCAGCACGGAATGCTTTGCTCACATCAATTCCCACAGGGCCTGGTATCTGCATAATTTTTATCTCTGTCTTTCTTTCACCCCTTAACATCTTACCTGGAGTAGCAAGCCAGGCTTATTGCTGGGATAATCTGTTAAGATTTAAACTTTCTCTCTGTCTTGGTTGTGACTAATGTTGGGTTAAATATGTTTACAAGATCATTTTTATTTTTATATTGTAGATGAATGCCAAACTAAGTATGGGAATGCAAATGCCTGGAAATACTGCTGCAAAGTGTTTGACCTCCTGACCGTGGCTGCTGTAAGTACCCCACTCCTTTTTCTTTAATGTGTACTTTGACCTCTAAAGCTGAGAAACAGTAGTCCGGATGTGTTAGTATATTGTATTGCGTGCTTGGAAGAAATATTCAAGCTATTAAACTGGGAAGGTTTAGGAATAAGGATTGACAACGAACACCTCGGCAACCTTCGGTTTGCCGATGACATTGTTCTGTTCAGCAACACTGCGGACGAGTTACAACAAATGATTAAGGACCTTGACAGAGAGAGTGTAAGAGTGGGGTCAAAGATTAATATGCAGAAGACAAAGATAATGATGAATAACCGGGCCAGGGAACAAGAATTCAGCATCGCCAGTGAGCCTCTAGAGTCTGTGAAGGAGTACGTTTACCTAGGTTGACTAATCACAGGGAACCCTGACCATGAGAAGGACATTCACAGAAGAATAAAAATGGGTTGGATCGCATATGGCAGGCATCGTGAGCTCCTGACTGGTAGCTTACTGTTATCATTGAAAAGGAAGGTGTAGAATCAGTGCATTTTACCGGTGATGACATATGGGGCAGAGACTTGGAGACTGACAAAGAAACTTGAGAACAAGTTCAGGACTGCATGAAGAGCGATGGAACGAAGAATGCTAGGCATAACTTTTAAGAGACAGAAAGAGAGCGGTTTGTATCAGAGAGAGCAAACGGGTATAGACGACGTTCTAATTCACATGAAGAGAAAAAAATGGCGCTGGGCAAGTAATGTAATGCGTAGAGTAGATAACCGTTGGACCATTAGGGTGACAGAATGGGTACCAAGAGAAGGGAAGCGCAGGAGAGGACCACAGAAGACTAGGTGGTGCGACGAAATTAGGAAATTTGCGGCTGCTAGTTAGGGGTAATTGGAGATCGCGGGGAGAGGCCTTCGTCCTGCAGTGGACATAAAATAGGAGGATGATGATGATGATGATGATGATGATGATGATGATGATGATGATGATTGTGAATTTTGAAATTCTGTTTCAGATAATTGACGAGCAAGTACTCTGTGTCCATGGTGGATTGTCACCTCAGATCAAGACACTAGATCAAGTACGAACAATTGAGAGGAATCAGGAGATTCCCCATAAGGGTGCCTTCTGTGATATCCTTTTTACTTCTGCGAAAATGACACTGTCATATTTTTATGAAAAAGTTTTTAATGATACATTAATTATAAAAGGATTCGACAGCTGTGATTGCCCAGCTATAAGAAGTTGTTTTATGGTGGTTTGATAATTGGGGCTCATACAAAAGCTATCTTAATAGTTACTTTGCACTGTGGTTTACATGGAAAAAAAGAATTGATGACACAAATGCAGGTACAAAAGTGCAAACTACCAAATGTTTTATGGCAGGAGCGTGTTTTATAGATGGTGTTAGGTAGGTGCTGTCAAAACGTTTGTGAACATTACAAGTCAAAAAGAGCTGTGAGATGAACTTGGAAAACAAGAAAAAAAAAGCAGGGAAGAAAGCACAAAAATTCCTTATCAAGTTAAGGTAAGAAACGTTGCATGCTGGACCAATTAGGTTTTTGCCATTAACCCTTTGAGGGCCGGGCGTATCAGGCATTTCCACTTACCATGTCTGGGAGGTTTTTCCAATGCGAATCAAATTCAATTTACGCTGAAGTAACATGCTATCAGACATAGTTGCATTTATTGGCCAAATGTTGCTGACATTTAACAAAATTTCTTGATCTTATTAGCAAATAAAAAAAGGGTTATGCTAATTGTTAATCTTAATGGGGTAAATAGCATGTCATAAAAATTAGTGTGAGTTATCTTATCAACTGTGAATCAGAATTTACAAGAAGTTCTTGAATGTAGATATCACTCAAGATCCGCGAAAGCTTTGTGCTCCAGTAAGCTGTGGTTGAACTTGAGACGTTCATCATCTGAGCAACACCGACTTGTAAACTTTCTCATGCCACCCCTGGGACGAAAGTAAAAGCTGCTATGAAATTTTAGTTTAACCAACTTCTGCACATAAATTGTGACTGGCACTAAGGGGTTTCATAATTGGGAATTATCTCTTGAAAGGCAAAAAGAAGTCAACGGAAATTAACTCTGACATGGAAAGGGGTGTGCACAGATGCCCGGATAAGGTAACTTGTGCTTGTCACCTAAAGGGCACAGGCCATTTTTTGCATATTAAATACAAAATAACAGCAAAATAAAGCAGTATTCAATCAGGAGAGAAATTCCTTGCTTTGCAGCAAGCAGTGGTTATCACGTGACAGCACTGCAAGAGTACACAGGCATTAGCTGCAGCTTCTACAATGTGTTTCGGCAAGCATTCATGCATAATTATCACAGCGCAGAGGTCGTTATGGTGAAACTCGGGGCGTTCTCGTTGAAAATGTCTGTAGGCTGCTAAAACATTCTACCAGCATTGAAATCCCTCAGTCCCCACACAGACCGCGTCAGCGAGGGAGCAGTGTGACAGCTCATGACATCATGAATCCCTCTTCATCGAGGGCTTGCCCATGGGAATGCCGTTTAAAGAGCAGAGCTTTAGGCTTTGTATTGTAATTATGTATATTTACACCAAGCTTGCACACACACTTGCTTGTTGCAAAAATTAAACACTCTTAAGCAGTTAAAATAGTCTTCCTAGAGGTCAGATGTTTGGGCATAAAGTATTTAATTTTAGGTACCTAAGAAATGCAATTGCAATGGGTCTTCACATTCGAAATTAATGCCCACAGAGAAGTTCCTTCTGTAAGCATGTTGCTCGCTTATAGCATGAGCTGATTTGAGTAAAGCTTTGTGGTTACATTCATGAATTAAACTTAAGAAATTAAGGACACTTCTGTGGAGGATTGTGCAACCACTGTGATGGCCTTCTCGTTGTGCTTTCTTGTCTTCATATGCATGGTTTTCTGCCATGAAGCCAGATAGCACACCTGGTTTTTAGCTTTCAAGTGTCTAGCCAAAGTTGCAGCCATACAATGGATGTGATAATGTTCACTGGCACAGAAATGTGACTTGAGTCAAACTGAAAGCAGTCTGTTTTCAGCCTCGTAGAAGCTAGCTTGCTGTCCAGGATAGGCATAATTTGGTGTGGAGCAGCAACTTAAGCTTGGATGGTCTCTGTGATAACTACTTCAGCTGGTAAATGCTTATTTATTACACTAGACAGAACCATTTTTCAAGGAACAAAAATGAACTTCTGCACAAAAAAATCAAGCAGGCCATTTGCATTAGATGCGTGTTATGTTCCATCCAATATTACAAAGAATGTGCATTAACTCCCAAGTCATGTTAGTGTTTTTGGAGTAGTGTACAGTAAGCTTTCAAGCTTTGCAAGCCGTTGCAATCCTTATCTGCACGTACATCTTGTTTGGTCTGACCCTGAAGACGTGGAAACTTGGTCAGTAAGTCCACGGGGGGCTGGCTGGCTTTTTGGTGCCAAGGTTACCCATGAGGTAAGAGGTTGTTTGTGTGCAATAGATTTCAAATAACCTCTTTGTACCATAGTATGGAGGAATACATGACTATTTTTGAAGCTACAAATTGTCTATTTGTGAAGTTTTGAGAAAGCAAAGCTGCTTTCTCTACATGGTGTCCAAATGTCCGTGGCTTCCAGGAAAGCTTGTATTAAAAACATGTTGCCGTGCCACATATTTTCACAAATTATGCTTTTCATAGTGCAGTGGCAACAATTTTTACCACCTTGTGGACTCAAGATAGCTTTCTGTAACAGAGAGAAGCACAGTCCACATGCCAGTGCATATTTTGTAAACAGCTGCTTCAAGCGTGCAGTTATTCATAAGCATTGCCATTGCAATCAGGAGCACAGCATTTAAAGGCCTTGGACATGTGCGATTAAGACTGCACTTTGTTGAGTCTTCCTTAATATCATCGTTAAAGGAACAATTAAGGGAAGCAGTAACTCTATTAAACAGTAGCTTATCTTTCTGGAACTCTTCAGTGTTCATGTGATCGATAGTATAGTTAATGGCCGAAAAAGAAGGTACTAATCACAGTTAAATGCCAAACTCACCTTTCTCAGTTTCCTGTGTGTGTAAGGCATGGTGGAATTGACACAATTTTTATTACCTCTAAAGTTATACAGCTGTTGAAGTATTTGTGGACAACACACTCTTAGTCACTGGCACTGGTGTCCGGAGCCCAAAAATGTAATGAAAGCTGCACACTGTTCTGCATTAGTATTTCAAATGCTACAGCTGTCAGTTTATGACCAGGCATCATGCTTGGTCATCAGCATTCGGAGTGGCAACTCAAAACATCCTGAAATCTTTTGCCTTTATGCTTCTTATGTTATCGTACTCGTTTTGATTGAACCCCTTCTCCCGACTGTAATATTTCTACAACCTGCCACATAACCGAAGCTGACACTAGTTTTTCTCTCTTACCTTGTGTGCTTATGTTTTAGAATAGGGGCCAAAATGAGTTTTGTGCATGCAGGAATGAAATATGCATAAAGGGTGACACAGTGCTAGACTTGCCGAGAGTCTTGCTTTTGGCGCACTGCTTGGTTTTAAGAAACAAGCTTGTGTCACAATGGAAAAATAAATATAATAAATTTCGTACTTAGTGTGCTTTGTGAATATCATTTATGAACATGTTAATATAAATAAATGTATCGGCCTGCTCGCAATGCTTAGCATTAAACACAGATTCATTTTTGTCCTTTCAACTAGCAACAGTTAAACCCTCCCACTTTAGGCTTGTCAGCTGTAAAAATTGACACACTCTAAGAAACAGCAATTATTTATCATTCAGTCTGTTATTGATATGAGGGGAGAGAAAGTGATAGCCTGTATCATTTGTTGCTTGCAAATGTTCAGATTGTTCAGGAGTTGTAGCAGTTGGTGTGGTGCAAGAGCTGTTGCTTTGCCATGCACTGCCATGTTGATGCAAAGCTTTTGAGACAAAATTCTGAATTTGAAATAGTTGGTTAGGCAACGTACTTACAGGGAAAAGTGCTAAGCATGGGACAAGCAAGCGGCAATCAGTGTCTTTTTTAAAATTTTCTGCTGTTCTTGCAGCCCACATCGGTGTAATATTTTGCAGACACAATCATCACTGCATGATCAACGCAGTGTACTCAATGCTCAAACCTGGTGAGGGGCAACCCTTTAATGAAATTTTTGGTCAAGTACATGGGGAGCAATGACACAAAGTATTTCATCACATACTTTGGGAATGAGTATCTCGAAACTGTTGTCATCCTCAGACCCACCGTGGTTGCTTAGTGGCTATGGTGTTGGGCTGCTAACACAAGGTCGCGGGATCGAATCTTGGCCATGGCGGCCACATTTCAAGGAGGGCGAAATGTGAAAACACCCATGTACTTATACTTAGGTGCACGTTAAACAACCTCAGCTAGTTCAAATTATTCCGGAGTCCCACTCTACGGCATGCCTTATAATCAGATTGTGGTTTTGGCACGTAAAACCCCACAATTTAATTTTTAGGCGTCATCATCAGAATTCGTTCTAAGCACTTATGATGCGTATTCATCAGCTACGTACAGTTTGTAAATTGCAATATGTGCTATAAAGAATTGTTCAAGCTAATTAGCAAAATGTTCGTAATTATTTTTGATTATGCAGTTCGATTTCTCGTGCAAATAATGCCTGCTTTTTAGAGTAATCCAGCTCAAGAAGCAGAAGTGTGCAGCATGCCACAACCGACTGTGAAAAATTAACGATATAAATGAACATCTAGTGTGTGTATACACACACCAGGTGCTTTCTTTATGGGATACACATTTAATAAATATGCATATCTAGACCCCTCCCATTTTTGCACATAGACTTACATGGCTGAGCAGAAATTAACATGAAAGATTTCAACAATAATTTCAATAATTACGTAGAATATGACAACTTTTTAATTATTAAATTCAGGGCACATGTTGTAGCTGTAAAATTGAAGCTGAGGATTAGTAAAGTCGTGTCTGCTCGACAATCGTAAGACTTGCACCACTTTTGAGCTATCTGCTCCCAAAATCTGCCAAATAATGCTGCGGCATTCCATTTAAGATTGTCCCAAATAGAGGCATGATTTTGGGCAACTGAACTAGAATGTCGATGTATTTCATATATAGCGTACTAGATTAGGGGTAGTGGACTGTGGGAAGGCTCTGCAGTGAAGCAGTTTTTCCAGAAACGTACAGGTGGCGCTGCTGCGCCTTTCACCTCGACACTTCATGCATGCATGCATACACATCGGATGTCTCCTCGCCTGGCTGGAAAAATGCGTTTCAATATGATCTATTGCGTTCTCTAATATACAGAAGAGAGATAAAGAGGGAAAGAAACCGAGTTGCTTTGTTTTCTTTTCTTGTTCTTGTTTTCTTGTGAGGACACAAGTTCAATAAGTTTCATTGGTACATGAGAGTCCAAGCATGCGCCGGTGGCATGATTGGCTTATCGGAACCTGCACCAAAAAGAAAGCATTCAGTGTACACACAGGTTTAGTTCTGCAGAGAGCGGTTTACTTGCACATAAAAAAAATGGGCTGCAATCCACACTGTAAAGGTCGTTGGACAGTGAAGCTGTAAACGACAACTAGAACAATTACCCATTGTGACGTAAGTTGAAATTATTCACGCGGCGACATTCACATGCACTTTACCTAGTTATTACGTTTCAGTGGCCTGCGACTTAATTGGCTTGTGTCGCTACTTCGTGCACCTACAAAGAGTGAGCCAGAGAGAAGTGAAATTCGTTGCGTCTCGTATGCATGCTGCTCTTCCATTGTACGTGTGTGTCGCAACACAAATCAGTTGCTAGGCAGGTTCTTTTTGCACGTATAAAAGTGTAGTTACGTCACTCCCTGCTTTGTATACAACAGTCAAGCTGCTGGTGCTGCGGCAGCTAACCCAGCGGTAATCTTTACTGGGAAACGTATGCGGGGAGCGCTATAAGCTTCGCATCGCATGTAGGCGTAGGAGTGTCTTATCAATTAGGCACGTGGTTCGGATGTTTGTTTTAAGCTTGCTCTTATCGAAACATATGCTGTTCTGTATGTTGCATGCATGATTTCAGAGAATGTATGCACTGTTTGCTTCCCTTTGGTAAGTGCTTGTAGCCTCTGCCTTACGGAGGTGTGAGCCATAGGTGATGATAGTTTTCTGTCGACATTACGCCACGAAGAAATCCCAGGATCCTAGCCATAGACAACTTTGCTGTAAAACAGGACGAAAAGAGTCGTGCAGCGCCTGTTTCGATTCTTCCATGGTGTGTGAGAGTGGTTCTGATATTAACGTATGGCATACATACGCTTGGCAGACATGCAACGTCGCCTTATGTTCTTCCAGAGTTCATGAAGACAGTCTTTTCGATCATGACAGCCATTGATTGAGACACATTCCATGAGTCAAATGGCATGTACTGCACGTCGATTGCTGGCCCATCCGTTTCAACTTCCATCCGGCCCATCCGTTTGAAGCAAGGTTTCTTAGAAGAGCCACAAACTGCAGGTTTTGCGCACACCTCTTTCACGTGCTGGCACCTTCGACAGGTACTTGGGAACATTGAATGGTCGGTACTGCGTTTAGTGAAAACGAGGTGAAAACGTGGTATCCGCACTGCCTTTCCATCAATGACGTGAACATAGTCTCGAAATACGTACTTTTCTTCGAGCTGTAGCTCACACACAGCTCCAGGGGCTTATCAGCATGGTGAATGTTCCGATTGCAAACACAGCGTCTTTCGTCGTCCTCGGGGACATTAAACAACTTCAGCGCATTCTTCACGCCGCTATACCCACTTATGCAACTGGGAGCGAAGCAGTAGTTCTCCCGACAAGGCTTTGACATGTCACCTCATCAGTCAGAGAAAAAACTGCACATGAAATAACAAATGTGTGCACAAAACACAGAACAACACAAATACATGGACGAGTGCAGGTGTTGGCCAGCGCGCTAGTGTGGCGGTGGCACAGTGGACCCCAGGTGAAAGGCCTTATGGCCACAAAGATTTTCCGGATTTTCTGCTTCACGCGCGTGCATTGCCCCCGCGCCTCCCCCTTGACCCACTACCCCTACTCTAGTACACCATAATTTCATAGCACGTTTTAAGGCTCGATATCTCATAAGTGGTGTTAGAATTGAAATTTTGGCTAGACAAGCATGACTTCAAAACTCAGGGTGTCTACCAACTGGGAAAACCGGGACCTATGCATTCAGGAATGAACGGAAAAGGAAGCACGCCGCTGCTTCTTTGAAGGAGCTTGAGCTTAAAAAACAAGTTGTTGGCTGACGCCGAGATGCAGGTGTCCCTCATCCAAACCAGAATAAACTCTTTAAAGCAGTGAACTGCAACACTGAGGCGTTGTGCGTTGGCTGAGAGTATGTCAGGACAGTTGAGGTTGACGCACCAGCTGCTGAGAGAATCTCACTTGTGACAAAGTTTGAGACTCATACCAATGAGCTTGCTATCAGTTTATAGAAATAGCTTATATCCCCTTTAGTCACGGCATCCACATTTGTGGACATGACCTACTTTTGCCATTTCTATGCAATGGTAGCAAGGAATAGAGCACAAACATTAAGCTTAGGGCAAATTGAACATTCTGATAACCTAAATTACTTCCATTTTGCTTCTGAGTGATATGTATCAATACAGAGTACCGCATTGGTGGAGGCACTACCATGTTTTATGTGATGCTTGACTCAAGTGGGGCATGTCATTAGCAACCTTGAAATATATATATATATATATTTCTTTGAGGCCAATAAATAACTTGTGCATTTAAATTGAGTGGGGGGGGATTTAATCCTTTTTACGAAGAAACATAGCATGACTGAATTTACAATATTCAAGTATTTAGTTACTCTGTAATTAGAATGACTCATCATAAAATGCTCAGAGTCGTTCTACCACCTTGATTTCCTCTCAGTGGAGTCTCAAGCACCACCTATGTTCCACACATGTATTGACAGTCGATCATAATTCGTGACTGAAGGGGATATTCGAAAAGAATTGTTTCTGTATGCATCTCCTTTATATTCGTATTTGAGTATGTTCGACTTGATTTGCATAAGATATATTATTCGCTGTGCATTTTACTAACCCTTCCCTTCTGATTTCATTTTGAATAAAATAAATGCTACTCCTTACTGTTCAAACTGGATTAAGTTTTTTTTTTTTTTTAAATTCTTTAGCATGCTTACTAGAGTGACAACATCGGGCGACATGGTGTCATCCTGTCTTGACATAAAACAACGTTCTGTATCACTCGGGGAGTTTTGCAAAGGCACTCAGGGAAAACCTGGAAAACTCAGGGAATTTGGAAATGTCAACTTGGTAGACACCCTGAAAACTGCTCAGCCTCAATTTTGCAATTAAAACATGCTGTGGAAGAAGTTAATGACACTTTTGGAAATCTCTGGCGTTTGGAAAGACAAAAATGCAATATCCGGAAGTCTTTTTAAGGAATAGCCATATTATGACAATTGCTTTCTTGGCGCACATCATCCCTTAAATACTTGAGATTCTGCGCTTTGGTTAAATGTACAATATTGTGACAGATTTAAATGGCAAGCTTAGTCAGTGATACATCTTAAATTTCTAAAGGACTTGAAAATTTCTGTAAGTATTCTTGATGTGGGTAAAAAGGGTTAATAATACATACTTTTACGTTTTTAGTCTTCGGGCCAGTTGATGTGCTAGAAAGTGTTCTTTTGGGATACATTTGCATACTCAGTGCTAGATAAGGTTTGTTAGCTTATTACAACTCTGAATTCGGGATGCTGTGGCTTAGAGATGTGCTTGTGACATATCAGTACAGCTTTTGTCAAAAGAAACAAAGCCATTGTCCACATGACAGCTGCTGATTCGGGGACATCAGGTTGGCCTCCTGTTGCACCAGAACTGCTTGAAAGCTGTGAAGAGAGATCTTAACATTCGTGCTCGCTCTGCAGATCCTTATACCGCCAGGAGTACCATGGGTGCAACACAGTGCAGCCAGGAGTCAGCAGTGTAGTCTCATTTCTGATGTTATAGGCTGCACATGCACTTCTTATTGGCAGCACTGTTTCGACCTTGTGCCTTCTACAATGCCTGTTATTTGTTTCAGTTCATGCACCTCAACAACTTGAAGCTGATATGCAGGGCACATCAGCTAGTACATGAAGGTGAGCAACCAGTTGTTTAGTTTTGTTGATATTGCTTTGTTTGCTGTATTTTGAACTGATAGGTGCTTACTTTTTGTTTTCAGGCTACAAGTACATGTTTGACGACAAGCTTGTGACAGTTTGGTCAGCACCGAACTACTGTTACCGATGTGGTAACATTGCTGCTGTTTTGGCCTTCACGGACGTTAACACTCGAACCGCAAAGTTATACCATGCAGTGCCAGACTCAGAGCGTGTGATACCACCCCGGAACACAACACCATACTTCTTGTAGCACGGCTTGTGATTTTGCACCTTTCTGTTTGGTCGTTGATGTACTGTGCAACATGCTGTGCTTATCCGTAGGCAACCTGTGAAGCAGTCAGACGTCCAGTAAATGGGAGGGCAGTTCTGCATCAATTCAGAGGAATGGACTATTTGTCCTGTTACCTGCCCTAAATGTACCTTGCCAGAGAGCTTGGAGATAATTTTTTTTATTCTTCAGTATTTGTTTACACAAAAAAGTCATTTTTTAAGTGGCAATGCACGTGTAAATCATCACATTTTGTGACTTTGTCACAAGAGGTCTGTGGCTGTTCTAATTGAAGTAACCATAGGGTGAGGCGTGTTTGTTTTATGCAATTTGGCATGTTAGAGTGTAATGAAGGTTGAGTTTGGCCATTCCTATGTGATTATGTGTTTGGAAGCCCTGTTGCTATGGTTGAGCAACACACATATCGCATTGATTGGTTTTTGTCTTATGCTGTGGTCAGCTTCTCTGTGGTGCCCATTTCACTTTATATTTTAGTAGTCAGCATGTGTGCTAACGTATTCATACTAAGGGGACGCAGAGTAAAGAATTAGTTTATTTTTTTTCTTGGTTGTCCTAAATATTTAGAGTTTGCGTATTCTGATCCCAGAACACTTTTTGTTGGGATCTGGCTGCATAAACAGAACATAAGTTTGCATCAGCGTTGTTGCAAAAAATTGTAGGTGTGCTTTACACAAGCTTACTGTTTTGAAAATAGGTGAAGACATAGTTTGTGTATTTAAGATTGTCTACAGTATAGCTGTTTTGTTTTTGGAAAAAAAATGTAAGGATATGACAGACCGTACGCTGATTTTTGTCATGCCCACTATTTTTATGTGAATATATTGAAGCCTGGCTGCAAGGACTGGCAACATTGCTCATTACTTAAAACGTCACTTAGGACAGTTTGTCAGATTCTCGTGCAAATTTTAGACTTGTTTGCTTCTTGAGTAGTGTTGCTCACTCTAGACATCCTTTTGATGGCGTGAAAGCCCGAATGAGCAACATGTTTACAAGTGGCATTTCGATAGTCCTTGGTTTAGGTGCAAAGTAGTACAATAAATAGCTGTTTCAAGCACTGGTTTCTTGTTTGATAGTTAAAAATTGTGGTTTGTTTGTTGACCATTATTGCATTGGTAAAATATTTCTGTGCAACTGGTGCATGTGGACATTTATTGGAGCATCAGAAAGCTGCAGGCGCTGCAAACAGATCGTAAATCGCCTTCATTTAAAGGTGTCATGCAATGCACATAACCCCTTAAAATACATGGGACACGTGTCCCTGAATATGAAACACTTCTTGATAAATACATTCTGCCCCTAGAAACCTGCTGGTGGAAATTCGCAGAGCTAGTGAGCTTCTGTTATTGAAATATTTTATTTTGTTCAGCAACACTAACAAAATGCTGACGAAGCTGTGGAGTCTTGCAGAAAGGGGCTCTTCACCACTGATGAATTAAGCTTTTTCTAATCAATAAAGCAAGATATGTGAAATATAAAGTGCAGTGTTTAAAAGATTTTAACAAACCAAGCTTCGTGAAATGGGTATAAATACTTTTTTTTTAGAGAAAGGGGCATTGGGACGTGTGTCCCAATGTACCGTGACAGAATTCTGGATGTCATTTGGTGGCGCTCACTTGAGTGTGACATTCTTATGATTTAATAGCCACTTGAATAAATTTGTATATTTTGTGCCTTTAAGTGTGGCCGGTTTCATTCCTGATGTTTTTATTTACCAAAACATTGGTTAGAAAACAACGCAAGTTCCTCGTATCAGAAGAATAGATGATATAAGATTTTACTTGATAACAGCAACATTTGATCTGCTTCAGAGTTTGACGAAGATTGCAATTCTTAGATGTTAACAATGTCGGTGCAGAAATTAAAGCACAACACCCAAAGAAGCCAGAACGTTCAAAGCTCCTGAAAAAAAAAAAAAAGAGAGACCAAAAATCATGCCATTTTTGTGTCCAAAAACTATGTGTGCAGTCAAAGGGTCATTGAATGGGAGAAGACTTGCAAAACTGAGCTATGCATAGCTGATTCTGGCGTGTAACATGGGGCAATAAAATGCATTCCACAGTGCAAACAAGTGAAGGATCTCGTGCCAATAGAAATATCTTCTGTTATAAAGTAGGACAGCTTGGTAGTTCTTGTAAAAGAAAGCACTCGGTATGCTAAGTAAAACGAGAATGACTTCATAATGTCGGCAGAAGAAATAGGCTTTTTAGCTCTCAACCTCACGACAAGCTATTGCATCCGTCCAACTTGAAGGTAACCTACGACGTGACCTGAAAGTAAAAAAAAAAAAGTACTAGCTCCGAGTATTCTTTTACTTCCTAGACATTGGAGCAAACAATGCCTACATTATGTGCGTCAAAGTGCAAGCTACCAAGTCCACTATGCCCTCTCTGACGTCGCTGCAGTTTTGCCAAGCATTTGCATGGGTTTGTGTTCAAAATTTTTAGAGGCGAGAGCAGACCACCGATCTTGGGCAGATATGCAGGCGCATAAAATAGAGTGCAAGGCAAGAAGCTCCTGCTTGAAAGAGGTGCGCAAATTGTGCCAAGTCAAAAGCTTGAAAACTGCACATTCACCTGCTGGAACATTTACTATGTTCACTTGTGCTTCCTTGCCACAAGAAATTGTTTGATGGAGTTTCACGGTGGAATCGGCTAAGAAGCTTGCATAAATATTTGGTTCCCTTAAGGCACATATAGGGGCACACATGGTCCAGAGAGTAACATATGAGCTACAAGAAATATATTCTTGAAAATTGTTAGATTATTCTTTGGACGGCCCAAATGAAAAACAAAATACAGTACATTGATAATTTCTTGACTGATTACCTGAGGTGGATAAAGGGGCCTTGAAACATTTTTTAAGTGTGGTAAATAAATCGTACTAGACGGAAGACAGTGCTTCTGTGTACAGCCAAACTAAATATTGCTCACTTCCATACAAAGGAAACCTAATGTTGGTGTTAGAGCCTCTCACCAGGCCACAATGCAAATTTAGGTTATGCACCGGAAGTTTTTATGTGCAATCTAGGGAGCATTCTACCGCAAAAATTTTTCATATTGGTTCATTAATAGCAGAGGCAGAAATATTTGAATTGCTGCGAACCCATCCTTTCAGGAGGCGAGATTCACCACCAACATCCACGCTTTCTCCACTTACTCCTGTCTTGACTCCGCAAGCGAAATTCCTTCTTGGCATTCTCCCATACCAGAAGCACATGATTGCCCATACATCACGGACCCCGCCGCCTTTATTTGCCTTTCCCTTCGACTTTCCTGCTGCTGCTGTCTGGCACACCGCGTCAGGGGATAGTTCAGAGCATGTATATACATGGGAGCATGGCAGAGAAGATACACCAGGAACTCGTTTGCACTGCACCACGTCAAAAACTCTATATTTTCTCACTTCAACATTGTTTTAAATTTCCACTGTAAACAGCATGCACACACGCAATATATTTAAATATACACACATGACAAATTTTATTACATTTTTGAAAGAGATGAAGGTAGCCAATTAAAAATTATTTCTAAATTTATGGATAGCCTATGCCTAGAGAATGAATATGTTGCTGTATGTTCACCATGCTTTAAATTGCTTTGCATGCTTTTTTGACCATGAAAAAAACCCGAAGACCTCAGTGACCCCTTTAGCAGTCTTTTATCAATAGTGTGTGAAATGCACGTGAATGTTGTGTGTCTCAGTATTGCTTCTCTTTCTAGTCAATGCTAATGAGTCGTGAAACAAAAACATTTCTAATAATTACAACATTTATTAGGGATGGAAACATCGTCAGTACCATGCAAAAGTCATAAATATATACAGGGTGTCCCAGTTAACTATCATGCACCAGGATTTAAAAAAAGCAATGCGTTACTCGAAGGAAACCTAGTGCATATTCTTTACAGTACAGTGGAGTAGCTGCCACTAAATATTTTGTTACTAAGATTTAATTAGGTAATTGTACTTATCTAAATCGAGATGTACTATCCTAATTATCAAAGTGTCAATGAGGCATTTGAAGGCACAGCCAAGGGACATCTAACAGCGGTGTTTTCAGCAATGTACTAATTGCGTACAAAATTTTTTTCCCAACTGATAAATAAACCTCGTGTAATATGGAGAATACCACGTGACTGCGCTACCACTCAGACCACAAAGCAGCACCCTTGAACAGGCTCCCTCTGAGTTATCCAGAACAAAATAAATGAAATAAGAAAAATATCGAGCTCGAGCTGGTGTCTTATCTGTTGCGCCCTGGCCAAAGTAACACGTCACGTTTGGTGTTAGTTGGAAACAAGCTGTAATAGCTGTTGTCTTAGCGTAGATAAAGTGCACGGATGCTTTTTTTTTTTTGCCACAAAGCTATCGCCACAAAATCGAATTGATGACATCAGTGCAAAGGTTTAAAGGCGCGTTTTGTTTTGTCCCAGTCGCCATGTGTTTCTCTAATGAGCAGGAGGTAAACATGAACCTTGCCTTGGGATCTGCAAATTGCAACAAGATGGAGGCCACAAATGTATATATATCAGTCATGGAAGTGTGGCGGTAGGCCAAACGCATCGATTACCATCAGAAATTATGAAAGCCTAAGACAAACCCGCAGCTTCAAGAAACAGCGGCGGAGGACTCCAGCTTTGAGTCCTGGCCTATGCACGGATGTTCTAACATTTATGGCCTCAAACCCCCGTGTTAGCTTGCGGGACGTGGCCGCCCAGGTACCGATTTCCAAGTCATCAGTTTGGAGGATTCTAAGTGACAGCCTTCCACCTGTACCACCTTAACCAGCACCAATGCTTGGAAGATAGGGACCTGCAGAATCGTCTAGATTTCTCGAATTGGGTCGTCACAAAAGCCGATGAGTCACTGAACTTTTTGAGCAACGTCATGTGCACAGATGAAGCCAATTTTCGCAGAAACGCCCAGGTAAATCTGCATAATGCACACTATTGGAGGGACTCCAATCAACACTGGGTAAAGCGCGATCGGCTCCAGTACCAGTGATCGCTAAATATGTGGTTTGGTTTACGCCTGTGCTATAATCGATCCCATCTTCGATCACATACTGACTGGACAGCGTTACATGAAAGAAATCCTTGACGGAATGGTGGATGAGTTTTTCAGCGAAGTCCCGCGGTCACGTCTTCCACTTTTGTGGTATCAGCAAGATCGGGCACCAGCACGCAGCAGCAGCCAAGCACGAAACTGGCTCGATGTGAATTTTCATGCGCAATAGATTGGAAGTTACGGGCCTGTAAATTGGGATGGCTAGGTCACCTGACCTCTCTTCATTCGATTTCTTTCTCTTTGGAGTTATGCGAAAGATCATGCCTACATGATCGAGACGGGCATCATATCAGTTCAGTGCAAGGATTACGGATGTTTGCCGTGGAATTCCGGCATCGGTCATCAAGAAAGCCACTGAAGATGTGATAAAACGGACACAGTGCTGCGTAGCTGCAAAAGGAGACCTATTCGAACACGTCCTCTAGGCTAGTGTTTAGCGGAACTTACGAATTCATAGATAATGAGGGCACACTGAAATCTTTTTTGTTTTTTTATTGTTTCTTTTTTTTTTTGCGCTGACATCCTGATTGCTAATTCGGCTCATTTAGAAGTGGTATATTTACTTTCTTGAACGCATCGGTTCTGCCTTTTCTCTACATGCTGGTCGCTTCCCAGTCTGTTTATTTCGCTTTTATTTTTTGACACATACTTGTTTTTGCAGCATGTATACTTTCATGAAAAATAATACGGTCACTTTAATTTGGCTTTGGTCCGAAGCAAGTTTCTGGCTCAAAATATAGCTTTGCATGCACTCTTTCGATGCCGTGTGAGCAGCCCGCATTTTAAAATATTCCATGCCTATTCCATTGCTTTTTGCATTTCTTGCATGGTGAGAGCGGCGCTTCGGCCGCATTATCAAGGGGTTTTTGTTATGAATGTGATCAGTTGGCCTTAAGAGACGGATAAGTGTGACGTAGAAATGAGAGGAAGGAATAGCTGCGAAGTCGCGAAGCCTGCTTTTGGTGCTCCTTCCATACCATTATCAGGATGATGTGCTCTCTCTTCAGGATTGCGACAGGCAATGCAGTTGCTTTCAATCAGCTTATTTGAGGGTGCTGCTTTATGATGCGGGGGGGGAGGGGGGGGAGTGCAGTCATGTTGCATGTTTCATTTTTTGCGAGGTTTCTTTGCCAGTTGGAAAAAAAACTGTAGGCAGTTAATACGTTGCTGAAAACTCCGCGTTTAGATGTCATTTTGGGGTGCTCACAAATGCCTCATTGACACTTTGAAAATTAGTACAGTACTTATCGAGTTAGATACTTAATTGCAATTACTGAATTAAATCTCAATAACAAAAGAATTACTGGCAGCTACTCCACTGTACTGTAAACAATGTACACTAGGTTTTATTCTACTCACGCAACTGCTCTTTAAGTCTTGGTGCATGATAGTTTGGGAACACTATAATTCACCCAGTAACCGAAATGAGGCCAAGCCGGATTCACTTGAAATCAGAATCAACAGCAGTCATGTGCAGCAGTGCTTATATTTGGACTCGCAAAATAGAGAGAGGCTGCAGTTTCACCGAAAAGCTGAAGCATTATTAGTGATAGCCAAGTATGCGACACAAAGGAAGATTACATACCGAGAGGACTTGGGCTGTGAAATTGAACTGTCTCCTACTATGAGGTCTTGTGTTAACTCGTATAACGCTGTCACTTCAGCGCTCAATTGTTCGAGGTCACAAGAAGCTTCTTCAAGTGCAAGAAACATAAATATACATGGGGTTCGGAAAGCTAGTCGCCCCACCACCGGAAAAATGAGAACTCTCCTCCTATGCGCACAATAGCCTCAGGAGCTCCCGGGTCATCGCCACATTAGCCTCTTAACAGCTGTAATTATCCATGAGCCCCCGCGAGCGAGCGAAGCAACTTTATTAAGAAGCCCTGCAGAACGATTAGCCTTCCCCTGTAAGGGAAGCGTCACCGTGACGCGGCCATGACGTCTTCCCGGCGTGTGGCGCCTCTACTCCAGCCATGGCCGCACTTGCTCCAGCCATGGCCGCCCTTTGGTCGACCGCAACTGCCCCTCTTTTGGAGTGGCAGCCTCACTCCGTTTTCGCTCGGTCGTTGCCTTTGGACGGCCGCCGAGGTCTGCTGGACGGCCTGGGCTTGGACCTCTTGATCGTAGCACCTCGCTGCGGCCTCGAGCCGCGGCGGTATCGTTTTCATCGTTGTAGCTTCGTGCGGATTCTTGGCACTGTCCCAAAGGGTGTGAGCTCCAATGTCTATTTCCTTTCGGCACACACAACACAGGTCACTCACAGAAACACTCGGACACACGTGCTTCATCAGCACCGGGGTGAATAACGGCCCCGTCTGAAGTTGTCGATATAACACCGCTTCCTTACTGGTCAAGCCCGGATGAGGTGGCGGCATAGTTCTGTCTAGTCTGTACCACTGCACAACTTCGTTGTAGGAGGTCATTCTGTCCTTGGGGTTTCCCACTGCCACGACGAGTCGACCGCAGTAGCAGCGGCACGGTTGGTTAGTCCTCGCGTCGCCGCGTTCGCCCTCGTGGTTTGCGTTGCCGCGATACGACACACCGATTTTTACTCGCGAGATCGACCGCACGCAACACACCCACGGCTTCACCACACACCCTTGCTCTGGCATAATTTCTCACTGCCGTCTTAGAATCACACATCACAGTCGTGCACTCGGTGTCGGCAATGGCCACCTCCTCGGCTCGATGCGCCCCTCGAGTACGCACACTCGCCGCATTTCTCGTTGCACCGGTCGATGCCCCGACGACTGCTGCGGCGAATGTCTGTCATCTGGATACACTGCCGCGTCCACAAACACGGCACCCCTGTCTTTATTGGCATGGAGATCGATGAGCGCCTTGGCCCTCGCCGCCCGCCGCTCTTTGTGGAACGCAGGGTTCACCCATATAGTTCACATTTCTACCAACGTGCAAGTTCAGAGGGAAGCTTGATAAAATGGAAGAGGGAGGATGGGGGAGAGGAGGCGGAGAATGGGTAGAACTACCGACGCAGTCGCGGAATAGCCTTGCCACTCTTCGCTCGCAGTTCCCATACAAATGCAAGGGGGAAAAAGTGACGTGAGAAGGCAAAGAAACGCTGGATAAACTTAAGTTCAAGGTACGGTGCGGTGCGTTTCTGCGATTTCTGAAAAAGAAAACCATGCATATATGTCTAGCGGACAACTTAACGCAGGGCGCGCAGAAGCAGAGCGACACAACGGAAATAGTCGCACGTACGTCAAGTCAATACTTCTGTGCCCGCCGCGATAGCTTTGCGGCTATGGAATTGCTCGAGGTCGCGAATTTGTCCGAGGCAGCCACATTAAGATGGGGGCGAAATAAAAAACACTCGCGCAGTTTAATTTAGGGACACGTTAAAGAACACCACGGTGTCAAAATTAATCCGGAGTGCGCCACTAGTGGTTTTGCCACGTACAGCCCCATAATCCAATTCAAGTTTAATGCTTCTGCCTCGATGCGACGCGCCATGTGAAGCAATGACAATGCTTAACTCTCTCAGAAGTTATGAAATATGGCGCACAACAACGTCTCAAGTAAGCACCTCACCCTTTGTGTTTTGTGTACTACGCAGACAAACAGCAGTGGCGCACACAAGGTAACGTTTACATCAACTCGCGACTCTTGTGTTGGACAAAACTTTGAAGAAATTAAACAATCGCCGTAACCATCACCGCTAATTATCGTCAATCAAAGCAAACAACACAGAAAGCTTCGCTTGCATCGATTCCCACAGTGCGTGGGATCTGCGTAATCTTCCCTCGCGTTTTTGTTGCGCAGGCGCACTTCCGGTGAAGGTCTCGCGCGAGAGCTGCTGCGTTTGTCTTGTTTCTCGCAGCGCACAATTTTACGCGCTTTGCACAAGAACACGTCACTAACAGTATAAGTCAGTGCCACACGAGCACCAAGCTAGATGCATGCGGATCAAAGAGCAGAATCGCGCGTTGGAATTAGCCGGCAGGAAATGGCAGAGTTTCGTTTTCCGCGCGCGCGACTGCACGACATGGGAACTAGCCGAGGAAACGCAAGTACGTCCCTCTTGCTACGGCACGGTGTGAAAAAAAGAAAAAAAGGGCGCAGCTTGCTCTAGCGGTGCAAGGCTGGAGTCAACAGCGCAGCTTGTTATCACTGTTGTGACTTCTGGGTGGAGGACGAAAGACGGACTCGTTCCGTAGACGAAGAAGAAACGAAAAACTTTATACAATGTTTACAGATAGTGGATGATAGCGTATAGGTAGCAGTAGGAACGCATAAGAACGACTTGGCGGCTGCAAGCGACTCTCTGTCTTCCCAATGGGCCGGTTCGCCCTTAAATCCCTTCGGCGACCCCTCGTCGGCAGGAACCGGGCGGGGCAGGGTGATGACCTCGCCCGCGTCGAATTCTTGATTCGTCGCGGTGATGATTGGGCGCCGCGGAGATGGCTTGGCTCTTCTTGAAGTCGCCTCCCGTGTCGAATTCTTGATTCGGCGCGGAGAAGTGGCTGCTTTCGTCGCCTCGTAGTAGCCACGTGGTGCAGGTAGTAAGGCAGCTCCCATCGCCTCGTGGTCGCCACGTGGTGCTTGTACTATGGCACAAGATCACCTAGCTTTTACGTGGCTTGCCTAAGTTGTTTGTAGGCTTGGTTAAGTCGTTTCTAGGTTTTGCGAGGTTATGGTAGGCTTGGCTAAGTTGTTTCTAGGTGTTGCGAGGTTATGCTATAGGTTTTGCTAAGTCGTCTCGGCGGGCTTGAAGCTGGAAGTTTTCGAGCAGTCGCAGGCCGGGATCGCTTTCTGGGCGACGTCGAGCGTTCAGGCGCCGACTCTCGCGTTCCGTGGACTGAAACTCCTCGGCGTCGCCTCTTCTAGCCGCAGCTTCGGCTCCAGCTCGGCGGCGACGCATCGCTTCTCGCTTGGCAGTACAACGCTCTTCCTGGTAAGCCGCTTCTTCTTCGGGCGTCCGGACTTTCTTCGGTTTTCCCACGGCAGCAGCACGTACGCACGGAGTAGAGGACGCGAGAGGTGTGCCGCCGCGCCGGTTGTTCCGAGCTTTTACTAGCCTGTGACGTCACGACTCCGCCATACGCCAACAGCCTCTAGAGAACTTAAGGCCTTCTGGTTGTACCCTCTCCCCTTGAGCTACGTCACGCAAAAGAGGCTCACATAGAGAGAGAAACATAGATGTTCCGTGCAGCGTGCTAGGAAGCTACGAGCGGCGCACCTGTGTTGAAAATGAGACGCGGAATACCGAGTGGGCGACGACGGCGATAACAATTCGATTAGTTCCGGGAACCCTGCCGCTCCGTGGATAGCTTCGGGTTTAGAAAAGTCCTGGAATGCTGTGACATTCTTCCGAGCGCACTTTTTTTCTGCACGTGAACTGTGCATGTAGTCTCTGCGCTTGTGCTGCGATTGCGGTTCTGTGTCCGGCAAGCTTTCATTGCCGCGGAATGGGGATTACGTTCATGCCAGGATATGCCTAATAAGTACTGCGTGCCCAATTGCTGGAGCAATTACAAATCGGGGCCAAAAAATCATGCGTTCATGTTTCCGCAAGGGCCGCATTTCGATGGGGGCGAAATGCGAAAACACCCGTGTACTTAGATTTAGGTGCACGTTAAAGAACCCCAGGTGGTCGAAATTTCCGGAGTCTTCCACTACGGCGTGCCTCATAATCAGAAAGTGGTTTTGGCACGTAAAACCCCATAATTTAATTTTTTTTAGTGTTTCCGCAAGATCAATGACAGAATATTGGGTGCCAATGCTAAGGCAAAGAAGAGAAAATTTAGCTGGAATTCTGCGGATAAGGCAGCTGTTTCTTTGTAAATAGTTGCACTAATGTTTTGTATCTCCATTGCTAAACTCATTCGAGGTGTAAATAGGGGGACTGCGGTACTGTATGTAATAAGGCCTCGAAAGCGAAATTATTCGTTTAGAGCCTAATATAGACTGGAATAAATACGTGTCCCGAATGTGAAGAAGGGCACACCAGTGAAGTTGTCATGAGATATGTGTTATGGTGCAGTGCTAACATTTTGTTGAACTTTTG
The DNA here is from genome assembly GCF_023375885.2 of Dermacentor andersoni. Lineage (NCBI taxonomy): Eukaryota > Metazoa > Arthropoda > Arachnida > Ixodida > Ixodidae > Dermacentor > Dermacentor andersoni. The sequence continues at coordinate 184,819,040 of NC_092814.1, read as the reverse complement.
TGGTCGCATGAACGGCAAACTCTTTGACGCCGACAATAAATCAAGGCAAAGAAGCTACTCTGACGAAGGGGGCAGCACTCTGACTTTTCAATATAAGTCATGCTCCCTGTCATAATTTACCCGAAATTCGTTCTCAATCCTAAAGTTGAACCGTTTCATTTTTTATGGACGGGCATTTTAATAATGCAGCGCGTGTTGCAAATGGGGTCGCAAGCCCCATGGGTAGCGTTGGCCTGGGGCACAACTGGAAGCATCCGAAGGTCCCGGCAAAGCATGAGTCGACTGGTAACAGAACAACTTGTTTATTCTAGCATCGCAAAAGAGCGGGCGGTCAGGTCGACCGAAGTGGAGAGACGGGAGAGCACGTTACTCGACAGAAGAAATCGGAGCCTCTATCGGCGTCCGGGAGCAGCTGCTTTTATACTCTCGCAGTCGCGGGCAAGAAGGAACGTCTCTGGATGAGGCCACGTGACGGCGGCGCTCGGGCACGTTGAGACTAGAAGGTGACGCAGCCGCCGGGCCGGCGCCGGTCAGACCTCCTCGCTTCACACTTGGGGAGCTCCTCTCCCCGGCTGCCGCGCCTTGACAAGCGTGGGCACCAACATGCACACACACACACACACGCACACACGAATACACGTGGCATTGAAACATGCCTGGACGCGCTTGGCGGGGAGGCGTTGCGGCAGCGCTGAACGGGCCAAAATGTCCGCCGCTTTGAACGAAGCCCCGGCGTCCGTTGCATCCGCGCCGGCTATACCGCGCGTCGTAGGCGAAACGTAACAGACCGCCCCGCCGGGGGAAGGAGATCCCGATGGTCAGGGGACTGCATCCGCTGTCCGGAGGGATGTCGCTCGATGATGCTCATAACCGAAGTCGGTGGTCCCTCGGCGTTTCTTGAGCGCAGCGCACAGAGAAGGCCTCGTTCTCACGTTCAGGTTCACCCAGGACACTGCAAAGTGACTTCGGGAGAGTTGCCATTTTTCTCTCGTTCCCAGCAAGCGTTAGAACTACGCCGAAACTCAACCGCTCAGTCAGCAAGCACGACACAACCCTCACTAAGCCATGCCAGGCTCTTTCCCCTTTTATACTACTGCCTAGTTCCTTACAGTAGTCTAGCAGCACCCAGAACACATCCACAAATTGGAAAATTGCACTAGAAAGCACGTCATCACTTTGAAACACTAAACAAAAGCAATATGTTAAAAATCCTGCCTCAGGAAGAAAAACATCAGTAACAAAGAACTTTGAGGCTGATTCCTACGTTAGGGGCTTCGACTTAAGCCATCGGCGTTACCGTTGAGACTCCCCTTTTTGTAACGCACCTCAAAGGAATATTGTTGCAAAGCGAGGCTCCAGCGCAGGAGGCGGCCATTTTTGGGAGAGATGGTCTGCAGCCATTGGAGAGGGCAGTGATCCGTCTCAATGATAAACCTCGAGCCGGCTAGGTAGCATGACAATTTCTGAACGGCCCACACGAGACACGCACACTCTTTCTCGGTGGCGCTGTACGCCTGCTCACGACTGGTCAGCTTACGACTAGCATACAGGACGGGGTGTTCCACTTCTCCATTTTCCCGTTGGCACAGTACAACGCCCACGCATCGCTCACTAGCATCGCACTGAACGAACCCTTTTGTGTAGTCTGGCGATCGTAGCACAGGCTGGCTTGTTAGGGCGCTAAAAGCTCTTTCCTTTGTCTCGTCCCAGACGACTGTTTGGGGTTCTGTTTTTCTTAGAGCATCCGTCAGGGGAGCCGCGATATCAGAGTACCTGGGGATGTACCTCTGATAGTAGCCGGCGACACCTAAGAACGACCGAATATCGGTCTTCGTGCGCGGTTGCGGGAAGTCTCGCACAGCGGCCACCTTTATTTCAGAGGGGCGGCGACGACCCCGACCAATCACGTGACCGAGGTAGACAACCTCGGCCTGTGCTAACTGGCACTTGGGAGCCTTGACTGTCAAGCCCGCTTCGCGCACGCGGGTTAGCACTGCCCGCAAGTGTGCCATATGCTAAGACCAGGATGCGGAGAATATCGCTACGTCGTCTAAATACGGTAAAGCGAATTCTTGCTGTCCCCGCAACACTTTATCCATGAGGCTTGAAAAACAGTATGGCGCGTTCTTCAAACCAAAACTCAACACTTTAGGACGGAATGTTCCCATTGGTGAAATGAACGCCGCATACCTACTAGCCTCTTCTGTAAGTGGAACCTGCCAATAACCCTTGACAAGATCTAGGGTGGAAATAAACTGAGCGCTACTAACTTTCTCAAGGCGCTCCTCGATGTTAGGGATCGGATAAATTTGATCCTTAGTGATGGAATTAAGCCTGCGGTAGTCGACGCAAGGACGAGGTTCCTTGCCCGGTACCTCAACTAATATCAAAGGGGAGGTATAATCACTCTCACCCGCCTCAATAACACCGAGCGGTAGCATTTTCTTTACCTCAGCCTCCATAATATCGTGCTGGCGGGGTGACACCCGGTACGCCTTGGATCGTACTGGCTCTGGGGAGGTAAGTTCTATATCATGAGTAAGGACAGAAGTCCTACCAGGCCTCTCAGAGAACTGACCTTGAAACTCTTGTAAGAGCTGGTGTAGTTCGGTTTTCTGCCCAGGCGACAGCGGTGCTTTACTGATTAAGTCACTAATGACTTGATCGGTGTCTTTCCTGTTCGTCACTGAGCCTAGTCCCGGAAGCTCGACCGGAAGCTCTTCGGGAACGTTTACCATCATGCACACCACTGCTTCCCGTTGTTTATAGGGTTTGAGCAGATTACAGTGGTAAACTTGCTGTGCTTTCCGTTTTCCTGGCAGACTCACCACGTAGTTGACGTCCGACAATTTTTGAACAATCCGTGCTGGGCACTCCCACTGCACGTCGAGTTTGTTTTTTAGCGATGTGCGCAATATCATTACCTCATCGCCCACCTCAAAACGACGGGCCCTGGCTGTCCGATCATAATAAACCTTGGCCCTCTGCTGGGCCTTTGCCATTGCTTCACCTGACAACTCCTGTGCCCTTCTTAAGCGTTCGAGGAGCCTAAGCACGTACTCCACCACGACTGGGTCGTCGCCCCTGCCTTCCCACGATTCTCGAAGCATGCGAAGCGGAGACCGCAGCGAGCGACCGTACACCAGCTCAGCTGGCGAAAACCCCGTAGCCGCATGCGGCGCGGTCCTTAAGGCAAACATCACCCCAGGCAGACACAGGTCCCAGTCAGTTTGTTGTTCAAAACACAATGCTCTCAACACGTGCTTCATGACGGAGTGGAGCTTCTCAACGGAATTCGACTGTGGGTGGTACACTGAGCTGTGTAACAGCTATACCCCACACCTTTCGAGAAAAGTTGTCGTCAAAGCGCTAGTAAACACTGTGCCCTGATCTGATTGGATTTCCGCAGGAAAACCAACTCGCGCAAATATCGACAGTAGTGCATTGACTATCTCAACTGAGCTGAGTTCTTTAAGCGGCACTGCTTCAGGGAACTTTGTCGCTAGGCAGATCACAGTCAAAATGTGTCTGTACCCCGTGGTTGTTACCGGCAGAGGTCCCACTGTATCAATAACGAGCCGTCTAAAAGGCTCCGTAATGATAGGTACCAACTTCAACGGCGCCCTCGATTTGTCCCCTGGTTTGCCCACCCGCTGACAGGTGTCACATGTCCTCACAAAGTGGTCTGCGTCCCGAAAACACCCTGGCCAATAGTACTCTTGCAAGAGACGGTCCTTAGTTTTCTTAACTCCTAGGTGTCCGGACCACGAACCCCCATGCGACAAGCGCAACAGATCCTGACGGTAGCACTGAGGCACGATCATCTGATCGAACTCCACTCCCCTGCGGTCTAAATACTTCCGGTACAGGACCCCACCTCCTTCCACAAAACGAGCATTTTTCTTGGCGATACCTTCCTTGACAATGCAGCGTATGTTTTCTAGGCTGCCATCCTTTTTTTGCTCGGCTATCAAAGCCGACCGGCTGACTTTTAGCAACCTGTTAAGTCCGTCTGACGTAGGCGCGATGAGCAAATCTGGAGACAGCTCTTCTAACTTTCCCGTGTCGGGATTTTCCTCTCCAGTATCTGGTGCCTTTAACGCTACAGGCTCAATTTTATTCAGTTCGGGCGTGCTCTGAATACCAGCTTGCTGCGCCTCTGACCCTTTCTCATCGTTCAACAACGTCGGCCCCGCAACTACCGCCTTTGCAGCGAGCTCCCGAACCTTCGATCGGGTTAAGGCCTGAACGCTAGCCTCACCAAACAAAAGCCCCTTTTCGCGCAGGAGGTGACCGGACCTGTTCGAAAATAGGTACGGGTACTGGGGGGGCAGCATAGATGACACTGCGGCCTCCGTCTCAGGCGCTCCGAAAGGTCCTTCAATAAGCACTTTTGCTACGGGCAGACACACGCTATGAGCTTCCACGGCTTGCTTGATCCATGCGCACTCGCCCGTGAACATATCGGTTTCTACGTAAGAGTGGTGAACTACATCCATTGTAGCTGCGGAATCGCGAAGCACTCGGCACTCTTTCCCGTTCACGAGGAGGTCTCGCATGTAAGGCTCGACAAGCTTCATGTTCTCGTCAGTGCTGCATAGTGACAAAAACACGACTTTTGTTTTTGTTTCTGGACAGTGCGCCGAAAAGTGACCCGGCTTCTGGCACGTATAACACACGCGCGCTTGCCTCGTCTCGAACCGCTTTCTGCGTTCGGCTTCGGCTTCCGCCGTCTCCTTAGGTTCGGTCGGACTGCTTTCACTCGCATCCGCACTACGTGTGTCCCCCTTTGCTCTCATGGGCGTGAACTTCGGCCTCTCAAACTTGGAGCCAAATTCACCCTTTTGACCGTCCTTAGCTCCGCGAGCCCGACGCGTCACAAGCTCCTCGGCTAGCTCGGCGGCTTTAGCCACTGTACTAACGTCTGGCCTATCCAAGACCCAGTGCCGCACGTTCTCAGGTAACCGACTATAAAACTGTTCCAGCCCGAAACACTGCAGAACTTTCTCGTGGTCACCAAACGCTTTCTCTTCTTTGAGCCACTCCTGCATGTTTGACATTAGCCTGTAGGCAAACTCTGTATATGACTCACTTCTGCCTTTCTCATTTTCCCAAAACTTCCGACGGAACGCCTCCGCTGACAGCCTGTACTTTTTTAGCAGACTCGATTTCACTTTGTCGAAATCCTCTGCCTCCTCTCTCTTCAAGCGAGCGACTACGTCGGCCGCCTCGCCGGGTAACAAAGTGAGCAAGCGCTGTGGCCACGTTTCCCGAGAGAACCCCTGCTTCTCGCACGTTCGCTCAAAGTTAACCAGGAACAAACCAATGTCCTATCCAAGCTTAAACGGCCGCATCAGGTCAGTCATTTTGAACGATACTCGTTCTCCTGCACCGTTTGCCTCACTTCCATTACGAGCGCGTTCCATCTCTACCTCGAGACGCTTCATTTCCAAAGCGTGTTGACGGTCGCGCTCTTCTTTTTCTTTCTGTTCTTTAAGTTCGCGCTCCTGTTTCTCTTTTTGCTCTTTAAGTTCGCGCTCCTGTTTCTCTTTTTGCTCTTTAAGTTCGCGCTCCTGTCTTTTTGCCCTCTCCTCAATGGTCTCAAGGCATTCCGACAGCTCGTCATCCTCAGCTTCTAACTCAAGAATAGCCCTTAGCAGTTCTGGTTTTCTGAGTTTGTCTGAGACATCCAGACCCAACTCTCTTGCAAGCTCCAGCAATTTCGGTTTGCGCAACGACTTCAAATCCATGGCTGCTCTGAATGCTGCTTTCTCTACTGCCTTCTATTGTCTTGCCGCAAACTAACCCGGCAGCAACGACAACCACAAATACCAGCTCTGTTTCTGACACTAACAAAAGCCTGGCAAAACTCAGAAGAAAGTCCCGCACTCACCAAACCTCGCAGCCAAGAATTCAGCGCAGTCGTTCCGCTGCAGGCAACCAGTCATCACAGAGGGCTCGTTGCACTGCTCCCGGATGGTCGTTGTGCTGCTCAGCATACAGTCAACCGCATATCTTCGCTGCTGGCCTCCGTTGTCGCGATCTCACCGCTGGCAAACAGTTGTTGCAAATGGGGTCGCAAGCCCCATGGGTAGCGTTGGCCTGGCGGCCTGGGGCACAACTGGAAGCATCCGAAGGTCCCGGCAAAGCATGAGTCGACTGGTAACAGAACAACTTGTTTATTCTAGCATCGCAAAAGAGCGGGCGGTCAGGTCGACCGAAGTGGAGAGACGGGAGAGCACGTTACTCGACAGAAGAAATCGGAGCCTCTCTAGGCGTCCGGGAGCAGCTGCTTTTATACTCTCGCAGTCGCGGGCAAGAAGGAACGTCTCTGGATGAGGCCACGTGACGGCGGCGCTCGGGCACGTCGAGACTAGAAGGTGACGCAGCCGCCGGGCCGGCGCCGGTCAGACCTCCTCACTTCACACTTGGGGAGCTCCTTTCCCCGGCTGCCACGCCTTGACAAGCGTGGGCACCAACATGCACACACACACACACGCACACACGAATACACGTGGCATTGAAACATGCCTGGACGCGCTTGGCGGGGAGGCGTTGCGGAAGCGCTGAACGGGCCAAAATGCGCGCCAGTGATTCAATTCTCCGTTAGCCATAGGAGCACTTGCTTTGCGCACCTAGCAGCAATAACGAATCACGACGTCAGTTTTTTTTTTCCTCTTTTCTCTTTTTTTGCTCTTACCTCTCCGCGGCGAAATAACGAGCGTCACTACTGAAAAGACTGGCGCTGTTGTCGGCGTGACGTGGCATGAGGGATTACGTGGGTGGCCACCATCCATGGTATCCGCCGTGTCGGAAACAGGGTGTCGGATTGAACCGAAAACCGGAGCTAAACCGTTATTTTTCCGTCATCTTGGAACCGAACCGGAACTTATTGGACAAACCGTTCCTAACCGGTTTGACAAACGGTCCAGAATGCAACATAGACCCTCTGCTAGGGCATATCCCTACGTTACACGTTAATCACGTTAATTTTTGTGCAACCAAGGCTGCCCCTTATGCGATGGTAAATGTGGGCGCTTTACGCGTACTTGCGCATCCTGCCGCAGCAATTGGACCGGAACAATTATTTATGTTCAACTTCCTGTTCTGTTTAATGCCTTACGCGGTCGGCTGAAATCTTGCTCCGTGGCTGATGGGTTATCCAACTATGCCCGAGAAATCTACAGCGTTGAAACTGTTGACGTTCTTACCGGCTTGGTGTGCAATGACGGCGAAAGACAGGGGTAGGGAGAGAGAGAGAGAAATACGTTTATTAATTGAAAAAAAAATCTACATATATATTAACAGGCAATCCCAGTGTTTTTTTCCGGCGAGGTGCCTATATGTGAATTGTTTAGCAGCAAGCTGTCGTATATAACTTTGCGGTTTCAGAGGTCCCTCTTGGAAGGATCCAGTCGTTTAGCGCAACGACTGAGCTCTGTAGCCCAGCAAGGCAGGGATATCCCCCCGTTTAATCTGTACCAGATACGTATAGAGTGTCATCAATATCAGAGGGAACACCCAAATTTCTTTGAACGCCTGCAGGGGCTAAGTACACATGTCCTCCATAAAAGTTCAGTGAAGTTCAACGAGGCTAAAAGTTCGACGAGACAACTTGTTGCTATGTATCAAGTTCCTTGATTTGAACCCATGCATCAGAAGTTATCGCCGTGTAAAAAAAAATCGGTTCCCTTTCATATTGATGACGGCTGTACGTGATTATAAAACAAATGTTTTATTGCGATAGCAAATACATGGATACTCCAGGCACATTTCTGACGTCGCTGTGATGTTCCATATGGGGCTCTTGCATTGCCCAGGGGGCGCTGCGAAAATGGGGCTAAAAAGCGCCCTCTGTCCTGAACTGGGTAGTACCAAGCTCGGTCGTCTGCTTCGGAAAGCACGTTTACAATATGGACCCGCCACTTTCGGTTGTGTTGTACCACGGCTTGCGGTGAATATCGCGCGCCGAAGATTTTTTCGGGGGTGGCATGCTGCGTAAAGGCAATAAATTATGCAACGCCGAATACGTGTACGCCGTTCAAGAAATAAGCGGCGAAGTTTTAGCGCGGTGTCAATCGCAAGTGAAGCGAGTCGCGTACGAAGTTGAACTTCAGGTAAGGTTTGCACGCTGATAGATTCAGGCACACAAACGCGAGGAAATGCTTGCTATAAATGAATTCGCAGCAGCACTAAGCACACATCATGTGTACGGAACTTCTCGAGCGCACGACGGTACGCGCCACGACGGCAGCGGTCTTTCGACATGTCGCGAAACGGCGGGCCTCCTGCAATCTTTGTTGACTGCATGCCGCTAGACAAGTAGTTACGCCTGCACTGTAGTAGCGGCCATCTGTCTCTTTAGCAACTGATAAATAACTGATGCAATGCATATGCGCTCGCAGTAACGTACGTGCGAATCGCGCTGCTCGCTTGATGTAGCTTTTAATGATAGCGCTCGAATATAGATGTGCTGCAATCAATACTACCTTGCTGCGCTGCCTCAACGTGCTGGCTTGAGGTCAAGGATGAGCTCATTTGGCTCTCTAATCTGTGCTGCTCGTAGTAGGGTAGTGAACTGTCACCGAATCAGCCCGACCATTTGTGCTCATTTGCACACACCTGGTCACTTCACCACTTCGCACCGGTCGAATTGTCGAGGTGGCCGGGTCTCGAATCGTGAATCACCAGCCATGCCTGCTGCTATGTCGGTCTGCCGTCGGGACTGCAGGTGCAAAAGACCGAATTTTAGGACACAGATAATCAAGCAAGCCTCAAGACAGGAGAAGCAGTCAGCATGGCGCAAAGTTTCGCTTGCCCAGCGCGACGAACTGCAGCTATCCAGCGCGCCCGACGCTCCGCTTCGTGACGCCTTGAAGGAAAACGGTAGAATCTGATGTTGGGATTCAGGCCTTCTTGTTTATGGCAGCCCACGACGCAGAAGTAACGACGGTGACGCTTTTTCGAGGCTGAGCTAGGTCTCTCCGGAAGGAACGGCGTCGCCGATTCCTTGTGCTTCTAGCATTACGTCTCACAAAGAGTCCGTTTTCGTTAAACTATAGGCTGCGGCGAGCTCGCAGCGTGGTCGGCGTGGTCTGTGAGAAGTGACGAGCAGTGAGAAGTGATGCGCGTTATCAGCATGATAGCATTTCCTGTCGGCAATGCTATCATGATGATAACGCGCGTGCCGTTCGTTACTGGAAAGTACCGGGCTCGCATCGTTAAAGAAAGGAAACCCATCAAGGCAGATTACGATTATTGTTGTGTGGCAGAAGGGGCACTCCAAAGGGTGTGAACTGTTCATAGAGTGTAGTTCTTCAGATTTTACTGAAACAAGATATTATAAAGAAACATTACATTTACCACAAATGAGAACGTTTCACAGCGTTAATACTTTCGATGGTAACGTTTTTTATTCGTAAAATAGAAAAAAACAATGATGAATTTTTCGTGCTGTGTCGGGCATAATTGTACTTTGTTGAGTCAACCATCAGGAACAAATATTCGCTTGTACAGTGGATACCAGCTAACTTTAGCCAAGCTCCTAAACAAAGCTGCTAGGACGTACATTTATGAGACCTACACCGCTCAGCCATCAGCCCTCGTCTGCCGCCAAGGCATTTTCGTGTGGTAACTACCAGCTAATTAGGGAAGGCTGATTAAACAAGTTTCATCTTTGAATTCAGGGCGTATACCTTCTTATAGGAGAATTTTTGTTGCGTACCAAAGGAACCCATTCAGTCGTTTTAATCGCGCTATACCATTCGTAATTAATTTTTTTCCCGCACTTTATTCATAGCGAGCGAAATCCGAAAAGTGCCGCGTGATTGCGGGCCCACGCGCCGCCACACCAGCGGATCCAAAAGTGCCTTGAAGCGACTAATCGTTGCCTGAGTGGGCAAACGCCTGGTCACGGCGACAGGCTGCGATTGTGACGCAGAACAGGTAGCTCGTGATCAGCGGAAGCTAGCACCGGCAGCTTGCCACTTCTTGACGGTTGTCGAGTGAAAGAACGTTCGTCAAGTCATTTCTCGGAGCACTGTGGTCCAGGCACTGTTAAGAATGGCCATACGGGGTGGCAACGTGCCAGCTTTCCGCCCGCTGCACGTGTTCCAAGCCCACCAGTCGGGGCGCCCTTCCAAGAGCTGCGGTCGGCAGGCAGCCACGTAGCGCGCGATCAACTCCGGAAATTGGTACTTGGCCGCACCACCCGAGACGGAGCACAGTTCTACGAAGCCCTCGGTCGTCGACTCCGGAGCCTTTGTGTGTATGGGTTCGCACCTGTGTGTTTGCGTGTGTGTGGGCGTAAACGATAGTGCGGGGCGGCGGCAAGTTTACAATGCTTGGACGAACCTTCCCGACCATTCGTGTTCCGTCCACGACCGAACGATGACATCGAACTATGACGTCAAGCGGAGAGCTTATAAGCAGCGTTTGCCGGCTGCTAGAGTGTGCTCGTGTCGTGATCGTTGTCGGGAGCTGAGTGCTCTGTCATACTAGAAATGTACTAGTGAACTGTGTGCTCGTAAACTGTTTGCTGTATGTTAGTTTTGCGGGCTCCATATGGGAGTCGCGCTAGTCTGCCAATGTATCTTGCTTAAACTGTTAATATGTAAATAAATCCTGTTCACCGAGTTCCTGTCTACGACCTTCATCTCCTTCAAATGGTGGCAGCGGCGAGATAGTCCGACGACTCCTACATCTGGTCGACAGCGGTAGGACCGTCCGACGAATCTAATAGCACGCAATCACGCGCGACTTTTCGCATTTCGCGCGCTATGAGCAAAGTGCGAATATATATATATATATATATTTACGCACGACATATTGCGATGAAAAAGAGTGAATGTGCTGTTTTAGGACGTAATAACAGCTTTTTTTTATCGGAATCCACACTTTGAATTTATAAAAAAAGAAACGAGAACTTGTTTAATAATCTTCTCTAATAAGCTGGATAATTAACACACAACAATTATCCTGGTGGCAGTACTCGTGGCCTAACGACAGATTGGTCTAATAATCTTATATTGTGCCAGTTTGCTTAATAGCTTGGCTGACGTTAGCCGGTATACCTTGTAAGAAAGATAAACACAGCCGTAAGCACATATTTTCCGCAGCAAATGAAGTATGGGTAAGCACAAACTTTGTTTACGTAATCAGCTTAAATGCAGCTCGTCTCGTAAATGTGACGTGGTTTCGTAAATTTACATAGCTCGTTTGCTCGTGGAATAATGACCGTCTGGCTAAATTGCTGTGTTTAGGTTTTCACTCTCCCCTTACTTTGGTCTTTATTTTTATGGAATTAAAATTGCCGCCACCTGTAAAAAAATAAATCGGTAAGGCGAATGAAAGGCACAGACTGAGGTGTGTCTGGCTTTGATAGTAGTGTATTAGCGCCGTGGATGAGAAATATGGCTATACAGTGTAGTCGTAGGCTTGTGAACTTTTGTATGAATGAGTGAATAGTGACCCTCTAACGCGCGTCACTGCTACCGCGATGATTCTCAAAGGTATCTGCACGACGTTGCTGTATAGACGAGGTCACCACTGAATTTCGGGACAACGTTGAGGCTCAATGGTTAACCGGAAACATCAGAAGGATCCTTCAAGCTTTTTTTATTTTCGATATGCTGTTCTGACTATGCCCTACGAGCGTCGTGGGAAAGTTGAGATTTTTTGCTCCACAAATCGAACGCCTAAAGACGCAGGCGTCCTTGCAGAACAACAATAGTAGCCATTTCACGCTACAAAAAGACGTATAAAACATAAACTGAAACATAAATGAAGAAGTAATGGCACATTTTGAGCCGCGTAATAAGCAATGTATTTTACAGGCTGTGAATTATCGCAGTTTGCATGTAATATCGTAGTACATGCGAAAAAACCAAACATTCGAAGGAAGCACTAGTGGTGCAGCGTGATAATGCTGAAATATCTCGAACCGGATATTTTGTATATTGGTTCTCATAAATCCGGATAACCGTTCTTCAAGACCGTATTCACTTCCCTCCGGTCAAACCGGAAAAAGCCGGTTTGATGGACACTTGCAAGCACTCTATAGTTTGCACGCGCGCTGTACGGCGCAATGCGAGCCGCGCGCACGGGCTCCGCGTCGCGGCGACGCCATCGCGGAATGTACACACTATCCGAAATGAGGCTGAAGTGGCGCGTGTTTGCGGCGATTGCCCAGGGCGAATAAACCAAGTCGCGCGTGAACCGGAGACGGGGGGAAGGGGTCTGCATAATGCAAATTCCGAAAAGATCCAGGGTGAATTACAAATTTAGCTTTTGCCATTGGTACATGATGAAAACTAGCTGAAGCGTTTATTTTTTTTTCATGTATTTATGCACACATTCCTGCAAAAGGGGGCAAAACGTACAAAATCTGTCAGAGTGCCGACACATTTGTGACATATTTAGCCTGTCATGACAAAACATGCGACCCTGTAGCACTTGAAGTCGGGAGGACCTTGTGTTAGGTCACACTCAAGAAGCAGACTGAAATGGAGACCTTCGATTAATTGGTTTGTTGCTTCTTGTTGGTAATCATGTTCAGAAATCTGTTGAAATAAGAGAGACAGTTGCTTCGGGTTGCATTTTATTTCTTCACATCAGGATGTCATGCTTTTTTTTTTTTTTTCAAGTAATACTGACTCATCATCCAAGACAATATTCAGTATCTCATTCGCTTACAGCGGAAGTGTATGACCAAATTGTCAAAGGTTGTTTCATTTGACGTCCCTGGTGAAGCATCTGCAAAGCATTTCTGTGATCTGTCTACTGGAAAGAATAGCTGAGGTTTGGTGCGCCTCCAGCCCATTCCGTGATGAACTTCAGGACATCTTGACATTCTGCGCTGCGTGATAGCTGCAAGTGGGAGATTGGAACAAGGATTGGCATACGACTCACTGCAATCCCTGCAAACTTAAGGGTAATTTTTTAGGCAGTGGACGGATGCAGACAGGTAAGCTGCATGTTCCTAAAAGGACCATAAACAGTCTTGGACAATATGTGCAGAATATGAGCAGAATACCACAAAGCAATAAAGTTATTTTCCATGCCCTACATGTGCACTTCCTTTGCCACGTTTCCTCACGGAACTATCAGCACTTATCTTCGTCATGCGCTTAGCCTCTGTGGGCTCTTGCAGAGACATCTGATAATGTGCGGAGGCTATGTGCCATGGTAACACTTTCTTTTTGTTTTTGCAGCAAGGTGCCTCAATGCTCCCAGCCAAGGCATCCTTGCATGCCATGGGGCTTGTAGTTCCTAGCAACCACTGGTACCTGCCTCGACAGATACGATGCACCAATAATAAGACTGTGATAACAGCAGGTAGAAAGTTGGCACTGCCATCGGAAACAGAATATAAGCAGGAAGTTCAAAATACCCAGACATCTTAGAGCCCCTTTATCAAGTTAGGCATAGGTAGGTACTGAAAGAGGACGTTTTTTTTTTTTTTGTGCAGCCAAATTTTTGCCTGCTACTATATATGAAATTATGGGCACAACTTCAGTTATCTGGATATCGTTCAGCAGGAACAAACATTACAGTTGCATGTAAACACATTTTGAAGCTTTTATTCCTGCAACTAACATTAAGCTGTAGGAATCGCACCGCTGGCACGAGTTGTTGGGGTCTCGGTGCTGACGCCCGTTATTGCCAATGGGTCGCAAGCCCCAAGGGTAGCGTTGGCCTGGCGGCCTGTGGCACTGGAAGCATCCGAAGGTCCCGGCAAAGCAAGAGAAGACTGGTAACAGAACAACTTGTTTATTCTAACATAGCAAAAGAGCGGCCGGTCAGGTCGACCGAAGTGGAGAGACGGGAGAGCACGTAACTCAACAGTACAAATCGGAGCCTCTCTCCTGGCGTCCGGGGGCAGCTGCTCTTATACTCTCGGCGTCGCGGTCCAAAAGGGAAGGTCACGGGAAGAGCCCACGCGACGGCGGAGCATGAGCCCACGACGGCGCGCACGGTCGAGCCGAGAGACATGTTGAGCCGAGAGACATGGCGAACCGAGTGCAGTGACGCATCGCCAACCCGCCCACACGACGGCGCTGTTACGTTTCGCCTACAACGCGCGGTAATGCCGGCGCGGATGCAACGGACGCCGGGGCTTTGTTCAAAGCGGCGGACATTTTGGCCCGTCCGACGCCGCCGCAACGCCTACCCGCCAAGCGTGCCCAGGCGTGTTTCAGTGCCACGTGTCTTCGTGTGTGCGTGTGTGTGTGTGTGCCCTCGCTTGTCAAAGCGCGGCAGCCGGGGAGCGGAGTTCCCCGAATGAGGAGCCTGGACGTCTCTCGGCTCAACTGTTCACGCCGTCGTGTGGGTGAGGGTTGGCAATGCGTCACTACACTCGGTTCAGCAGGTCTCTCGGCCCGACAGTTCGCGCCGTCGTGGGCTCCTGCTGCGCCGTCCCGTGACCTTCATCCCGTGACCTTCCCTCCTTCCCTTTTGGACCGCGACGCCGGGAGTATAAGAGCAGCTGCCCCCGGACGCCAGGAGAGAGGCTCCGATTTGTACTGTTGAGTTACGTGCTCTCCCGTCTCTCCACTTCGGTCGACCTGACCGGCCGCTCTTTTGCTATGTTAGAATAAACAAGTTGTTCTGTTACCAGTCTTCTCATGCTTTGCCGGGACCTTCGGATGCTTCCAGTGCCCCAGGCCGCCAGGCCAACGCTACCCTTGGGGCTTGCGACCCATTGGCAATAACGGGCGTCAGCACCGAGACCCCAACAACTCGGGCCAGCGGTGCGATTCCAACAGCGCGCACGGTCGAGCCGAGAGACCTCCTGGCTCCTCATTTGGGGAACTCCGCTCCCCGGCTGCCGCGCTTTGACAAGCGAGGGCACACACACACACACGCACACACGAAGACACGTGGCACTGAAACACGCCTGGACACGCTTGGCGGGGAAGCGTTGCGGCGGCGTCGCACGGGCCAAAATGTCCGCCGCTTTGGACGAAGCCCCGGCGTCCGATGCATCCGCGCCGGCATTACCGCGCGTTGTAGGCGAAACGTAACAAAGCTAAGTGTGACGATGGAACTCTTTCATTACCACCCCTCTTCTGTGGCAGCAGGATGGCGAATCCATGTGAAGTCACAAACAGCGTATAAATTTGTGTGTATTTCTTGCATGCTGACCTGCTGACAAAATGCACTTTTCCCCTGTTCTCTTTTTTTAAAGCGAAATCCTTAAGTGGCTCATACCCCAGATGGTATGGAAATTGTGGCGTGCGGTACAGAAAGTCATGTGAGCTCGCCTCGAGCAGACGCGCGCTCGTGCCACCGCTCGCACGTTCTTCGTCGTCTTCTTTCACAGCTGGCTCCGATGCCGCTCATCATGCCAAAAAATAAAAAGGCGAATTAAGATAGAGGTAATTCAGGCACTCGATCGCACGACCTTCGGTCGGAGCCGCGAGCCCACGACCTTTGGTGTTCAGGCGAAGTTAATTAGGGCACATTTAACTAATATGGAGTAAACTAAGGCAATCGAACTCACGACCTTTGCGCCTCGGGAGTCGGTACAATTGCTATCGCAATAACCAAGATTAAATTCTGTAAGGGTGCACATACGAAACACCCTGTTACCACTCTTATTATTGACTCGAACGCAGGGCCCAATTTTTAACCCCTAAAGTCTTAAATAATTGTAACAAGCCTAGAAGAAGAAGAGCAATAGTATAATAAGCTTTAGAATCTTACTCGCATCATTAATTTTTGTGAACTGAACCGCAGTTCTGTTCACAAACATAGTCATGGCACTTGATATAAAATATAATAAGTATAAGTACCGCTAATATAATAATAATTATAATAAGTATAATAAGCTTTAGAATCTTACTCGCATCATTAATTTTTGTGAACTGAACCGCAGTTCTGTTCACAAACATAGTCATGGCACTTGATATAAAAGGTGCTTTTGACAACGTCAGCCACGCCGCTATAATGGAGGGGCTAAATAACACCAACTGCGGGAGAAGAATCCATGACTATGTCAAAGACTTCCTGACCAACAGAACGGCCACAGTGGGACTAGGGGAGTTGAGGAGTGATGTCTTCACCACCCCAAGCAAAGGCACACCCCAAGGCTCGGTCATCTCGCCCATACTCTTTAATGTGGCGATGATCGGCCTAGCAGAAAGACAGCAGAATCCAGGGCATCCAGCACGCGATGTACGCAGACGACATCACGGTCTGGGTGAACCATGGATCCCTGGGAGAGAAGCAGGAGAAGCTACAACAAGTAGCAAGCTGCGTAGAAAGATACGTGAAGGAAAGAGGACTAGCTTGCTCTACAGAGAAGTCTGAGCTACTGAGGGTAGGAAGGCACCCCACTGATGCACCATTCGAGGTGAAACTGGAGGGGCAATACATCCCGGAGAGGAACATGATAAGAGTCCTGGGAATGTTGCAACAAGCAAGCAGGAAATGCAGCCACACACTCAGCCTGCTCAGCAAGTCGGCTGAACAGGTAGGTAGAATGATAACCAGAGTCTCCCACCGAAGGCATGGGATGAAAGAAGAAGACACGCTAAAACTCGTCAGAAGCCTCATAGTCAGCAGGGTAATCTACTCGCTGCCATACCACCCCATGATCAAGAGCGAAACGGAACAAGCAGAGACAATCCTGCGGAAGGCCTACAAGACGGCACTCCACCTACCAAGAAACACACCGAACGACAAGCTGCTACAGCTAGGGATTAGCAACACCTTCGCCGAACTGGCAGAAGCACAGCTTGGAGCACAGTTTCACCGACTCAGAGACACGGCTACGGGAAGAGCGCTCCTGACAAGGTTAGGTCGCAACCCAAGGACGCATCTCGATCGATCCGCCGATATACCCGACGAGATCCGTAAGACCCTGCAGGTCAATCCCATTCCGAAAAACATGGATCCAAATTTCCACGCGGCCAGAAGGCAGGCGCGGGCAGATTATGTGGAAAGGCATTCAGCCAAACTAGAAAACACGGTTTTCACGGATGCAATTTCACGGATGCAACACTGTATCCATGGAATAGACACACAAATTACATTAAGGCAGCTTCGGTAGTGATTGACAACGCAGGTAAGCTAATCACCTGCGCAACTACACGTAGCGCCAGGATAGTGGAAGCGGAGGAGGTCGCTGTTGCGCTGGCAGCGGCTGAGGGCTATCGAAAAGACAAATCAATGGTCATTTTTAACGGATTCAAAAGAGACATGCAGGAACTACACAAAGGGTAGAATCTACAGGGCTGCCTTAGCTATCCTCCGCAAGGCAGAACACCTCAGACACACCGCAACCCACAAACTAATCTGAATTCCAGCACACACGGGGATTGAAGGAAATGAAAGGGCAGACAGCTTGGCTCGCGAAATCACGTACCGAGTCGAGCGGCCACACGCCCTGGAACAGCACTTCACCGTGGAGATCGGCTATTCAGAGTTACTGAACTACCACAGAGGCAAGAGAATTAGATACTCCCCGCCACACAAAGCCTTAACACAGCAAGAAGCAGCTAGTTGGCGGACGCTGCAAACGGGAACCTTCTCTAACTTACATATACTAAGCAAGATGTATCCTACACAATTTAGGAACACATGCCCGTGGTGGGGGGCAACCCCCACGCTTTACCATATAACCTGGGAGTGTAAACGTAACCACACATTCCACCAACACAAAACCCCGAGTGCGGAGCAGTGGGAGAGCCGGCTCACCAGCTGCGAGCTCGCCGCCCAAAGGGCAATGGTGCAGCACGCAAGCGAAGCAGCGCGGCTCAGTGGAGCCCTGGACTAAGGGCCCAACCCTGCTAAGAAGGTCAAGCGTCTGCAGCGATGAAGACGAAGACGGAACGCTAAACCCTTAATGGACCAAATAAAGTTTCTCTCTCTCTCTCTCTCAGATACCATAAAGTACATTGCCACGTTTATTTGGTTCGCTAGCAGTTGCTTACATAAATGCATAGTTACGTTGTTTGTGCAGGAGCATAACTGCAGTAAGTAGGCCGCGATCAGACTTGTGCACGTTGCAGAAAAAAATAGTAACCGATTACAATTACATTTACTTCATTCAAAAATGTAATTGATTGCGTTCACCGGCCGTTACTGTATACACGAAAATAATTGAGGAATTACACAATAGTGATCGATTACTTGTACTTCTACGTTACTTTCTTGCGAACTTTTGCCATCGTTGCATAGATACAGTAAACAGAACGAGCTAGCTTAATTGGCACTTTCAGTGCGTCCTCTGCAGCCCTCCATACATTGCTTATCTGCACTAACCATTGCTTTTGAAAAATTTCGTCGGTCATCGTCCCTCTTTTTTTGTTGTGTATCCATCAACAGCGACATTGAAAATTTGCTCGAAGAGGAAAAAGGGAGAAATACAGACAGCTTAGCCAGTTCGCTTGATATGCGCGCTAGGGGATAGGGCGGTACGGTAACGTATGGGCCCTTTTCACGTTTACAGAGTTCCCGAAATATTTCCGGTTAAGGTCTCTGGACCACCGCAAGTTACAATATCCTATAGATATAGAGAACTCTACAGCTGGCACCAGTTTTGGTGTATAGCTAATGTTTGAAAAGTGAATTTCACTGCTAAGTAGAACACGAAAGCTGCATACATGAGCTCGACGCATAGGGAACGTTCCCTATATATGAACACATCAAGAACATGTGCCTTTAGTATACCATGGCACAAAATACTTCTTTATCTTTGGCTATCTTGACTGTCGAAAATGCATGGCCAGAAGTTTCCTGGGGTCGTGAATACACTGCTGCCACAGTGTGGATAAAAGGGTCTACACGGATCTCGCAAACAAGATTGTGGTTTCTCAGCACCTGGATACGCTATGACGCGCAGCGCTTCATTGTTACCAGGACTTGGAGAAAACACTCCCGATTGGACCAATGAAAGGCTGAAAAAATCAACCGTATGTGATTTGATGGCTATATATCCTAAGTGGCCTTCGCTTATCAAGACATTCCAGTACTTGTTCAAACCATCGGCGAACATATGGTGGAAGATTAAGATGAGGAAACAAGTACTGAACCTCCGGCTTTGCCTGTCTGAGCATACGCATTTGCGACGCTGTTGCATGGTACGATCTCGGCTGTTCTACTTTAGTTTCCGCCAAATCCAGGTTCTGAAAGCTGTGTCATTTATTGCAGCTTTTCTCGAAAGTAACGTAACTGGTCGCATGTAATTAGTTACTGAAAAAAAGTAATTGGATTAAGGTGAGCACTAACGAGTAAACAAAGCTATTAAATTACAACATTACCCAGAAATGTAATTTATTACAAGTAATTAATTTACATGTATTTAGTTATGTACAATTTGGCCGTAATTGATGCTCAGGGCAACCATGGCCGGCCTGCATGTGTGACCTGCGTCAAAGGACCACTTTGATATTATGTTGCCACGAGTATAACAGTTGGCTGTGTAGCGGGTTTGCTACTTCTGCAGAAGCTGAGGCCGACGACGACAAAGACGCACTCTCAGTGAAGGTGTCGGTCGGGACCTGTCTGGTTCGATTAGTTTAGGCTTAATAGTTTCTGTCATATATATATAGTAACGTTACTATATATTGAGACAAAGGCGGGACACAGAGACAATGATGACAGGCTGGTGTGTGTCCCAATTCAAGATGGCTTATTTTTGCTGAGTGAAGTACGTCGGCGCCATTGCTCTTCCTTTCTCTGTCGCTATACTTCCCCAATCCCATGCGGACGCAAAGAAATGCGAAAGTGGGAGCAAGACAGATGGGAGAAAATCTGGTTTGCAGGAGGCAGTGATGCTCTTGGCTGCCACTGGTGACGTGGCTGAGGAATTAGCTGTTGTATTTTTTGGAAATACAGCAAGGATGATCTCTTCTTTTTCTGAATGTGCACAATAATTTAATCGGTTAACAATGAGATACTTGAGTTTTTAAAGTGTGCTTCACCACGTTGTGTTTGAAAATACTGCCTTTATGACGTCATATTCTAGTTGGCTACATTTTATGCAACAACTCAGACAGCGCAGCACTTCTGACCTCGATTTGACAGTGAATCGCGCTGTTTGATTTGATTTCGTATGGGAGCCAGTTCAGAACGAGTCCAAGATTATCTTGCATTCGCTACTTTGGAAGTGCCAGCTTTTGGTAGCAGACAAAACGTGATTACTCATGCACCAACTAAAATCAATCCCGTTTATTGTTACAACAGTCAGCGTAGCCAGAAATAAGGAGGCGCGTTTCAAGTTCGATGCCAGGATGATTGTTCGAACCACAGAGGTCGTGCATGATCTGGCTGAATTCCTTTCGTTCCAGCTACTTTCTCTTGGGATAAGTTTTCTGGCTTGAGCGAAACATTGAGAGTGATAGCAAGGTATTAGAATATTAAACCAAGCAAGGGTCGTAGTTTTATGGACAATCAGGAATCGTGTGAAAAGCACCCAAGTGCGTGATACAGCAATTCGTGTTTTCTAATCACCATGGGCAGCTTTGCTGGGTTCGTTTTGTCTGCTGCGATGCTCGCACGGCCGCTTGGCAGTTGTGTACCGTTGTGCCGCGTGGCCAATCTTCCTCCGGAGCTGGTGTTGACGTTAAGTCTATGACAGTGTTTCCAGGTATCGAGAACTAAAGACACCAGATACGACGAGCAGAAAGTGAGGGGCACGGGCGTGAGAAAATGGCACCAACTTCAACGGCCAGCGGCACTCAAGCCTACCACGAACAGTGCCACGTACACGGCGTGCTGTTCCCCGGAATCAACGAGCTATGTCCGCATTTCCCAAGATTCCCCAAGTGAAAGAGAGGACAGAGCGGCGTCAAAGAAGGTTGCCTTGCGAGGGCTGGACACTTGATGTCATGCTCCCTCCTATTTTTTGTTTCTTCCCTCCATGCTAAGGACGCGGAAGGACAGCGTGCATCAAGGCCAGCCAGTATTCTCGTAATGTATCAACAGGCTCAGTTTTCAGCCCTTCTCGCCCTGGTTGCGGTGATCGTATGTCCGCCCTCTCACCCACAACTGATCACGCGACTTCCAACACAGGGTGGCACATACCACGTATGCATCCGCCCCTTTGATCTCGTTTCAAAGAGGATCATCATCGTTAGCGTGGGCGGCGCATGCGCCGCCCAGCTCGGTATCCCATGGCGGCGGCGCAGCAGGCCTGCCACGAAAAATTCGTGGGACCGCGCAACATTCATATGGAAACGGATTACCAGCGAATCTGCTTAGGCTGCATGCATGGACTGCATACATACTCTAGCGCTAGTGCCTACGGGGGCTGCAAGCGGTGAGGTTCAACCATCATGGAAATGATGGGTATAGTACATGGATTTGCCTAAACATCGTCCTTCAGGGTTCAAGCGGCATCGTGACATCGTAAACTCGTCATTTTCAACAAAGTATTGTATAATAAATAACCAAATAAACATCATTAAAATTTTCCGACGGTAGGATTCAAACACAGGACCTCGAGCACAGAAGCCCGATACTCAAATTATTACGTCACGGACACATGCAGCGACAAGCGGCATAGAACGTTCTTATGAATTTCTCGCGGGCGAGCCAGCGCGTTGAGACGCTTTGCGCGCTTCGATTTGGCCACCTTGACAGGCTGAACCGCTGCAATTAGTAATGATTGTGCGTGTTCGCAGAGTTTTCTGCACTTAGAAAAAAAATTCATGGACGATCACGATACTCCCTAATGCGAAATTTGAGCGCAGGTCTATACGTGTTTTCATTTCGCAATATATTGAGGCAAATAATTTGAGAGAGACATGTAGCAGAGCCGCCCATCGTCGAAAATCTGATCTTCATGTCGAGCGCGTCGGCTTTTGTTTTTGTACATGACTCGTCGAAGGTTCCAGTGTAATCGCTGGTGCCGCGTGGCTTTCTGAAAGTACTACACAATTCGCGTCGCGCATACAATCGGATTGGTCTCCGCCGTTCGTGGCTCGCGTCTTTCATATTCTGATCCGCGTTCGCTCTTTCATGTTTCGCTGTGCTCGTTCACTTGGTTCACTTGTCGCCGACGCCGACACTTGCTGCAGGAACGGGCGCGCTTAACTCTAAAATTTGGATTGCTCTACAATTTCGGACAATGAAGGCAGATTATGCGTAATAAAGGAAGTCACAAGAATACCTGAATCCACAAGCACGAAGATCAGACAAATCCATGTACAACCATGCAATTATTCTCATGATGGCTCAACGACAGCCTATGTTTCCTGCATTTGAATCAGACTGTTCTGGGTGTTACTGATGCGGTTTTGCAGGGTCAACAAGGTGACATGCTAAGGAGCCACTAGCACAGCGAAAAGCTGCTTCGATTGTGACGTCATATGGAAGCCGTCATAGATGGCTTTATATCATATGTGGCTTTGTAGAATGAATGTGAATATGTAAGACACACAAAATGGAATAGGGTTGGCCATTCTCGGGCCTCGAAGCTTGTCACTCACTTTTGTAGCCAACAGAAATTTGTTCCAGTCGTCCTTGTTGCAGACTATCCTTGGTTTTTGAAACTGAAGCTTGTTTTGGAGCACAGGGTATCCTGAAATGGTCAGCAACAAGTGATGAGCTAGCTATAGTGCAGCATGTTTTAGTAAAAAAGTGGCGAGACCTTTACAAAATTAAGATTATACTTGGCAAAATACACCTGTCACGTGCTGCGGTGTGTCATCATAAATGGAGTTAGCTTTTCCCTAAATGCATTTCTTTTAATTATCGACTTTGGTGTTTTCAAGTGTACGTGCTTTGTTTCACATTTGGGGCCTTCGCTCGCTACGCATACACTGCCTGCTTTGCGAAGCAACCAATGAGGGCGTACGTACTTTCCATCATAACGCTTCTGCTGTTCTACAGAAAAAGCACCCTTTATATATCCCTTCATATATACCAACGTCCTTCCAAACACCTGCAATACACAGGTTAGGCTTCACCGTGCGCGCCTCTTTCGTGGTGTATCTGTACCAAAGATAGCGCCTCAGAAAAGAAATCTATAAAAATAAGCAATTCTGAGAAAGAGCGAGACAGAAGCAAACGTTTTTCCACTGGCAACATTGCCTACTGATATGCACGCTCACATGCAATTGAACATTCACTGCGCGTGAAACTTGGAAGCGATTATAGTGGCGCAATGCGGGCTGCTTCGTTTGTCATCTTGGAATACTTGTGTAGCGCAAGCAAGGAAAGGACACAGAGAAGATGAACACAAAGACAATGCGAAGCGATGGTATGGCTTCGTTTTATTGAATTAACGAGTCCGTGCTTTATTGCACGAAATAAACTTCAGGATATATTGGATATGTTGGCCAAAACTGACCTACATTTACAGCAAGGCTGTATATGAGACGAAAAAAAAAAACGGTCATCCGAAAAATCCGAACGTTCGACGTTTCTTGATGTCGACTATAGCTCTTTCCTCCGAGGCAGTTTCTGAGAGTATGCGGGCTCAAGGACCCCACCTATGGTGTTCCTTCGTTCACGTTTGGAATCCATTGTCTCTGTATCTTGTCTATGCACCGTTCCAGATGCATCACACAATCACAATATACAAAATACACAATTAAATTTCGCTCTCCCTCGGTATTTTTCGCACGGTATGCTTCAACGTATGCTTCTTGCAGTGAACGTGGACCATAACAAGTTGCCTCAAACAGTTTTATTACAGATAGTGTACTCAGGTTACACACGCTTGATCAGTAGACGTATACTTGTAGGCGCACATACTTGCTACGGCGCATGCATCGCGGCGCTCTCCACAGTCCTCGCAGTTTCTGGTCCTGCGTTTGACCCGCCTGCCGCATGCACGGGACGCTGTGCCCGGTGGCGCCCAACGGCATGCTCGGCTGCGCAGATTATCTCTATATACATATATGCAGTGAATGAAAGCGTTGCCTGTAATCTGCACCCACGTCTGTGTAATCACCGTCTTACTCTACTCTCCCTTTCTCTGTGCTCTTTCTCGCCCTTTCCCTCAGAAGAGAGCAGCAGGTGGGTGAGTCTATCTCAGGCTGACCTCTTTGCCCCTTGTCAAGTAAATGTGTTATCTCTGTAATCATGGAAATTGTGTCATGTTCATTACGTATCTCGAGAGCTCTGTATACGCGCACGTGTACGAAAGGGAAGATTGAGCACGTACCGGTGATCAGGCAAGGCAGGGCGCGGAGATTGCCCTTGGGGCCCTCGAGCGAGGCCTCGTAGAAGCCTTGTTCATCAACGGGCAGCGCCTGCTCTACGCCCTGGTTCATGCTTATGGCTAGAACCCATTCCTTGACCTCCTCGTGCTGGGCCTCCTGCGGGACGTCGCAATGAATACGCGCACTTCGGGCACGTCGACGGCTGGAACCGCTGCGTCATCGCGTTTGAATCTCGTCTATCTCATTCACCATATGTGACCTATTGCGGGGCTGGCACGATGACTTTCCAATAGTAAAGTAACAAAGTTCAAGCAACTTTTTTTTTTCTGTCTGTTGCGCGTTAACGAGTCCCAAATTTTGAAGATCCGGAGTTACATGGCCCCCTGGTGTGCATATGTGCAACTGTACAAAACTGGGCTGCCTAGGCGCAGCCCACTCGAGTGGTATGGCATATTTTCTTTAGTTTTCAGCCGCAGTCTCAAGTCAACGAAGACGGAGTGGAGAATCGGGCGATTTGGTACAAGATTCAACGGATAGACCGGCAATAAAGGGCGTACCAAAACAACTGGATGTTGAGAGGATGACGCTGGTCTTCAGTGTATTTAGGTAGCTATGTAAGCTTAAAACAATTTCTGAAAGCTGAGGCGGTAACTTCTTCCTTGAGTCAGTGTGACTCCCGAAGAAAGCTGGCATGTTTGTCTCAAGCGGAACGGCGCGCGTGGCCTCACTTCTACGGAAAAGTGGTGTGCTCTCCCGAGCAAGTTCTGCTCTATATTGCAACTAAATGCAATATTGTTCGTTCCTGCTACAATTATTCAGACTGCTCAACAGCAAAAGTAAAGTGAGCCTTAGACATGACGTATTATACACCGACCAAGAAAGAAGAAAAATAAAGTCTAAGGATAAAGCACAAGCTCGCATGAATCCACGTTTTCTTCAGGTTAAGTAATACTTATGTTCATAAGGCTTCTACAAAAAAGACACTACACTCCTTTACTAGTATAACATAGCAGGCTGAAATAACTATAGTGTGTGGTTCGATGTCTGTGACGAGCACACTTACATCGAGGAACATCTTCTCGGGAAGTGGAATCTCGAACGGGATGTCGGTGTTCTGGAAGTCGGAATGATCTAGCGTGTCCAGCGACCCTTCCTCGATGGCCTGGGATTGTAAAGTAAATACGTGATTATCAACAGCTTCTTTTCTTTTTAATTTTTCCCGTGCATGTACACTTGTGACGAACTTGAATTGATTCCAGTGAACATGGATGGAAAGTTCAATAATTATTTTCCCTGTAATTACATGTCGAACGACTGTTATTTATGGTGGTAAACCAAGTTAAGATTAATTCCGCATCCACACTAGCGATTAAAACTTACAGTAAAAAAACTACGCCTCCATTTCACCCTGTGAAAGTGGATGTACAGCGAAGTTGTTGGCGACGTTAGACAAGCACAACCGAGGTGAGACAAGTACCACCACCCCAACTGACGTTAGAAGACGTTACACAAGAACCACCCCCACAAGCGACGTAGGTCACGCGCCCACGCACATATGCACAAGTGCAGCATACATCTTCATTCTTGTAGGCCTTCCGCCAAGCGCAAGTGCCTTATTGAACTAAATGAATGTTTAAAAGTAAATTGCGTCAAAAAAAATGTGTAAAGCACGACTTACAAAAAAGCTGCAGACATGATATCTTTGGACTGTAATACGAATACTATGTACGAGAAAACATAATGCTGTTACGCGGAAACTCAAACGCCTTTTCCAGCAGCCGTTTGAAGTCTGTTTTTTCTTTTTTTTTGGGGGGGGGGGGGCGGAGCACAGACCGATACATACCGACCAACTAGAGGCTAAGAGCTTCGCTGTAAAAGCTGTAGATCGCAAAGGAACGGTTGGATATTTTTCGCGCATGTTTTCACCAAAAGCGTGCACGAAATTAACTCTGATTGCAAACCTCAGCGCTGAAACTTGTTGCTAACATGGTTGCACTATAGTAAGCAACAATGTGAGGTTTCCCTTTCTTTCTTTCTTTCTTTCTTTCTTTCTTGTTTGTACACTCCCTTGAGCATGAATATAACTTTGCAACAAGGTCACATATTTTGGTCCCCTCCGTTTATACAGCACTTTTATCTTCTCTTGCCTCGTCGGCCCAAAAATATGTGAAATCAGTGACGCGTAAACACACCTCACCATGGTAGAAGCGAGCTGCTGCAGATTTGTGCTGGTTTCGCTACCTGCTTGCACTTTAAAGCCTAGATGTCCGGGCGAACCAGGCAAGCCACAAGGCCAATTGCTTCATTGAACGACACGTTCCAGAATATGCAATCTTGTAAAATTTGAGAGAAAACAAAGCAACAGGACGCGGAAAAGCTACCAGTCTATCAGGATTAAATACGCAGGTCACCTGTCACTTCACCAATGGAAGTATTAACAAGGTATGATCGGTGTGTTTGTAGGGCACGAATATTAAGGACAGACGTGTTGATTATCGCTCTTCTTCAACATACTACACCAATTCTTAATAATATACTGATAGTTTAGTCTTTCATTATAGTTCTGGTTGTGCTGTAAGCAGAAAACAATGATTATATCTCCGCCTATCGTTCGAATGAAGTGGTCTATAATGTTTCTTGGTACAAGTGGCGCGCGTGACATACCATCGAGTTCAGAGAACACGAATGGTACACGAGCGGTACCTTCTGACACTCGGTCGTGCACGTGTGCATGCTTTCAGTTCTCAATCTGTGGCCAACGTACCTCGCATATATCCAAGTAGTGATTCCAGAAAACGAAAGCCATTGCTTCTTTGTTCAACGTCTGAAAAACGTAAAGCGTAATTAACGTCACAGAGATGCTGTTTCTCGAAGCGTCATGTTTTCATTTACTAATGACCATGGGACAATTGACAAAAAAAGCGCGTTTTGCGAGACCCAAACCCTCATGTAGCTTTCCTTGCTACTTTTGGTACGTTTTGCTAATTTACCCCTTTCATTAGAACTTCTTACAACTTGAGGATTTCCACGGAGCTGATTTGCTATATTCAGTACTTTGGCGCTTAGAGTCGTCAATTAATCTTGCCCCGCGCTTCCTTTTCTAGCCTCCTGGTGAGTTCAGATGGCAGGGCGACCGCCCAGGAAAGGCGTTGGTCTCGGTTTCGATCACCGGGCTTGAACGAATTTTTCTTCAACTGCGAAGCTCTCTTTCTGAGAAGCCCGTGTAAATTTCCATTGTAGCTTTGCAGCTACTCTCGGGAGGATACTGAATTCTCCTTTCATTAATAAGGACGATTGTACCTAAACTATTACACAGAACAATGAATGATGATTCTGACGTGCTTGATAGAGCAAGGAAAAGTTGGCATCCACCTTACCAATTTGTCACCTTGTATGCTTCCGCGGAACTACACATTTGATACGATAGCGGCTGCACCATCCTCAAGGCATTGCCATTGTCGCTACAGTGCTATACGTTTTGACATTACGCCGTGTGTACGGTGTCCTGATTGATACCTACATGAATGATCCTGAATTGGTCTTAAATGATTACTGACATGTTACTTTCGACCATTCACTTTTCTGCGTTAACTGAAGGTCCTGGACCTCTGAACCATAGAGAAAGTATTGACATGCCTCACAGTGCCGTAAATTATTTATTGTAATAGCTTCTCTACAACCATTTTCGGTTTACTTTCCCAGGAAGATACTGCGTCGTGACGTCACAACACAGTATGCGGTCGCGTGGAGCAGTACATTGCGACGTTCGGACACTCGCATCGGCTTTCTCTGTCGCCTGCTATGCTGGTACTCGTTGAGAGAGCCGATGTAGCGGCATACGAGGCGTTATCACTTCTATCTGCGAATCAGCTACTCCTCTCTCAACTAGCGTCGGCGGTGTTCCTCGAACCGCCCGCCTCCCGTCTAGGCTAGCGTTTATAGATGCTTTTATCTATTAACGTTTGCCGCGGCTCCGTCTCCCGGCTAGCGGGTAGCGCTAGCCGCCCGAGCTCTGACGTTACACCACGCGTCACGCGAGAGAGGTACCATACTCCACAACAGGTGACACCACTTTGATTTTTCATTTTTTCGCTTGCGAAAGCTCTGTTCTCGCTACGAGTGATAAATTTGTTATTACAGAAGCTTAATGCTTCAATCTAGACCGCCTTACCCTTAGCTAGGCGTAAGCGAAGTGCATGAGTGGTGCCTCCTGCAGACAAATTCATACCTGCACCCATAGAATAAAGAACCATCTTAACCTACGGTTAAAACATGCCATCCAACCTACCGCACACATGGGCACTTGTCCTTGGTGTGGAGACCAGCCAACTCTCGCCCACATTACGTGGGAATACGGGCTCAGGCCAGCCAAAATTAATACGCCTCACATTCCGGCGCGAAAATCCAGAGCGGAGCATTGGGAGACCTGGCTCGCCAGCGAGGAAAAAGAGGCCCAATTAAGTGGTATACCTCGGCCAAGCACGGCGGGCTGTTGAGGCCAATGAAGCCCTGGACTAGAGGCCCCACCTACCTGCTTCTCCAACGCTTTCCTTTTACAATAAACGTTTTTCAATTCAATTCAATAGACCGATTTAATATTTCAATTTAGTGTCCCTCTAAGATGGCAGCAAGGGAGACAAAAAATTCACCAACGATTACGATACTCCCTAATGCTAAATTTGGGCGCAGCTCTACACGTGTTTTCATTTCCCGATACATTGGCTGACGCGGACAATCTGTCTCGTGCGATGGACGCACTCGCCGCATGCCACTGGTTAACAGACGACGGCGCGCTACTCTGGCGCCATCTCGTAACGCTCGTCGCCGCAGAGCCCATCTTGCGCGGCACTACGCTTTTCTTCTCACACTTTCGCCATACCCTTTTCCTCCGCTTTCTTCCTCGCGCTCTATTCGCTATCGCCGTCTTTCATCCCCTGCTCCACTCTGCGTTCGCTCTTTCATCCTTCGCTGTGCTCGTTCGCTGGGTTACGCCGAGGGACGACGCCGACGCGAAACGCAGGAACGGGTGTCTAAGAGCTGCGCTCTAAAAAACCTGTCGTCCACATCTTAATAGCGCGGTAAAATTTACAGTGATGTTTAAGCAACTCGCTTTCACGTGCCTTGCAGGCGAGTCCCGCCTCGTAGAAAGCTTTATCCGCAGGAATGTGTTCTGTGTACCGCAACAGAGACACGGAGATCTTCATGGCGTGCTCGGCCAGGGTCTCCTGCCCCTGACATGCTGAGCGGGTGGCGTAGTAGTTACTGATAAGCAGTAACTTTTCGAAGTCGCTGACATCTTGGTGGCTGGTTTCTAGGTTTTTCACCTGCGTGAACGTGACACGACACAGCGTCGGTGAAAAAAAAGATACAATAAAAAAGAGACCTCAAAAGGTTCGGGAGAATGCGAAAAAGTGACACAACCAATAAGTAAAATGACCTCGCACTTCTTTTTTCTTTCTTTTCGTTAAGCATGAGTCGTGTATACTCGCAACAATAGTTTTAAACATGAGCCAGACAGCACTGCCTTTGCCGGTCACCTAATCGATCAAGCGATATAAGAACACCTTTTCATTTAATCACCCAGCGGCGCGCACGTTAGGCGCTTGAGTTCTATTGCTTGCATACTCCTACGGGGAAGGGGGGGGGGAGGGGGCTGCTTCCTGAATTCGAGTTTTCCTAGCTGAATAATGCACATAGCTTTGGCAATTACTTTAGAATAATAAATTGTTCTGTGGGAGAAAAGTAAAAGCACTTTAAAAAATCTCCGCTCTGATTTCATTGGCGAGTAGACTTGTTGCTTAGACAAATCAATTTTCGCTGATACATGTATATGAGAGGCAACTGACAATGCAAATCGAAAGGCGTCATGTATACGAGTACTCGAGGCTAATTTTGTGAAACTGGCCTTGAACTATTTAGTTTCATGGGACTCTTGCCACTTCCGTGATGCAAGACCACGAAAATAATTGTGCTGTAGAGGCAGCCTATAGATCAACAAATCCTACAAGAAATGCTCAAGAGAGGATGTTGGAAACCGGAGCCAAGTTATTGCCGCCTGGTGTTAAACGGCATGACGCATTTTGCATGAGCGTTGGTAGACACCTTTAGCACGTATTACGAAACTCTAGGCATCGATGGGGGAACGAATTCAGAATACTGTGAATGGAAGCGTCGCTCTTGGTGCGCAGTAGTTTAAGCATATATATCGCGAAACGCAGGTCTGAACAGCTTTGCGCTTCCGTGTCGCCTTCAGGTGCAACGTAGATGGAGACAACAGAAGTGAGCCGTCGCGGAAGAAGCAGATGGAGAGAAGCGTATACAGCTGATCCTTCGCTATTGTGGCTCTAGCCACCATACCTTCGCGACGCACTGGCCGCAGAGTCGACAGGAAATCAACATGTCGGCAAACGAGAGGTCACACTGTGTCGGTTGCACTACAACGTCAGCGAAAACGCCGTGGATTGTCCTGTTATACATCTATGCTTTCATCTTTGCATGGTCCTGTGTTGCTATTGTTACTATAGCCCGCTATCTGCCTAGCTATAGCACACAGAGAGCCGATCTATCTACCTCGCACTGTGCGCGCTGATGAGAGCATGAGTGCTCTCTGGAAGTGCTGCGTGCTCAGAACCATTTTCGGGAGGCGCCAAACGGGAAACTTTCTCCAAGCGTTTTTGCGAGTGCAAGCGCGAACTCAGACGCGAAGCTTAGTGGTAGTCACAATGTGCACGGCGAGCGTGTTGGGCTTACGAGATCGTGCAGGACGTCCCTGAGTTCGGACCAAGTCCGGTACGCGTGCGCACCGTACAGGCCTGGCAGTGCAAACACGCTGGCTGTGATGTGTCGGTAGATGTTGAAGTTCTGAGCCAGGGCCGGCGCTCCATAGTCGGCGTACAGGCGCAGCGCGTCCAGTGGCGATCCGTCGCGGATTCGCTGGCTGGCACACAGTGCCACGTACTTGTGTAGCACCTGCAGGAAGCCGCGTTAACGCGCGCACGCCACGTATACAGAGAATTGCAGACACTCTTCAACATCGTCTCGCGCATTTAGGGAGAATGCTCATATCCGTTTCGGCATGGCAAACATAAATATATACCTTGTATCGCGTGTACCTGGCTTGGGTTAAGCAACATGCACGAGTGCAGGAAGCAAAGTTCGCCGTGCGATTTGTATTTCATTTTCTCTGTAAACCTAATTATACTCCATTCCTGAAATAAACCACGCAGAGTCCTTACGGAATCACAATGCGTCACGACACTGGCAACGATATCTCACTTAGGAAAGAACAAACAGACAAAAATGATACAATAACAAAAGCGCTGCAAGCCAATGAAGTGGAAGCGGCGCGCAGCGAGGCTTTATTGTTCGTCTCTCGAGACATCCCTAAAGCGCTACAGATTCCCGGCGCTTTTAAGCGAAGCACTCGCCAAAACCTCCACCATAACAGCACTACAGACAGCAGCACTGAATAACATTTTAACATATGAGACTCCTAGGATTCACGCTCCGTACAACTCCTGCTTATGAGACGTGTAGCGCGTCCGTGCTCTGCGGCACAGCGCCATACCTGCTGTCCCTGCTGCTCGGCCACTTCTAGGCACTTCTTCCATTGCTTCTTTTCGGCGTACAGGTCCAGAGCGGCAATGATGTCGACATTGGCTAATTGATCAGTCTGGCCGCGGCTGCGCAGATAGCTTTTGTACTCCTTGTCAACGTGTTCCTCCAACCTGCACAAATGAATAAATAAATAAAACAAACAAAAACAAACAAACGAACACAAACAAAACTGCCAGAGTAAGGCCTTGGGCAAAGCACATTGTAGGAAGCCCGAGCTACAAAGCACACTTCTCTGCAGCTCCAGTGGTTTGCTCTGGGCGTCGTAAAAGGGGGGGGGGGGGCGGAGGGGGGAGGACAATATGCACCTCATCCGCTGCATTGCCAGGCGGACCGGGGGCGCTTGCTCTGATCCAATTTAGCGCCTAAAGAAAAGAAAGAAAAATAGAGAGAAGACTGGGTCATACTAGAAAGAGTTACCCGAGAGGCCATGCATGTTGTCACATGCCTTCCTTGTACGACTCCCATACACTTAGACCGTAGGCTCGGCTGAACGCTATCGACAAAACGGTGTACCAATGTTGTATTGCACGCCGTCTGAAAATTCACACGAAGTCAGCTGCAGCAGCGCTTGCCCGGCGCTCGCCTCGCGCGCCATCGCGGAAGAGGCCCATAGTATCCTTAGTAACAGGGTAACGATCACTTGGTTCCCGGCACACTTGGGCCTAAATCTGGACTCGCTCACCAATCTCAATGACATTTCCCATTCCCAGGCGCGCGTACTAACTCTTCGCGCGTGAGGAGGAACCTTGTCACAGTCAAATGTCCAAGAGCTCCGGGACGCTCTACTCACCTTTAATGAATTCACTAAGCATTTCCATCTGGAGACAATAATCTTTCCTCCACCACATAAAAAGCTCACAAGACCTCAGGCTATAACCCTTAGGATGCTTCAGACTAGCTCTTATCCTAGTCTGGCCTCCGTGCATTGTTTATTCCCGGACGTTAACTCAGTGTCCTAGCTGCAGGAGGACATGCAATTTAGATCACATGCTCTGGCAGTGTCCCTCGTTACGAAAGGATAAAGACATCACTGAACAGAAGTGAAACTCGGCCATCAAGAGCTCGGAATACCATCGTCAGCTTTGGGCTGTCCAGAGAGCCTGCGAAGCGGCGGTTAGGTTAGGCCTAACTCCCCACGTGGGTGCGACCCGCGGTGTCGCCCTAAGGGGTGGCGCTTTTCAGGATGCTTTTAATAGAGTTTTAGATTAGGAGACGCAAACGGCTTGCGTATGCCAGAACTAGGGGCGACGGTACTGCGCATGCGCGGACCCCTACGTCTATGTCTGCGCACGCGCAGTACCGTCGCCCCAGTTCTTGCGTACGCAAGCCGCTTGCGTCCCCCTAATCTAAAACTCTCTAATAACGTTCTTCGTATCCGTATCCGTATCTACTCTACTGCCTGCTGTCTTATCCAGTGCTCAAGTTAGGGGGGAGGGGCGTTCTTCCCCTTCATTCTTCATGGAGGGCATATATATATATATATATATATATTTACGTGTGCATGAGAGCGCGCGCGTTATGCTGGTCGCCACCTTATGAGGGGGCACCCCTCTACTGAAGGGAGACTAAGCCCTGGTCTTATCCGACCCCTCTATAGTGGCTTAGGGCACAAACAACTGACCTACGTCATTCCAAATTCAAGAAGAAACCATATGGTCTTGCTCCTGCGGATGCCTCAAGTGCTCCATGAGGAATATACATGGATAGATGCATAAATGGCGGCTTGCTGCAAATGAGCCTGCGTATATGTCCCGCACTTCCCGGTGAACGCCTACGTAAAGGCGCCCAAATCTGTAACTGGCGTACGCGAGCGGCGGCTTTCCCGTGCGTCAGCGCCGTATGACGGGGTGAGGCTGGAAACAGCCTAGCAGACGATGGGCCCAGCTGAGCGCGCTTTGTCCGCATGCGCTTAGCCTCATGACTGTTTCCAGCCTCGCCCCGTCATACGGCGCTGACGCACGGAAAAGTCGCCGCTCGCGCACGCCAGTTAAAGATTTGGCCGCCTGACGCCTATACCTGACGGAGGTATTGTTTTAGCCTGTGGCGGCTAAACTTGTAGCTTCGTGCGATGACGTGAAGAGAGCAGGAAGACTTGGGAAGGGCCTGCTCTTCTACACGGGCCCTACGCAAACGGAAGGGCATGCTGTTGCGCTATAGTTGATGCTTGCTATAAAGGACATAATGCATATGCAACGGCACAGCCACAAAGAAACAGTGGCACACATTACAGGCGTCGTCACAGACGCACGTTTAGCGCTCATGACCTGTGTGTCTATGTTTATTTCTTTTTGGTTGTGGCGTCGCGCTACGTTATGTTTTCTACACAAGCGGTTCGGCTGCTGCAACGAGCGGCCTACCCTGTAGACTTCGCTTCGGACGTACGCCGCCTCACTGACAAGTGTCTCTGCCCTGCTCGGATATTCTAGACTGCACCCACTTCATGCAATAGGCGCCGGCGACGCTTGTCACCTATGGGATGCAGTGCACCCGCTGCCATTTCTACAGCTGTATCTGAAGGACAGTGTACTTCAAAAAAAATCCATCCTGCGCTCCACGTGTGCAGCCATTCTTCAACGTGAGTCGGACCTTCCCGGCGGCATACTACGCCGTGAGGAGGCGGTGGTGAAGAGGATCCACTTGGGCACCGCATATACTCTTGCGCTCCGGATCACTTGGGCTTCCGATGCACAAGATCACCCTGTGGTCCGCTCGTTTCCACAACTCCAACCACGGAGACCACGCTGGAGCATTCCCTGTGTGCCTATGCAGGCCTTCACTCGATCGGCCCGTGCCCACCGCTTCAGAAGCATGCAGCCAATGCGAAGGGCGACAGCTGACCTTCAATCATAGTTTTCTGTGCAGCGTGACCTAACTTTAAATCAACTATGGAGTTTTATGTGCCAAAAATCACTATTTGGTTATGAGACGCGCCGAGGTGGGAGACTCCGGATTAATTTTGACCACCAGGGGATCTTTAATGTGCCCTCAACGTGCGACCATTTTTGCATTTCGCCCGCATCGAGATGCGGCCGGGATTCGATCCCGCGATCTCGTGCTTGGCAGCGCAACACCACAGCCGCTATAAGCCATCGCGGAGGGTGTTGTGACCTGTACTTTTTCACGATCTCCTGTCTTTCCGCGGGATTCCCTGCATTTCCGCGTGAACCCACGCATATGTGTTTTCGTGCTTCCGCCAATGTTTCGTCTTTTTACACACACTCATTTCACTGTGGGAATCTAACGAGATAATATCGTACAAAATCTGTTAATTCATGTCGTATACGACATTTCTCTGGTTTCCCACTTTTTTTTGCATTGTTTAATTTTTTTCATTTTTGGCGAACTGAGCGCAACGAGCAGTTTACGGAGAGCACTACATGTTATCTTCTTTGCAAATGACATGCCTTTTATGGCTTGTTTTATTCCTTAGTCCTATTTATTTATGTCAACCATCGCGCCTTGTATTCGATGTATTAATATTATGTTCTTCTCTGTACATTTCTTAAAATCGCTCCTGCCTAAGGCCTCTCAACAGAGGCTGGCAGTATACGCTTTAAAAAAATAATAAACCTCTTCGATTTCTTTAATGTGTCAGTACTTTTGGTTATATACCAGAAGTTGTGAAGCACTGTCCAAGAAGGTTCCTATCACAAGAATTAAATTTTTAAAAATGGGGGGGGGGGGGGGGGGGGCTTAGTAGTAGCGGAGATAGAAGTAAAGGAAATGATGCGATATCATGTTGTGCGAGGAGGCAAACTACCCTTCCCGCAGCAGAGGCTCTTTCCTATTGCCCCGATTAGCGTCGGCAAGAGACATTCATCCTCTACCTTCTCCTACATCGGAGCCAAGTACCCGCGTGACATTTACGTCCCAATCTTGGCCTCCATTTTTCTCCTTTTCTTCTTGCCGCGCGGCGCATTTCGGTAGGCGGATTTGAGACTGCAGCTCTGTCGTTTTGCGGCAATCCCTCAGTTCGCATTGCTGCTGTCTATTTATGCACTGCACGCGGAACCACGACGCCCGTAATGTCGTCTCAGCAGGCGAGGAAAGTGGCCCCTTCGAGAGCGCGCAGGGTGTCGTCTGAATTCTGAGCTGTTTTCGCGGCGTACGTCAGTTTAATACTTCGCAGACATGATCGTCACCGTGTGATCAACGCTCTACGCTTGTCTGTTCGCATGCCTAAACCTGGCGCAAGAAGTACTGGCACAATAACAATACTTTTAGAGTTGTCATTAAACCACCGTAGAAAGCGTGACTCGACCATCAAGCAGCGCACCAAAACAAATGTCAGCCCTGAGTAAGATTGTTCACAATCGACAATGTTCATGCAGTGCTGAACATTCATACTCGTAGTAGCATGGCAGGTTACTATTTTTACTTCTTTTTTTTACGTCGCTGTGTATTGCCCTTTGAGTCCAAGATATTTAAGTAGAGTGTTCACG
Organism: Dermacentor andersoni; assembly: GCF_023375885.2. Classification (NCBI taxonomy): domain Eukaryota; kingdom Metazoa; phylum Arthropoda; class Arachnida; order Ixodida; family Ixodidae; genus Dermacentor; species Dermacentor andersoni. The sequence continues at coordinate 184,782,865 of NC_092814.1, read as the reverse complement.
ATCAGTGCTTTACGGAATTGGAATGCATATGGTGAGGTGCAAAACATTATACGAGATGCCGATCCATTAGGAACACCTTGCTCAACGTGACAAGGAGTTGGCTTACATTAGAGTTTTGTAGCGGTTACTTCAAGTCCTTACTTTCTTCATTTTTTTCTTTTTTCACGGCTTTTGTGGTCAAAAAGACTCGGACACATACATTTCATCATTGGCGCTTTCATTATAAGCAACCACTCAGAGGTAAACATATTCGCCTATTCGTCAAGACACAGGGCCAGAGGCTGTTTCACCAAATGCGGGCCATGTCTTTCATAGAATAAACAACTTGACAATTAACGCCTAACGACATTATTCGTTGATACATCGGCAAATACAAAGGGGTGCAAAGGTTTCCTCGAGTAAAGCTGGTAGCGGCATGCGATGCTTAACAAGTATTCTCGGGAGCCTAAGTGGCTTGCAAAGGGGGCTCATCCGACTACGCTTCGAGCCTTCGATCGGCTCCCTTTGGTCCCTAAATAATACGCAAAAAAAAAAGAAAGTGACGGCTCTTTTTGTTATTATTAGATGAAAGAGTGTGTGTCTCTTGTGTCACGTATGCCGGTGCCTTTAGGATGTGTTGCATCCTTTCAAGCGTAAGTGCTTACAATAGACATAACTTACTGTTCTCATGAAGCCGCGCTCTAAGTGCCGCGTGTTTGTGTTTGTGTGTGCGTGCGAGTCCTGAGGTCGTTGAGTTTGTGCTATCGCGATGGCATGTCGGCTGTTTGTGAGTGCAACCATCTCCGGCTTGAAAACACACTCCAGGGCGCCAAATTTGTGCTTCTTGTTCATAAAAAAAAAAAAACGCATTCATATAGATTGCGTCGAAATTTCTTCGCACAATAAGGGTCCAATTTGGAAGTAGCTAAGTTAGCTTTGGCGGCTACTCTAGCTACAAAACGTATTGTTGGCCTAGTTGGCTCATTATAGTGTCGATCACAGGGCACCTTGTGGTCGTCCCGGTCTCCTTTTCTTGTCCGTCGTGTTCTCTGACGCCGCTTGAGCTACGAACTACGCGTTAGCTATCAAGTGTTGCTAGATCCTCCCCTGTACGCCCCCCTCCCCCATTTTGAAAAAAAAAAGAGCAAACATTAACGCTCAAGTATTCAGTACTACTTAATCAGTATTTTAGGGACCGCGAACATTTCGCGTTAGGTTTTTTGTGACCATGCATGCGTTCTGTATTCACTGCACGCCCAGCTTCGACTAAAATGTAACTAGATGCTCACCCTGGGTCGAATTCTTGGGCTACCTTCTTAGCCTTGCTCCACTCGCCACCCGCGATCAGGGCCTCTACGGCGTCCTTGACCAGCTCCATGCTGAGGAACAACTGTGCTGCCTGCGTAGCGATGGGCACGAAACAATGCATACCCAAGTTCGATTTAGGGCGATTAACACTTGCATTTCAAACATAAAACTTACCGAACTGTGCTTCTTGATGTCCAACAGCATACGTGCGGCGTTCTTGAGTATCCTGTCTGCCTTGTGCTCATCTAGAAACTTTAAGGCCAGGTCGGCCGCCTGTGTGCATCGAATATTCATTGTTAAATATGCTGCTTGTGTTACCGATTCATAGCTCCGCAACGGTATCTAGCTTCGGTCTCACTAAGCGGTTACAGTACGGCCAACTTTTGATTTTTCTAGCTTCGTTAAGCAGATACGAGTGCCCACGGCTGTTGCTTACCTTCACCCAGCATTTTTCGAGCATGTCCACGTTTTTCACATTTTCAGGTGTCATGCGCATATAGCAGTCTACGGCTCGGTCGTGCTGCCCATTTCGTTCCCACTCCTGGGCCTGTTCAAGCAGGGCGTCAACGTCTCTGCGAAACGGGGTGAACACGAGCGTCATGGACACAGTCTCGGAATAACTACTTTGTACGCTAGTGTTCATATACGCGCTAACAGTGATAAGCTGCGTTAAAATGTACTGCAATGACAGATCCAAGTGCCAGTTTCCTTACTCAATTAAGGCTTACTTAATGACCACCATATTATTCCGGATCGCGCCAGCTTGCGGAAATTCTGTGAATTGGCCAAAAACACTTGATGGCGACTAAATATTAGCAGCTCCCAGTGGACAATTTATTCTTTTTTTCTTCAGCATACGATCAAATATTTGCAGCAGCGAATACATCGCCACATGAAAACTGCAATAAATCCTTTGTAATACGTAGCACCTTCCCGAACCGAGGCACAAAGCCGACCTCACCATCCTTAATTTAGCGCGCCCCTCCAGCTCATACAAGTGGCCGCCCTTAACATTAACTCTGTGCTTTTCCTGTTAGATGCAGGAGTGAATGGTGCGAGCAACACCTACCGTGATCCCTTCGTGTCCATGTGGTTGTCGTACTCCTCTTGAAGCTCCAGAATCTTCGAAGGTGTGTACTCTCTGCAGATGCGAAGAGCGTCGTTCCACATGCCCGCGTCCTACGCAGAGATTTCGGCGTCTTGGCACCTCCCTCATGCTGGCATGCTTCTTTTCCTTCTGCCCTTTATGGATTACACGCTAATCTACCGTTGTGACCCTACAATGATGACATCAGCACAATGCACCGCTAAAAATTCCGAATTAACGTTTGTCATGGGAAAAAAACCGAAAAAAAAAACCGCACCACTTATTTATATTTTTCCCCAGAGCTTGTTGTACAGGCTTCTACAGATTGAAAAAGTATTATTTTGTGCTGAACAATACGCTTAAAGGAAAGGCCATGACTTTCCGTCAAAGTAACCTGCTCAGTATGAAGTACAAGTGCAGCTTTGCCTGTGCTTTAATGAATGCACGAAAGGCGAAAAGATCGGCCGGAAGCGAATATTTCTGACTCACTACTTCGCGTAGAGCAAGAGGAACGAGGAGTGAAAGAAAGCGAACAGTGTGCGCTCATGAAAATGGCGACAAAATACAGAGCGCTATCCAGCCCCATGTGCGATATGACCGCGAACGCCGAAATTTGCATTCATCAGGCCACATGTGCTACGGCGATCCCTTTATACGAGTTCAAGTGCCTCTCATGTTTCGTTTCTTCACTTTACCACCGAGTAATGTGGAAAAGCAGAGACCGGTAACCTTGTACAGTTTGATGACGAGGTCCGGCCTTTCAGCTCGAAGTGCCAATGACTCAGCTTGCTGATAGTGGCCAGCTTGAAAGGCAACCCTAGCCTGGCCGATGGACACGTCCGCCACGGATTCCGGGTCGTGAGCCTCGGCCACACGCCTGGCGCTGTCCCAGTCTTTATTGTGCACGTACCTTTTGGGCCAGAAAAGGAGTTCCCTGGTTATATTCTCGACGCGGTCACGTAAGGTCAACTGTGGTTCCCATCACATGGGGGCGACTTACATAAGCACCGCTTCTTTAGGCTTGTTAGCCTTGATGAACTCTTGTTCCGCCTCGTGGAACTTGCCCTCGTCCTCAAGAAACATGGCGTATTTCAGGTGGATGTCTGGAAGCTTGTGCTTGGCCGTTGCTTGCGCCAACTCGAACGCAAATTCAAAGGCACTGAAACAACACCGCCGAGATGAGCACTGGTTTGAAATTGCACTCCATAAGACACACGCTCAGTCTGTAAAAAGATGTGAGAATCTGTCCACAGAGGCCCTTTTACATAGCTATCATTTGGCCCGCATCATCGTCCTTCCAAGCATTCCTGTGGTGCGCCCAGGAGAGGGGGATTCTTCACTAAATCTGACGAGACCAGTGCTGCCCGAGCTTCAGTTCAACTCCCTCTTCTCGCGTTCTCTAATCCACACCCTTTTCCCCAATTACCAATAAGGTCGCGAGCCACTGTTTCTGAAAAACAATAGTTTATTCATTCATTTAGTTATTCTCGCATTAAACAGATGCGCGTTCTCTTGCACTCCTTTGCAAATAAAATTAAGCAATATCGTTAGTGCTCACTCTTGTCGCACGTATACTGCTGTGCCGCACCATTCCCGCTGTCTCAATAGGGGATGGTGTGGCAGCGAGGTTTGCGAAAATCTGTCGACAAACTCGCCACGAAACAACTGTCTCAACTGCATGGTCATAAACGGGGATAATAATCACATGGTTAAATGCATGTGCCACAAAACGCGTGATGTGACAGGCAGGACGCCAAATTAGCGTCTTCTATAAAGTTACAAAAGTTGAAGAGGTCGCAGTAAAACAGACCCAAGGGCAGCTTAATTTTTTAAGTGCTCCCTCAACTGCCTCCCGTCGGAATGGCACACCGCCAAGGTGGTGCTCATCCCCAAGCCGGGGAAACCTCCACACATAAATAACCTGCGTCCCATCTCTCTATCATCGTGCATTTGCAAAGTGGCTGAACATGCAATACATCATCGTATCGTCGAACACGTAGAAAACCACGAACTAATTAGGCATAATCTAATAGGTTTTAGAAAGGGACTCTCCACACAGGACGCGATGCTCCTCCTGAAAAGATCCATATTCGATAACGAGACGCGGGACGTACGAGGTATCATTGCACTCGACTTCGCTAAGGCCTTTGATAAGGTGGCTCACGAACACATCTTGAACGAAATTTCCCATCTCAACCTAGGGCGGAAATTCTTTAATTTCACTCTCTCGTTCCTATCGGAAAGGAAAGCGTTCCTTCGACTGGGCACGATCTCGGGCGGTCCTTACGAACTGGGCAACTGGGGAACCCCTCAGGGCTCGGTCCTATCCCCGCTACTATTTAATATCGTCATGCATAAACTCTCCGAAAGACTGGCCGCACTCCCAAAAATAGGCCAGGCAATCTATGCAGACGATATCACAATCTGGTCCCCGGGGGGATCTCTGGCCGATCTAGAGCAATCTCTCCAGGCGGCCATAGATGTAACGGAAGAATTTCTTGCATGCACGGGTCTCAAGCTGTCCGACCAAATCCGAACTCCTCCTCTACAGGCAGTCGCGGCAGGGCGTTCGGAACCTCGAGCCTCTGGAAACGCTGCCAGTCGAAATTACAACACGAGAAGGGCACCCCATTCCGAGGGTGAACTCCATCAGAATTTTAGGACTTTTAATCAACGCCAAAGGCTGTAATGCAGAAGCTCCAAACAAGCTCGGCGCGCAGGCGAAAAATATACTAAGGCTCATCACTAGAATCGCAAGCAAAAAGGGGGGGGGGGGGGGGGGGGGACTCAAGGAGGACAACCTACTCAGGGTCTTCCAAGCTTTCTTCATCAGTCGTATTACTACACGGCACCGTACCTCAAATGGAGCAAAATCGAAAAGATAAAACTACTTGAACTTGGAATTCACAATACCACAGACGAATTAACTGAAGCACAGTTTATTGCACAGATCTGGCTTTCGTTAACTAAGCCGGGAATTAAGATTCTTGATGAAGCTGGTCTACTCCCTATACAGGCACCGCTCGACAGACACCCCCTGTCTAAATTAGCCCGGGAAAGTATAAATGTTGAGCCCGTACCGAGGAACATACACCCAATATATAACGAAGGTCGCAGAAGAGCGCGGGCTAGAACCATCCTTCGACGAATCGATCCTTACGGGGCAGATGCATTCTTCGTCGACGCCGCCAAATATAGCAGCGAAGACAGGTTTGCAATATCGGTCGTTGACACGCGCGGAACATTTATCAGCGCCGCGTCAATCTACACTAAACACACGAATAAGGCGGAGGAAACCGCAATAGCCCTGGCTCTTCAAGCCGCAAAAGGCCCGACGACCAATTTTCTCCGACTCACGCACGGCGGTCAGGGCTTTCTCGTCCGCTCTAGTTTCTATACACTCATCCGGCATCGTCAACAGATCCTTTCGTATTACTACGGGAGAAGAAACTGTAGGTCATACCATAGCGTGGTTTCCGGCCCACGTGAACGATCTAACTAACCAAGCCGGTTGCAACCCTAACGAGCGGGCCAACTGCCTGGCACGTGAATTCACGAACTGCGCCCGAGCTAACGGTACGGCTCTCTCACAGGATTGCCCCTTCAAAGATCATCTTACCACCTTTCACGAAATTACGTCGCATTACAGACACAGCAGGAGGAAAATCCCTCCCCCCAGCCCGAAACTGAACAGGGCTCAGGCCGTTACTTTCAGGCTCTTACAGACCAGCTCCTACCTCACCTCCAGAGCGCTTAGTTCGATAGACCCGAACTTCCCGCAGTCGTGCTCCAAATGCGGTCACGCATGCTGCTCCTTCGACCACATGCTCTGGCTGTGCCCGTACAACGCGGGCTCCGACCTTCAATACAAGTCCAAGTGGGACGCCTTGCTGAAGAGCTCGGATTTCACGAACCAACTACAGGCCGTCCAGAGGGCCCGCGACGTCGCGGAGAGTCACCACCTCCCTGTCCCGTCGTGGGCGGAGCCACCAACTCGATTGGGGAGTCTTCGGTTCCCCCCAATCAAGTTCCTCAGGACACTCTAATAAAGTTCTTGTCACTGTCACTGTCCCTCAACTGACTGCTTTCGACCGATGACACGAAACTGACAATTCAATGCCGGGGTTTCACGAGTCAAAACCCCGATCTTATTATGAGGCTTGCCCGTGGTGGAGTACTACGGATTAATTTTGCCTACCTGAGGTTCTTCAACGTGTACCTAAATCTAAGTACACGAGCGTTTTTGCTTACACCCAAATGCGGCCGCCGCAGTGGAGATCGAACTCGCGATTTCAAGCTTCGCTGCGCAATGCCATACCACTGAGCTACCACGACGGATCAAAGAAATTACATACTCCTGTCAAGGCTGCACTGTGGGCTATGCATGAGTGACGCCGTATGGAAGGATTCTGCAAGAACTGTTTAAAGCGAAGCTTTCTTTGCCTCTTCTTTCGACTTTCCCACTGCTGCTGCTGTGGGCTGCTGTCGCGCACACCGCCTTGGGGGGTGGTTCAGAGCGTGTATATAAATGACAAGCGCGAGTAAGAGAGGAAAGGCGACGGGAGAAACTCGTTTTCACCCCACCGCGTCAAATGTGTACAATGCCCTCTGGAGCTACCTGGCCGTCGCCACATTAGCCGCTTGACAGCTGTAATTATCCTTGACTCCCCTCAGAAGCATTGCAGAAACTGCAGCGCTTCCCTTTCCACTAACGTGCGAGGCCAGACAACACTTCTCTAGAGGGTGTTGGGCCAGGGGGACGCAGATAGAACAGTAGAGAGAAGTAGAGGAGAAGAAGGAGAGGGAGGAGAAGAGGCAGTTCCCATATAAGAGAGGGGGAGGTAACGTGAGAAGGCAAGGAAACCCCATTACTATACGACAGCGGTTGCGGGGAAACAGGATAAGCTTAAGTTCAAGGTACGGCACAGTACGTTGCTGCTATTTCTGAAAAATAAACGCCATGCAAATATGTCAAGCGGGCAACTTACGCAGGGCGTGCAGAAGCAGAGCCGCATTAATTAAAGCGCACCGCAGGGTCCAGGAGACACTACGGAAGTGGTCGACCATCAAATCAACAGTTCTGTGCCCGCCGTGTTACTTTACGGCTATGGTATTGCTAGATGTCGCGGATTTGATCCCAATCACGGCAGCCGCATTTCGACGGGGGTGAAATAGAAAACGCACGTGCACTTAGATTTTGGGACACGTTAAAGAACATCACGGTGTCAAAATTAATCCGGAGTCCGCCACTGCGGCTTGCCTCATAATCTGAGTGTGGCTTTGGCCCGTACAGCCCCATAATCCAATTCCAGTTTAATACTTCTGCCACATTGCGATGTGCCATTTGAGGAAATGACAACGCTCAAGCCTCTTAGAGGTTATAAAATATGGCGCACAACAACGCCTCAAGCAAACACATCTCCCTGTGTGTTCTGTGTACTACGCAGACAAACAGCAGTGCTGCACGCAAGGTAACGTTTAACATCAACTCACCACTCCCGTGTTAGACTAAACGTTGAAGGAATTATGCTTTAGCCGTCAACATCACCGCTAATTATCGTCATTCAAAGCATCCAGCACAGAAAGCTGTGCTTACATCGATTTCCACGGTGCGTGGGATCTGCATAATTTTGTGCACCTAAACCTAAGTAGACGTATTTTTCTTTTTTGCTCTACGTTGATTGGAATGTGACCACCGAGGCTGGGAATCGAATACGCGGCCTCTCGATCGGACACAGGCTGCCATAGAAAAGAACACTTAGTGTAACCAAACCTATGGGCCACTGCGGCAGGAATGGGCCGAAGTTGGCTCTTCTGTAGAGTCTCCGCGGGCACGCCGACGCGACGGAGTGGGCCTCCTTACCAGTTCTCGGCAGCATAATCGATGGTGCTGTCGAGCAGGCCTAGCTTTGTGAGCAGCCGCACGGCTGAGTCCCCACCGAGGCTCTTGGACCAAAGATAGGCCACCTGCTTGCAGGCCACAGGACCGCCATGCTTCTTGGCCACCTGCGCCGTTTGATCAAACGGTCACTGATCCTGACCAAAATGAAGCGCTCGATGAAGACGCTAAAAGGTCCCGCAATTCTTTTACATTGAGGTACCAAATGCACCTCACCGACACTTCGGGTAACAACTTCACCCGGCAGATGCTCTAGAGTGCTCATAAGCAGCATGTAGCCTGCGGCTTAGGCATCTCCAAGCCATTGTTCTCTGTTTTCATTCGCTGCGAAAGGTTCAATGCAAGTAGCAACCGATGGATACGAGGTAGTTTCTGTGCGCCAAAATCGCGTCAAAGACGCGACTCCCATCCCCTCTCACTCAGACGCCTGTGTGCCGCACAATTCATGAGATGTCACCTAGGGCGCTATAATGTAAAGCTATTTCAAACTTTTCTATCCTCATTATGCAATCAGCCCTCCACGGTAGGTCAAGAAATTTTCGGGCCACCCCCACTTCACCTGTCTGTCACGCGACGTCATCAAAACCGTGAAAACGCCCCGTCTGGTATGATATGTGCGCACCTATTATGCCTGATCAGACCGAACGAAAGAAAAATAACTATTTCTGATTCGACGTCTTTCTTCGCCATTAGCCCTCTGCTATTGGTCAAAAGTTTTCGGGCCGCACCCACATCGTCTGTCTGTCGCGTGACGCAAAAAAAAAAAACACATCGAAAGCTCACCGCGTCAAAGTGACGTGTACGCGTGAATGATGCATTAATATGCCGAACAAAACTGAGTTTTTTTCTGAACAGCCGTAGACTTCACCGTTCCGAAAAGAATAGTCCGCCGACTGCTCTGGCACTGGCTACTCGGAGCTGCCGAGGAGCATGGATTTATTTGCATGTACATAATTTTTTTGCGTGGTAATATAACGTTATCGAGCCCTTTCGACAAGTATACGACATCGCTCTGCCAACTATTCTTTCCTAAGGATCCGTTCTAGCGGCATTTTTAACCTTTCGTTGCACGCCGCCGCGATTTTCGGCCAGCCACTGCAAGCTAAGTAAGGGGAAGCGGACTAATCGCAGACGCCGACACCACCCTCCTTATCCGGTTATCTACTTTCACTGTGCTGGCTCGGCCCCATAGAAACCCTCTCCACATGAGCATGGTCCTCGCCTCTTGTGAGCTATTCCTATTCGCTTTGAAAGCAAACAAAAGTAACCTCCTATAAACGAGGAGCACATTTGGCTTGGCTTTTCAAGTAACGCTGCTGGTTACTGCCCGATGCTTGCGTCGGTGGTGACGTAAATTTAACGTTAGGAGATTGGATTAAAAGCAGATTGGAATAGTTTTACGTTATAGGGCCCTTATTTCTGCAAAATGTTTGTTTTTGGCACGATTTTCCAGTTCAGCAAAAAAAAAAAAAAAAGACGAAAAACGAAAGATAGGTTCACCTAACCTCCGGCAAACCTCGTCAGTCAGGTCAACTTGGCAGCCCAAGCATGGACAGCTGCCACTAAATAATTTCTGGTGCGTTATTTCGAGCGCTGTCGGACACAAACCCGTGATGTACGTACGCGGACAAAAGAGTCTGAGCTTCGCCGGCCAGCTTACGTCGGCGATCTCAACAGCCTTCATTTTCAGTGCCTGACAACTTTCACAAGTGCGCCGGCATGCATACGACAGCGAGACATCTTTTTTTTTACTATTCATTTCTGATTGGGCAACGACATGTTGTTCATTTCTTTTGCCTGATCGCACACCGAACTTTAGTCCACCCCTTGTTCTCACCTAACAGCGAGGACTATCTTGCCGTTTCTTGCGTCATCTGTGAAAGAAGTGGAGTTATCCCGGGTCGGCATTTGCAACAACTAGCAATCTGGGGGTGCACTGAGGCGCGTGTATACATCTCCAACAAAAATTTCACCACTACGGCCACATACGCTTGTGAGAGCCATGCTTCAAGAAAGTAACGTTTAATTACTTGTAGATTGCCGGCTGCAGCCAGGACCTGACAACGAACACAAGAGCGTGTATAGGCGTCTTAGCATTTGCCTATTTCACTGCAGATAGACGGAGCAAACAGCGACTACGAGAGCACCATGAAAGAGAAGCGCGCAGTGCCACAGCTCCAGCGCAGGCAATAACAGGTTTACGATATCCTGCGAAGGAATATCCTGCGTCGCTGTAATTGACATTGCCAAGATTACAGAAAGGACTAATGTATATTAGGGGCACTTCATTCGTCATGCCAGGAAGTGCTGAGTCACAGTATTCTAAATGAAAACAACTAAATTCATCTGGCTTCATCACGGTTGAAACGTTTATTTCTTGCGGCATAGCTTTAAATGATTTCGGTAATCCTAATCATCAGGGCCCGTATTCACAAGAAGTTCTTACGCAAAAGCTTTTCATAAAAGCACATGCTAGCCAAACCTTATGCTGGACATAAGTGAAAAATTATAGGCCCATTAGCTAACTCACAGTATTATATAAAATATTCATCAAGATAATTTCCAGTAGAATAAGAGCAACACTGGACTTTAGTCAACTACGGGAAGAGGCTGGCTTCAGGAAGGGATACTCTACAATGGATCACATCCATGTCATTAATCAGGTAATCGAGAAATGCGCAGAGTACAATCAGCCTCTATATATGGCTTTCATAGATTGCGAAAAGGCATTAGATTCAGCAGAGATACCAGCAGTCATATAGGTATTACGTAATCAAGGAGTACAGTCCGCTTACGTAAATATCTTGGAAAATATCTACATGGATTCCACAGCTACGTTAATTCCACACAAAAAAAGTAAGAAGATACCTATAAAGAAATGGGCCAGACAAGGAGACACAATCTCTTCAGTGCTACTAACTGCGAGCTTGGAAGAAATATTCAAGTTATTAAACTGGGAAGGCTTGGGAGTAAGAATCGACGGCGAATATCTCAGCAACCTTCGGTTTGCTGATGACATTGTCCTGTTCAGCAACACTGGAGATGAGTTACAACAAATGATTGAAGACCTTATTAGAGAGAGTGTAAGAGCGGGGTGGAAGATTAATCATGAATAGATTGGCAAAGGAACAAGAGTTAAGAATCGCCAGTCAGCCTCTAGAGTCTGTGAAGGAGTACGTTTACCTAGGTCAACTAATCATACGGAACCCTGATTATGAGAAGGACATTCATAGGAGAATAAAAATGGGTTGGATCGCATACGACAGACATTGTCAGCTCCTGACTGGAAACTTACCCTTATCATTAAAAAGGAAGATGTACAATCAGTGCATTTTACCGGCCCTGACATGTGGGGCAGAAACTTGGAGACTGACAAATAAGCTTGAGAACAAGTTAAGGACCACGCAAAGAGCGACGGAACGAAGATTGCTAGGCATAGCGTTAAGAGACAGAAAGAGGGCGGTTTGGATCAGTGAGCAAACGGGTATAGCCGATATTCCAATTGACATTAAGAAAAAAAGAAATGGAGCTGGGCAGGTCATGTAATGCGCAGGTTAGATAACCGGTGGACCATTAGGGTAACAGGATGGGTGCCAAGAGAAGGGAAGCGCAGTCGAGGACGGCAGAAGACTAGGTGGAGCGTTAAAATTAGGAAATTCACGGGCGCTAGTTGGAATCGGTTGGCGCAGGACAGGAGTAATTGGAGATCGCAGGGAGAGGCGTTCGTCGTGCAGTGGACATAAAAATAGGCTGATGATGATGATTATTAACGAATGCGGCCGGCCAATGGCGAGCAGCACCTACGAACGAAAAGCTTTGTGAATTCGACCCCAGAATAATCTTAGTGCTGTCAAAATCAAATTGTAACATCCATTCGTTTTACTTTTATGTTCGAAGCAATTTTGAAATGTGGATGGCGCACACTTTTTACTTTAGTTCCAGGCTAGCGCTCGCAGAAATAATTGAGGGTAGGGAAAAAACGAAATTCATGATAATTGCATATAGGGCGCACGTTGCGCGCTACTCACGCCATACGCTTCTTCCCACATGTCATTGGCGCGGTACATGTTAACGGCAGCCTTCCAGTCGCTTGCCGCTAGGTAATGCGCTTCAGCTTGCAGGTAGTTGCCTTCGCCCTCTAGTTCCTGCGTGATATACACGTACGTGAACACACACACACACACGTATATATATATATATATATATATATATATATATATATATAGTAGTTCAGGCCGAGCTGAGAGCTCGGCCTGAACTACTATGTTCTAGCCTGCTCCTCGGCGTTGGGGAAAGGGAAAAATGGAAGAAAAGGAAAAGGAGAAAGCGAAGATGATGGCTATATGAACACAAGAGGCATGAATAAAAAATAACAGTTAACCAGAAACATTTATTGCAATCTAACATCCAGTTCGGCGTGTGTAAGAAAACTCACAATGGTCTTCGTGGCCTGACACGAGGAATATTTTGGTCATGGGCCTAAAGGAGGCCTTCAGAAAGTGGCCGGTTAACTATGCTTGCCAAATATTCCTCCCTTGATTGTCTTTCTTGCAAGTACAACGGGCACACACAAAGCACATGGTCTATAGTCTCCGGCACGGCGCAGTTCTCACATTCCAGGCTGTCCGCACGGCCAATGGCGATAGTGTTGTGTAAGGGCCACTTCGAGTCTCAAGTCCTTACAGAAGGCTTGCTCGGCTTCTTTGAATGCATTACACTGGTTACACTCCTACGTGAAGTACACTCGTGTACTTCACGCAGTACGCGCAAACCTCCCAAAAACACGCGCAAACCTCCCGTGAAAGGTTTGCGCGTGTTTTTTGAAAGTGACGATGCTTCAATGAAACGGCTTTCGCATAACGGATGTCACTGAAAAACTAAATATTCCGATTCCATAGGGGTGGTGATCTACAAGAAATTTTGAACTACCTGACCAGAGGACAGAAAGTGTTTAAAATGGCTGATCGCCAGCGCGAGAGGCGACAACTTTTGCTGTCATCGTTACTCGTGAGATTCCAGCTCACCGCGACAGCGTTAATCGACGTGGCGCACGGGTATGCGACGACTGCCAGCCACGCAAGGTTGGATGGGCCAGCATTCGCGCAAACGATCTCGACTGCCTTGACTTGATACCGCGGGAACTGTGATGACGGTGCAACTAATTCTAAAACGTGGTGTCATAATCGTTGCTCTATACTCTTTGAACTTCAACCGTTCGCTTTCTGAGACTGAGTTGCGTTGGAGATGAGATGCCACTGAGCATTGTCGAATTGGCCGCGTACGCGGCAACGAGGGTGAGTTAGCTATTTACATACGCTTTCACCGCACGCATATGATGCGCAGTTATATTGGGCAAAGACTCTAGCTTTAACAATATCGGGATCGGCGAAAGTGATGCGATGAAACTCGCATAACGGGAAGCGTGGATCTTTTTTCGCCATTTTTCGATCATTCCCTATCCTTTTCGCGTCCACTTGCTCTTGAATGTAAGGGAACTGTGTTACCTAACGCGCACGTTTATGCATGCCATCTACTGGACACTTGCCGGCAAGGCTGACTTATCAAATTTGATAACTGCTACCAACATAACCGGCATGTATTGTTTCTGTTATTTCTATATTTAATACAGCGCGAATCGTGACGCTGGTTATGCGCATTCCGATCGTATATATAAATTAAACTAGATGGTAAAAGATAAACGAAAGTTATCAAGGCCTTCAGGCAAACTTGATCTTGGATACTTACTTTAGCGAGATGCAAGTGTGTGTCTGAAAGAAGGTCTGGGTGAAATTCCTTGACTACACGCATCATATTGTCGTACTGACGATACCTCTTATACATCGCAATGGCCAAGTCGGGCTCGTCGATGAACAAGTAAAGCCTGAAAAAAAAATCGGCAGAGTAGGAAACGATCAAATACTTACGCACATAAAGCACGTAAAGAAAGAAAGCACGATAGACCAAACGATAAGCACTCGAACGAAATGGGCGAGAAACGGCGGGTTTCTGTGTTTTTCCGCCGGGAAATGCGCCTATGGCCTTGACGTATAGCAAAGTGAGATGGTGGCTAAATAGCTAAACAAATGGGGAAGGAACAGTCAGAGAAAATATACGGGCGTCTTGCTTTGAAGACACTCGGCACTTTCGGTTATTTCTTTTCTGTTATGTTGTGGATACCGCACTGGGCCGCCCCCCGCTGGTACCGTTTTAGCGTAACTGGGGCCGAATTGGCCGGCCGCCTTCACTAACCATATGTCCGACATCGCGACTGGTTGGAATATATGCTCTCACGAACAATTTTAGCGTAAGAACGTTTTTGTGGAACCGCGGGCACCTCGTTCGTACGCTCTCTTTGCCATTGCCACGCCGACTTCGCTAATAGTATGTCCAGCATCAGGGCCCGCATTCACAAAAGGCTATTACGCTATATTTGTTCGTACGAGAAAATTCCAGCCAATCCTCATGTTGGACATATTTGCCAAGGCGGCCAAGCAATGGCACAGAGCACTTACGAACGAAAAGCTTGGTGAATAAGGGCCCAGAATTGGCTGGCACCTACTTCTGGGATCAGTTCTTGCGTGTGTTTTTTTTTTTTTTTTTTGTGACTGCGGGCCCAGAAGCTACGGGGAAAAAAAGAAACTGACACAAGTCGTGGGTTCCGTAAACACGTGTAAGAGGACTCGTTGCAAGGAAAACATCACTGGTTGTAGCGTAAAAGATGAGACTGTATACATAACTAGGCTGCCAAAAACGCTAAATAACTGACTACAAGCAAAACTCACAGCTTGTCGTGTAGGCTTCCGCCGCGAAACCGAAAACAGAGCTTGCACTTACCCATTTTATAACTGCACTGCTGCGAAAGCTTTTGTCGTTGTTTCACTTCTGATAAATCGTGATACTTTGTTTAGCAGGCGCAGAAGAGTAACAAGATCTTTAGTCGGTTGTCGCGAAATATCTGGTGAGTTTCGAACATTTTAACATACCGAATAGTTCCTTTTCAAATACGAGTAGTTAGTCTGTAATATTCGATTCGTATTCCAAACTTCGAATATTCGCCCACCCCTAGCATTAGCTATTTCTTTAACTTTCAGTTCCCTCCGCTTTACTAAGATTATAAAGATAAAACACGGCGGTTACCTTTCCTTACAACTGCTAAGCACTGTAATGGAACAAAAGCAGTTCATTCCCCCAGCCTTACCCTTGGCTCAATCAGTATTCTTCGTGCGATGGTAACTTCATTAAATACCGGCCCATCAGTTCCCCTGATTTTTCTGGAGGCATCACCTATCCGCATTTCTAACCGGTACTGACCCGAGCTCCATCATAGTCTGGATCCTTGAGTGAGGCCATAAAATAAAGACACAGCTGGAGTGCGCCTGCGCGCCCTTCGCTAAGGGTTAATTCGTCGCTCAACAGGCGGCACTCACTTTTCCGCCTCTCTGAGTTTTCCTTGTTTCTCGAGCTCCGATGCCTGCTCAGTGTACATGCTCGTCACATCTTCCGGTCTGAGGTGGAGCTTGGCAAGCTGCGTGGACAGAAAGTCACTTGGCACAACACTGCTGACCTTTCACAGACAAGTAAAACTTTACGCGCACACTTGTAGTCACGTTAATAAATGGCGGTTGCATATTTTCCCCGTATTTCCCCCCAGTTTCTTTAAAACACATTTTTTTTTTCATCGCAGCTTATTGCGTGCTATTCACTCCGCGTAATGTTCTCTTCCTTTGATATTTTTCTTTCATACCTTTTTTTTTTTTTTGCCATTTCTTTGTCGTTGCGGTTCATTTTGCATGCCGATATATATTATAACTCGTCCTTCGGCGGCCTATTTGATCAGGTTCAACAAATACAGGGCGAAGCCTCGAAACAGAACTAGCCATAAATGGGGGTCAAGTGATTTGGCTGCACTCTTGTATACAGCCACTCGTTTGTCAACGCTACACAACTACAGCCGTAAAGAATAATTGTAAGGGTTTCACCTTCAGTGCTCTGTCCCATTTTCCAGCAGTGTTGTACATTTCAATGGCCTCTTTTATCTTTCCAGCTTCCACGTAAAAGTGTTCCGCCATCTGAAACGCAATCGTGAGGCAATTCACAAGAGGTCGTTGAAGGAGCAAACTTACGCGTCGATGGCACAATCGAAAACCGCACGAGCAGACGGCGGCGCGATGAGCTGTGCCTTCAGCGTGCTTCGTCACATATTTTCGAGCGACGCATATCTGCCGTCTCCGTCGTTAATAATCCTCGTAAGATTTCTTACAGAGGGTAACGCCTGCAGCTAAGGGTGCGCTTTTTAATTCGTCCATTTGTTTGTAGGAACGATACCCGGAGCTTGTCTGGTTGTGCACTTCTGCTTCGTGCACTTCACTTCTGCCCATGCTTGTGCACTTGTGTTGTATCTGGCAAGATGCGCGTCAGTTTGCGCGCCGATGCAATCTGCGTGGGTTCGTACCGTATGCAACGAAGCGGCTGCCGCCAGGCGGCGGCCTTGTGCAATACAGGGTTCAGCCAGAGCAGGGGGAAAGTAAACATGTCCGCAGTAGAGATCAGTAAGCGGCGATTGGAAGATTGGTGGAGGAAACGTAGGGAAACGACAAACAACGGAGGCGTGCAAGAACAATGTTCACAATAGGGGTTCAGAAAGCTTGGTTATGGGAATTCATCGCGTTTTTTTTTTTTTCGTTTCTTTTTTTTTCGTTTTAACATAGGTAGGACATTAGGCAATATAATAACAGGAGCTTGGTAGGGCAACCCACCGCCCCGTTTCAAGGGGGACGCTCATAGCATCCATCCATTCATCCGGGAGCAGATGGACTCGGCGGTGGTTACAGGCATAGGTAATAAAAATTAAAAATTAAATTCTAGGGTTTTACGTGCCAAAACCACGATATGATTATGAGGCACGTCCGTAGTTGGGGACTCCAGATTAATTTTGACCACTTGAGGTTCTTTAACGTGCAGGCATAGATAACTTTACAATACAAAGACAGAGGTTTTAATGAAGAGAAAGAATATGAAGTAGGAAGGGGCACGATGCTAGACTGCAATAGATGCTGTAAAACTTGATTAGCGTAAGCAGGCAAGGCGACTATTTGTCTCCACCACGTTTCGAAGGGGATGTCATTAGACATCATCATCAATCATCAATCATTGGGGCATGGAAACCTGACCTCGAGGTCTCCGGTCGAGTGGAAGTGCTGAGCCAGCTTGCTCTGGTACCGGTTTAGCTCAGGGGTGTCATCGATCACCTCGATTATCTGCACAGCCTTTTTCCACTGCCTTGCATTGATGGCTGCATCCAGGGCCTTCACCGTCTTCCTGCGTGAAAAGGTCACCGATGGGCAGGCGCCGTGTTGCTCATGCGTAGCCTCAGCGAGCGCTAGGTGGGAGTGCTCTTCGCCCTGTCACTCCGCGCGCCGACTGAGCACCACGGCTAGGGACAGTATTCTACTAACCTAATTTGTAGCGAAGCATGAGTTGGCATAATTAACTGATGCACTAACTTTGCAGATGTTTAGGGAACTTCTGTATGTAACTAGAACGTTGTGGAATGGGGGAAATGAGGAAGAAATATTACGATGTTTTGCGCCCTTACTCTTCCTGCGGTTGATAGATTGTTCACCATGAGCTGCAGCGAGACATATAAAGCGTGTAAACAGGACATTAACATGCGTAGCTTTGTGTAGTTGGATAGTTGACGATACTTAAAATTTCCCACCCAAGTACATATGAATGAAGATAAACTTAAATATGAACAAATTCGTTTACCACGTTACTCTTCTGTGCGCGCCTTAGTTTTCTCAACTGTAGTGATGACATCTCGGCAGCCCCTCGCCACCACTCACCCTGCCTCGATAAAGTGGTTGATGGCCGCGTCCAGCTGCCTCTGCGAGACCAAGTACTCGCCCCATTCCTCTTCAAGGGCGACCACGTCTCCGGGATTCCGTTGCCGAGAGAGCTCCACGGCTGCACGCAAACGCAACAATAAGAAGAAAGGAAAACATTAAATAAAAAATAAAGAAGTAGAGTAAGTGTAAAGAGAACAGTGTATAGGCAGAGAATAAAGTATGGTAATGCAGCCACCGGCACGCGTGCGATATCACGTTGCCACCAGAAAACTCTGTGGCGCAAAACGCCTGGAAAAAGAAATGAGCACTTCACGACAGCGCTTTTCTTGGTGCCGAAGCATTCAAAGCATATGTAGCGCCAGCGATGTTGCCGCCGAGTGCCAAAGCCTCCCTATGGCGGTTTCGCTGTTAGCGACGGGCGCACCTTTTGCGTAGTGGTGGCCCGCACGGTAGCACTGCAGCGCCTTGGCGTGCTCGCCGAGCTGCTCGTGGAGGTTGCCGGCGTGCTCGTACAGCTCGGACTGGGTAAGCGCCGTGATGACGCGGTCGGCCAGCTGCCGCTGCTGCACAAGAGCCGGCACCGAGCGCAGCACCAGGGCGGCCTTGGCCGGAAGACCAGACTTGAGGTACAGCGAGACCGCCTCTTCCACGTCGCCCTCTTTCTCCTTCAGCTGCCAGGACCCAAACAGGCGACCGAAAAGAAGCCCAACTGTTAATGGCTCAACTATGTCCGGGCAAACACAATCGCGCTCCAGCATGATTCGCTATTTATGACTTTTGGGGGGGAATCGTTAAGGGCAATATAATGCGTAAAAGTGAGTATCTGCATACTTTCTACGTAATAATTCTCTTTCGTTTCCTTAAAGCTATGCCATGGGGCAATTTTTTTCCCCTTCTCAATAGTCACCTGCCGTGGCAGCTCAGTGGCGTTGCGCTGCTGAGCACGAAGTCGGGGGTCCGATGCCGGCCGCGGCGGCCGCGTTGCGATGGCAATACAGCAATAAAGCTGCCTTTTGGGACAGTCCGTCCAATCGGCTGCGTTAAGATTACTAGGATGCCCCCTAAAACATTCTCTACAACGACGTTATGTAGACTAATCTTGCAAAAAGATGCATTGCGAAAGTGCTAAGCATGGTGAACTCCTCGTCGTTCCCAAACTACTTTCAATTATTAAAAAATTACGCAATGCCCCGCGCATGGAAAAGTGAAACAGACAATTCGTTTCGTTTTAGATTTCTTCCGCTAGCTCTTGGTGGCAACATTTTTAGCCGTTATGCGAATAAAAATGGCGATTAAATTGATGCGTAGAAAAAATTAACGGTTGCACTTTCTCACCAAAATTTACTCCTATCGGGCGCTCTCAAACTGATCAATTTATATTTTGAGTTTGAACCAATATACGTTCCGAAGAGTAGAACGACAGGCAACAAGTGCACTTACCTCGGCTGCTTTTCCTTCCATGCCGTTATTCAGGAGCCACTCAAAATAGTCCTCCCGGAGTTTCTCAACGTTGTGATAATTCTGCATTACATGTGCGGTTAAATAAAAAAAAAGGGGGGGGGGAATTGTGTCATAGTTTGCTGCTAGACACGGCGACAAAAACAGCTCTTCTTACTTTCGATTCGGCCAGCTGGATCATCTCGTCCCATTTGTGCATATTTTTGTACATCTCCATTGCCTCTTCAACTTTATTCTGTACGCAGCATGACAAGCGGAGAAAAATACATGGCGGATGTTGTTTTAGCAAGTCATCATGCGGACAATAATCACTGTAAATGTGCGGGCTGTAGTTGCGATACGAGTTTTAAGTAATCTCTCCTCGACGACGCCATACCGACAGGAAAAAACCCACACACACAGCAGGCACGTGCAACTACTTCCCAACTCTAGGATATGAATAATCCTTGTCGGTTGCCTGTTGTGCAAAGAGGAAACTCTGCCCCGGTATCGCGCCAGTTCGTCTTTTAACTGCAAGAGAGAAGAAAGAAAGAGAGTGACAAAGGAAAGACAGGGAGGTTAACCAGAGATTATCTCCGGTTAGCTACCCTGTACCGGGGGAGGGGCAAAAGGATGCGATAGGTGAGAGAGAGAAAAAGAATTTAAAAAAAGCTAACTAAAAATCTAAGTGCCAGATAAACTGCGTATGCGCCCAAGTTCCTGCTGAATAAATGGAGCTAATTTTCCACGCTATTAGTCCACCGCATTGATCGAATCACCACAGCTGTATATAGAGCACGCCAGCACAGCGTCTTTTATGCACCGCTGTGGTGCGCCAGCTAGCGAGGCCTCAATCAAGCAGCATTGGGTTATGTTCTCAGCTGAAAGCTTGGAGCTGACCACCCCTTGTGGCTCGTACCTGCTCGAGGTAGATGTTCTCAGCCAGCTTGAACTGTTTATCCAGCATGGCCATCCGCGCCCTCACTTCGTAGTGGTCGTGGCCGTCTTGACCCTGGAAAGGAATTAGGGCGGTCACTTGGCATATGCAACAGCCGCGTGTTGCGTGCGCGCGTATACCGTGGCCATTGCGGCCTCCTCTTGGAGGCGCATGACGTGCGCCAGGAAGCGCGCCCTGGCCAGGTCGCCGAGCGCGGCGTACGAGCGCTCGGCCACGGCCACAAGACGCTCCTCGAGCGCCATCTGCCCTAGCGTGCGCCACATGGTTTCCGTCTCCTCCGTGAGCTCCAGGCTCTCCAGGTATGCCACCGCTCTGCACACGAGGAGGAAAAAGAGAAGGGAGGGGTGCATTTGCTTAGACGCAGGAGTAGAACACTCTAGACAACATTGGGCAAGGTCTTCGGATTGTAGACTCTAGGTCCAGTTGCCGGAAGGTGTCAAAGATTTCAGGATGGAAGCAGACACACAATGGGATCAGGGCACGTGTGGCTCGCGGGTGCATTTTCTGACAGTGGAGACGGAGCCGGATGGCAGAAGAGAGGGATAAGTTAGTGGGGCTGTGGGTGAAGAAAGACAGTGGGCATCTCGTTCCACGATGACATTGTAGTAATCCTGACCATGTGGCTGCACCCATGTGAGTTTTGATGGTTACACGTGGCGACTTGTTACGTCTATGCACCGGCTCACAGATGCGGAGCATTTCGTTTGCGTGTCTAAGGTGTTTTTTAACTGGTCTGAGTGAGTCAGTGGAATTATGTGGCCTCATTGACGTCAGACAAGTTGACGACATCTTCGCATGCATCGTGTATAGCCTGCAGCTAAAATAATGATGAATACTGAAGGTATGTGGTATAACTTCGGGTAACTTGTATTTTAGGATGTGTCGGCTTCAATAAAGCTACTTGCCTTTCATGTCGTAAATGCGGCGTTTGCTTAAATCACACAACGTTCCCTAAGAATGGTTGGCTCAAATGCTGGAACCAGTTGAGTACCCGTTGGCGAAGGGCATCGCACTGCATTTCACACACACACACACACACACACACACACGCACACACACACACACACACACACACACACACACACACACACACACACACGCACGCACACGCGCACGCGCACACACGCACGCACAGGCACACACAGGCACACGCGCACACACGCACACACACACGCGCACACACACGCACACACAGGCACACGCGCGCACGCACACACGCACAGGCACACGCGCGCACACACACACGCGCGCACACACACACACACACACACACACACACGCACGCACACGCGCACGCGCACACACGCACGCACAGGCACACACAGGCACACGCGCGCACACACACACGCACACACACACACACACGCACACACACACACACACACGCACACGCACACGCGCACACACACGCACACACAGGCACACGCGCGCACACATACACGCGCGCACGCACACACACACACACACACACACACACACACACACACACACACACACACACACACACACACACACACACACACACACACACGCACACGCGCACACACACGCACACACAGGCACACGCGCGCACACACACACACACACACACACACAAAATCTGAATGTAAGTTCCGGCGGAGTGAAAAATTGGCACACGTGAAAATGTCCGAGTGCACGTGTTGGGCGAAACTGGACAAAAATTAAGGGGTGTGATTACCAGTGCGTTTCTGTGACGAAACCTCCGCCGTTAACTGTGTATACGTACCATCAAGATTAAAGTGTAACTTGGGCGCAACCAGAAACTCTCGACTGCCGATGCAATAAAACCCGGTGCGAATTAACCTCACCGTCCGAAGTCGCCGTCGGTGATTGCTGTGCCAAATTCGATGAGACCTTCCTTCAGCGGGTAGCCAACTGTAGTGAGGCCTTCGTTGACAATGACTTCGGTCTTACCATCCTCGCGTTCAATATCCGCTACTTCACCCTAAAGAGGCGCAAAAAAGAGAAGACAAAGCGCGGACATTTTTCTTTTCATTATTGTTTTGGCACACCGCTTGGGGGCTTAATTTAAGAAAATTGTGCGAGGAACGTATGTATTTTAGTCAGTCAACGCCGCAGTCAATTTTCCGATGACGACTTTGACACCATTGTCGACCACCAATGACACCTTCTTATTTCTCGACATGTTTTATGTACGCTTCTTTTTTTTTCGCTTCGTAAGCTACGATGCGGCTATGAGCGAGCAGGCAAAGCTCAGCGCGGTAGGACAAATATATCTATTGCGATTAACGAATATGTAGTTGACACACCTCTTCCACTGCGCGGGTCTTAAGTCACTCGCTCTCTCCGGCCTACCCTACATCTGTTCGCTTTGAGTGCAAATCCAGGACGACCTATAGCTTGCTACATCAGAAATAAAGACGGAGCTCGGGCAGACCTTGCGAGCTCGAATGTGACAGTAATGCGAAAAGCAAACACAATTCACTAAATGTTGACATTGTTGGCTGCAGGCAAGTTTATGCAGGCCTGTCTCTGCCTGCAATTAACAATATCAATATCCAACGAATTGTGTTTGTGTCTTCTCGCATTACTGTCACACTAACGCCTCATAACGGGTGCACATGCATTGATGCAGTGTTAGGGCCCTATAACGGAAAACTATTCCAATATGTTTTTATTCTAA
Source organism: Dermacentor andersoni (assembly GCF_023375885.2). Classification (NCBI taxonomy): domain Eukaryota; kingdom Metazoa; phylum Arthropoda; class Arachnida; order Ixodida; family Ixodidae; genus Dermacentor; species Dermacentor andersoni. Next base: position 184,759,684 of record NC_092814.1, on the reverse strand, counting down.
TCTCCTGACGTCAAATTTGCGTAACCGCCGACGCAAGCACCGGGCGATGACCCGCAGGGTTGTCTGAACAGACCAATCAAACGCTCTCCTGCTTTATAGGAAGTCAATTTTGTTTGCTTTAATAACGAATAACATTGCCTACACTGAGCGGCTTGCCTTTATCTAATTGGCTGACAGTAGGCGAGGAGCATGCTCAAGTGGAGAGGGATTCGATGGGGCCGAGCCAGTGCACTGAAAATCTATAATCGCATGAAGAGGCTGGTGCCAGCGTCTGCGATTGGTCCGCTTTCCCTTACTTATAGCTTGAGATGGCTGGTCGAAAATCGCGGCGGCATGCAACGAAAGCTTAAGATTGCCGCTAAAATGGGTCCTCAGCAAAGAAGAGTTGGCAGAGCGAGGTCATAAACGTGCCCAAAGTGCTCGAAAACGTTACACGGCCACGGAAGAAGTTTTATTGTACGCAAATAAACCCATGTTTTCCGGCACGTGTGAGTAGCGAGTGCAGGAGCAATCGGCGGCAGCCATCATTTATTTCTCTCGGAACGGGGCAGCCTGTGGCTATTCAGAAAAAAAAAAATCAGTTTTGTTCGGCATATTAATGCATCTTTAACGCGTACACGTCACTTTGGCACGGTGAGTTTTCGCGGTTTTGTGACGTCGCGTGACAGACAGGCGAAGTCGGGGTGTTTCAAAAAAGTTTTTGACCAATCTCGGAGGGCTGATTGCAGGATTGGAATAGAAAAGTTCGGAATAGCTTTACCTTATAGCGCCCTTGGACAATTGTATCGGAAAGCAGATTTAACGCATTAAATTAAGTCGCTTAATTGTTCAAAATCTAATAGTAAAGCTGCGCAAAGCTCCGTGCTTAATCAGCATAGTTTTACTCATCACATTTTCTATGAGTCTTTGCGGCATTTGTATGAGACGAGGAATTTCACAATTTTACTGAGAACAGCTGTTCGAGCAAAGAAATGGGTCGATTCTGTTCGTTCGTGAGGCTTTGGTCGAGGCACAGCACGAGGAAACGAACAAAGGTCCGACCTGGGATCAAACCAAATTTCGTGCGTTTTTCGGCTGAATATTCTAATCACTGCGCCATGACCGCTTTCTTTTTATATTTTATTACAGGGAAGCAAAACAGAATCACTTATACCAGAACAAGAAACCCTATGTGAATACAGCCAAATTCAATCAGAAATCACAGAGAAAAGATCAACCTAAGAAAAAAGCTAAGAACACGATCTGCTCCTGGAAGATGCTCTTGGTTATTCGCAGTGGTTCGGCATTTATATCAACCATTCTTACTCTCGATCCACAGACTCGTGTAATCCAAAAAAGAAAAATGTGGTCGTAAGGCAAGCTTTTCTTTTGTTACATTAAATAGGGAGCTTTAGAGATGTATCTGTAGTGTACGCAAGCGGCTTTGCGTACGCAAAAACCAAAACGCCACTTTGTGGTCTTTTGTAAGCCCGGCGGTTTGCGTCCGCTAACTTTGGGTACGCAAAATTTAAAACTCCCTAATCAGGGGCGTAGCCAGAAGGGGGGATGGGACACAATAGGCACGTGCGCTTTGCTTCTCTTCAACACACGCCTACCCCTTTCTCATGCGGTAAACTTCGACACGTGTCGCTTTCCTCCTTTCACCCAACAACACCAGTTGAAGTGCACAATGCGATTCTTAAAGGGCAACGCCGGCGTTTTTTTTTTTTTTTTTTGCCAGATATTGTCATTTTCAAGTGGCACTGACAGTCCTGTCACCGGTAGGGTGGTTAAATTTGCTTAGAAACTCATCAATAATTTTAAATAACCAATAAACGAGCTACCGAAAAATCTAAACGGGTAGCTGCTTCGTGTGACGTCACGATGAGTCAATGACGACAGAGTGCTAACGCCGATAAAGCGAAGCTGACGATGTCTTGTGATGACACAGGGAGTTTTTCCAGCTCTCTCGAACTAGACAGCGGCGATCTCAGCGACGATATGAGCGCTGAAGGATCGCCGTTTGCCTTAGAGCCGCAGCAACTGCGCGAGGCAGCTGACGAGTCCCAAGCTCAACGCATTGTGCTGCGGCAAGACGAAGAGAATCACCGTTCATCATGTCTGTCAAAAGGATGATTGTCGGCCGTCGTCTCGAAGAGAAAGGAGCCAGCTTCGCCGTTTCTGGGCGAAGAGGCGGTGTAGTCTCTGACATCACAAGCACAGGGTGGCCAGTAAGGAGTCGTACACTCGTGGGCATGAGTAGGGAACACGCAACCAATCTTTAAAATTCATTTTCAGGAAAAATGAATGTCTTGCAGTCATATCGTTTGGCACAGACAATCAGAGTATAAAAGATAACGTATATTGCATATTTTATTAAGGTCAATGGACATCTAAAAATCGCCGGAGTTGCCCTTTAATCTCAAATGCACATGTCCTGGTATCGGCAATATACATGCGCGCGACATCAAATATATAGTTGGCATTATATCTAATACTCTGACCCACATCACTAATTTAATATTTTATTTTTAAGCTTTAATAATTTAATCTTTTTCCCGACGCCCGCCTGAAGCAACCAGAATATACCAGTCTTAAAAACGGGCGGCAATACTAAAGTCACTAACTATAGGCCTATCGCTATCCTTTCCTTCTTTAACAAAATTGTAGAAAAGCTTATTGCATCCCGATTTTACAATTACCTGGATAAATTGAACATGTTAAAGGGATTGACAACGAATTTTTTAGTATCAGTTTTTTTAAGTGCAACGAAAAGCGTACCGGTGAGAGTGTCCAATCGTACAGTGGTAACGCGGAAAACACCATGGAACATTTTTTTATCAGAATTTTTCGATCGGCAGCGAGGATGTAGTCGTACGCTGGAACCACGCTGGAAACAGTGATATGTAAGCTCGATGGCGATTGTACGCTGACATTGGTGGGAAGCAGACGACAAGTGCCGCTCTAGCTGTATAAGAAAGTAATATTTTGTTTATGAACTCTATGTTCTTGGTGTTCATGTTTTCTGAAAAGTTCAACTATTTCTATTCAATATCAACTTGTTTCATGGTTTCCTATCCAACTGCTTTGGTCATCCGCAAGTCAAGGCTTTCTTTTTTTTTAGCCAAGCCAAGCTAAGTGGTAGGATAGGCAAGTAGTGCTATTATTAGTGCTGCATTGTGCCCATCTACGCCACAATTGGTCAATGACATTTTGCATCTCACAGAGAGATCATAGAACTCGTAGTATACTGACTCGCAAACTCGCGCGCATGCAAAAGCGCTCATTCGCGCCGCCGTGCAATGAGAGGCGCCACGGCTCTGCCGCTCCACTTGTTGCCGCGAAGGCAGCGCCGCTCGTTAGCGTGAACTTCTTTTTCTTCTTTTTTTTGCTTCGTAATACGTCTAGAATAAAGCTCAAACAAATATGCAATATAAAGAGTGAAATTTCAAACAATAAATGTGCGGCAATTGGTAAGAACTGCCTTACGCATACAGAAATCTCATATGCTAGATCTTCAGTACCAAAGTTTCACCGCAAGTTCACGCCGCTTAGCGTTTTCTGCAACTTTCTGGGCCAATTCAAAAGTTATAATTCGCACTTAAATTTCGAACAGCATGCAAGATTTTATCACTATACATCGTAGTCATTTTTTCGTTTCCTCCAACATCTCATGACACGTTCTATAGGCGGTTGCCAGCCCCTTCAAAAAATTGTACCTTGATGGGGATGTTGGTGGTCCTCTCTGGAGCATCCACGTTGTACCAGACATACAGGACGTTGCGGCCTTGCGCTACCACCACGTCACTATCCGGAACCCACTGCGAGACGTATGTCTTGGTCACTGCGCCAGTGCAGGCTCGCCTGCTGTGCGCACTATTCTACAGAGACGCCAAGAATCCCGCACTAATGCTCCTCCCTAAACGTTCGGCGCACCCTTCACACTGAGCGCTAAATTTGTGCGTTCTTTATTGTGCATAATAATAAGGTTACAAGTGTGGATTATGCATACATACATCATTCTCCTTCAGGCTCTATAGCTCAGCACGCTTAAGAGGAAGCTTTAGCTCGGCCTCAACTCCGACGCGGCCTATTCAAATACATGTAAAACCGTAAACGCAAAAGCGCTTTTCTGAGATAACCCCTGGACTGATTTTGATGAAATTTGTTGCATTTGAAAGAGAAAGTTAAATTCTAGTGACAGTTCAAGCGGAATTTCGATTTAGGGTCTGAATTTTGTTCAGAAAATTTTAAAGAATTCGCAACTAAGAAAAATATAGACGCACGAAGTTTATACTAGCTCTGCGTCAAGAACAGATATTGCAGTTCTGTAAACGGCATCCGTTAGATCATTCAAAGCGCAGAAATTCTACTCGCCAACTTTATCTTACGTGAATTTGTTACGGTATGTACAAGGGTTCTGCAAAAGCTGTACTTCCATATTACTAAATTTCTTTAGATTCATGTGTAACATATAAATTTTGTCCACTTTAGATGAACTATCAGATGCAATTCACATAATTGTGATATCACTTTTATTGCTCAGTTAGAGAGTTGTAAACTTGATAGTTTCGTTCTCAGAAAATGTTTGTTTTTTGACCATTTTTAATAAAATATTGACGACATAAATAGAAAATTCGAAACCAACAGTCCCTAGATTTTAAGTTTTTCTTTTAAATACAATAAACGTTGTCAAATTTGGTACAGTGGTTGCGGAGAAAAACGAATTCTCCTTTTACATGTATTTAGGCAGGAGCACCCGAGCTCAAGCTTCGCTGAGCGGGACCCTGCCCATGCGATGGCCGCCTGCAATATGTTATCAAAAGCCTTCAACTACGGTCTGAGAATGTCAAAATTTATTCTCCCTCTCTACGGCGAACAGGCAAACAAGAGAGAGTGTAGCAGCAGCACTCACCTGAACAAACGTGCAGTTATTGAGAAGTGTCACTTTGTCTTGGGATGCAATGTCGAACAGGCTGAGCTGCAACGGAAGCAGGAAAAATAAGTGCGTGCGCTGTACATGATTGCGCAGGCCGATCTAGGAAGTTGAAGAGGCCATGGTAAAAACTTCACCAACGATTATGATACTCCCTAATGAGAAATTTGAGCGCAGCCCTATACGTGTTTTCATTTCGCGATATATTGAGCATCGCACTGATCACCACTCGGACTGGCAGAGCCGCGACGCGCGGCGCTATATATAGACCGGCCACACAGTTGCCGCGACCCGGCAACTGCAGCTTATGCAACCGTAATCTTTATCGGGGAACGCTTGCGGCGAGCGCTATGCGCGAAGACGAGCTGTGTGGTTCTTCTTTCTCCCGCACGGCCGGTGCAGCCGCTGCCGCGGAATCGTAAAGCCCCTGAAACTTCGTAAAGTAGTGCCACTCTCCTCCTCCGCGTTCACTCCTCCTCGTTTCTCCTCTCTTTCACGCTCCCTCCTCGACCATGGCGCCGCCTACGTTGCTCGAGCGCAGCAGACGACCTTTCGCAGAGTGAATGCACGCATAGCAAGGCAGTGCTCTTTAGGCGTTCACGTTGGCTTTCCAGCTCCGCGTAACTTCGTGTACAGCATAGAATTTCTAGCCGGATGCTTATACAAATTCGGTAACGGCAGCTTTTGTTTCATTTTTTGATAACTATTTCTTAAAAAAAGTATCTGAAGGAGTGTTAACGCTGTGCGTTGACGACTGCGAATGTATCGCGTGCCCTACAATTAGGTACGCAACATTTGTCAAGGGCGTGTCGCAAGATCTTGTTGCGAATGGTTGTAAATAACACGTTTACCATCGAATGACAACCTTTTGGCTTCCAGCAAGCCCTCAGCCTAAAGAATCCGCGCCGCCCTTACCATGTGAATTCGCGGCGCGTATCAGCTATGACTTACAAAGGCTGACTGAGATCACTGCTCTGGAGGTTCGAAAGTGTATTACAAGCTACAATGCCGCCAACGTGCGTGCTTGCCAATCTAAGCGCGCGAAAAGCCTCAGAGGTGGGCGATGGTGCTATTATGTTTCTCGTGTCTCAACGCCGACAGAAATACCACGGCCGATCATCGAGTCGGGACTGTGCGTAGCCAAGAAAATAAAATGAGTTTTTTAGCATTCGTGCGCGAAGCGGGAGCGCGATAACAATGCTTGACTCAATCTCAAACAAGACCACTGTGGCCTTCAGTAATTTTTTTCAGGTTAATGACTTATCACGAATAACACTTCATCGTGCGTTGGTTCGTCCGTTTACTAAGTGACGTACTTTTCGCGAACCGAGTTGCACTGAGGTGCATGCATTCAGGACGGTTGTACTCCCTTCGAAGTAACATTTGCGAGACATGACTTTATTAGTGAAGTCATGATCGCGCGAAGAATCCCCCCGCCATGACGCGGCCGAAATTGCGGCAACTGAAACGATGTTTTATCCATAGGTTAAAATGATATGAAACGGCATTCGAGTTGCAAGTCAACAGTTTATTTTCACATAGATGCATTACAGATTTGCCTCTGCAGTCACAAGTCCGTGTGCACCATTTATTGTCTCATTGCGTAAATAAACGCACCAGCCTAAGAGTCCTACAGCAAGTGCGTCTCAATTAGGCATAGTGACTGTAGAAACTAATAGTGGCATAGACGAGCAAGCGAACGACTATATGAGCGCGCGAACTAAACGAGCGTGCGAACGAACGAGCAAACGACTAAGCACGAATGAAACCAGCCAGGGAACGGGCGGGCGACCGCACGTTTTCTTTGCGAGTGCTCCACCGCCGCATCTTAAACTTCGCACACTTTAAAGCGCACGCGAATTAGCACATACGTCTCAATTACATATGATGCAGTCGCTCGACGACGAACGCACCGCGTAACACGGTTTCGGGAGAGCACGCACGCTTTTCATCGGTGCCTCTGTATCACAAATCCACCGGGCGACCGCCAACGAGGAACACGAACAAATGTGGCAAACAAAGCTAGTCTATCTAAAGAAGGCTAGTAAGTAACCACAAAAGGCAGAGAGTTGCTCTCCTGAGGCGTTTTCATGATCGAGACTGAAATTTTATCAAAAGGACTGCGCTGAATCTTAAAAATTTCGTAATCACGTTATCGCACGCAACCTCGCGTGCCCGCGAACTCGAGCCGGTTGGCGTTCAAAACGATTAAGCGCACCAAATGTGACTAACACGACCACGTAGTGCGCATATAAGCAAAGCGGACGTTGCGTAAAAATCATGTTAAAGCGTGCGTACAAATGACAACATGCACAGTAAACTGTGCAATATCTACTACGTTATTGCCCGCAGCACAATACGCAAGCCTGGCACATACAATACTCTGAGAGAGCCACAACTTACATCACATAGTCGCGCGGAGGAAGTAGGTCGGAAGTTGTCCCTCCCGATTCGGTGAAGCCATGTCTTTCTCCTTAACGCGTTGCGCTTACCGGACGGTATCGCGAACATATTCTTGCCTTTGCTAAAACTATATTGGCATCCAAACGCGCAGCAGGTCATGGTAACAGAAAATGACGTGAAGCGACGTCGCACTTGCCACAAAACATCCTTCAAGGCGTTCACAAGATCAAAACACAGAATAGGAACGGAAGGAATGCCGCCAACAAGCGCCGCTTCTCGAGCAAAGATGGCACTGAAGCGCGACTGTAAACAAACGAAGCCGGTGCAAGGGGCCACGTGATGCCATTAGGCCAATAGCGACGCGGCGTCGGCTTCGGGCAGAGCGCTCGAGGAGGGGGCGGCATTCTTCAAAGCGTGGCACTACTTTACGAAGTTTAAGGGGCTTTACGGAATCGCGGACGTGAGCGCCATCTGGTGGTGCTTTAAGGTGGCTTTTTCCACTTTCCTCCCCGCGCTCTCACTGCTCTCGCCATTTTTCATCCAACGCTGCGCTCTGCGTCAGCTCTTTCATAGTTCGCTGTGCTCGTCTACTCGGTTACGCCAAGGGAGGACGAGCCGCGTCGACGCTCATCGCAGGAACGGGCGCCCTAAAACAGGCTTCGTCACCTCCACGATGCATTCGCCGGCAGATGGTAAACTACGGTGACTGTCGCAACAGTTTTGCCTATTCGCTTGATGCTGCAGGGAATTCGCTTCGGCGCCTTATATTATTCTGCTGTTGCGTCAGTTGCGGCGATTCGTGCAGTTCTACTATTCACGCCCGGTCATTTCATATAGCAAAAAATGTCCTAAGGAGGTTCTACAATTGACCTTTTTTTAATTCCTCTGGGAGGTGAGCAGCAACTGCAGGTCAGAGCAAACCATATAAAATGGCGTGCAGTGAGCTGGGCTTATTGAAAAAGAAACATCACTGGCGCTACGGCTAGTGCTCTCGATATGACACTGAATACCTAAAGTTTTGCTGCCACATTCCTTCACAATCTTGAGGAATTCAACTTAGATAAGCAAGAACCACCCAAATGGGAAAAAAAAAGTCGAAGGCTCTGCTACAGTGTTGGCTATTAACGATTCACAAGTGGTGATAAATTTTTCCAGCCTTTCAAGTGCGTGCATGGTGTACACATCACCGTTGTGCACCTCAGTTATTTGGCCGTTTAACAGACTCGGATAGAACCAGACAGAACACACAGAACATCAAGAGACTCCGATGCGGCGCACGTGAATTTTAATGCCGCAGACAGCGATACGGAACCCCCGTAGATGTGCTATTCTAGGAGAATGCAGGTTAAAATTCGTGGTGTTGTGTCTTTTCTTCTTCGTGGGTATAATTCGACCAAAATTATTATAGAGACGTAAATATCGGATAAGACAGGTATTTCCTCTGACTTCGTTTTCATTACACCTCATTTGATGGTAGCCTGCGTAACAAGTAAACGTGCTTTGACTGTTCATCTGTTGATAACAAGATGCACTTGTATAGTTCGCGTTTCTTACATTGTCACAAACGCGGAGGCTTCTTCTGCTCCTCTGAGCACACTGTTCGGAGTCATGCACATTGGGCAAACACTGTGGCAACGTGGCAGAGGACCTAACGCACCCACCCGTTGGCGTCTGTCGCGAAAGAGCAGCTTCTGACCAGTCTCGTTCAACTCGAGCCAGTCGATCTTGGAGTCGTGCGGCACTTGTGCCAGCGTCATACCCGTCACCAGGTCCACTGCAGATACACGCCAGTCGCAGGCAGCGAATTCATGTCACCTTGTATGCAAGCTAGCCCAAATATAAGCCGAAAGAATATGCATATTTTTTTTTTCGGGTCCCTCTGCAACAAGCAGCTGAACTTTCAGCCGTCTGCCCATTTCTTGCTGCGAAAGTGTGCATCACTGGAAGCTTCTTATTAGGCTGCACACGGCACCGCGAACAGACGAAATATATTTACTCCCACACTTAGCTATGGCTACTGGCTAAGTTCTAATTATACCATTTTAAGTGTCACTCATGCCGCAGAGGAAAGCACTACGTGATCAAATCAACGCATGAAGGTAGCCCTGGTAGAAGCGTTGCTGTGATATAATGCATCGTCATGCTGGGCGCTGGGCCCAAGAAATTTAACCCCAGTTCGTTCACTGTCATTTTAATATCGAAGAAAGAAAAAGAAAACAAGCGACGTAAAATGAGAAGTTGATAAGCCGCTCAGTACTGCTACTACTCGTTTGTCGCTAAGGAAATTAGGCCACATAAACCAAGGATGATATATTCATAGTTACCTAAAGAATAATAAAAATAAGCTTCCCTGAGTACCCTCTTTGTCTTGTTTTGTTCTGCACTTTTACACGTTTTGAGTGTGCGGGTCAGCAGTGAGACTACTGTTATAGCTCGGCCCTGACTTCATGCTCTTGACAACTGCGTAGGGAGAACTCGGTATGCTATAGGCCACGTATCTGTGCGCGTATCTGAATTTCTTTATGCGTATACCACTGACGTTGCCTGAAAATCTGCAGACGCTAAAACCAGTTGATCTGCGCTGCCTAAATACGCAGCAGCTTGTCTGCAGTGGATGCGCCCCACATGAAGCCGACACATTGTGATGGCATAAGCCGAGTTTGCTGTAATTCACGTCATGTAACGGATCGATGTTCGTTTCATTCCTGTGCGTATCAAAGGTGCACAAGAGCGGTTAGAAACTCATTTTAGCGGAAACCCTTGTTCTTCGGCAACTTCAGTATTTTTGAAGCTCGTTTTCTTGTCGCGTGCAAACATGAGCAAAGCTGCGCAATAACATTCACTGGCCCGAGGCATGCGTGCATGAACTTATTGGAAGCACGTCCTTACCGACAAATATTGTTTTCAAATCGATTAAGTAGGCTAGCTTCTTGTTGTCCGGTGCCCCAGGGCGCCTTCGTTCGTTGAGACGCACGCTTGAGATAAGAAGAAGACATACGGACACTCGTTAGACAATACAAACCACCGTGTGACATGTTCGATTATTAAATGTGACGTTGAAATAAGCGCCACAGTTTTTTCTCGTCAGGCAACACACCTTAGCAAATGAGGGTTCATGAATTCGGTGCGCACCGAACCAAGGATCTCGTTGTGGCCATATTCTACCAGGGACAGTTCACCAGCGTTGAAAATCATGCACACCTATGACAAAAAAAGTTGAAAGGACAATACTCCATCAAAGAGTTCAGCCCTCTAGTTCAAGTGGTTGTTGTCGACAGCATGCGTAGTATATCAACTTTGCTACTTTCGGGCATTCGTAAGAGTGGTTAAAGAGGTATTCGTTCCGGGAAGTTTCCGGTGTGATATTTAACGACCTGCCATCATAGCATCGTGTGTGCACGTTGGACAGATGCAAATCGAAGTTTTTCACGCACATTTTCTGTTTCGAAGTAGAACTTCTCATTCCTCGACGTCCCTTCCCAGAAGACCTACAATGGGAAAACAAGAATGAAAGCGAATCACAGACACCCGCGGGGAATGCAAAAGAGTGACCAAGGTGGCCCTTAGTCTGCCCTCGCCTCGCAGAACTTGTCCTGGAGCAAATCGCCGAGCAACAGCGTGGCCGCTGTGTATGCCACCAGGTAGCGGTCCCTGCCCAGGATTTTTATATCCTGTATCTCGTGGCCGTACTGGGACTTGAGCGTGCTCTTCGTCTTCGTCGCCAGGTTCACTATCAGGGCCTGTGCAGCGAACCCACGGTGCGTAATGGAGTTTAGAGCGCAGTTTAGAATGAAATATAATGAAGCAAACAGCAACCTCCACTGTTTTATGGTCGTCTAACTTGCTAAGTCAACATCGGAAGCCACGCTAGCAAATATCACAAGTATCAAATTCTTAAGCGCACTTATCGTAGTTGCAAGTAGAAACGATATGGTGAAGAAGCGCATGGGTATGCTCGTGGCTCCTTGCTTTCAGCACTGAGTGCTTATTCACAGTCCTTTTGCTGAACCTGGAAGTTGGCTTCGTGCGACGTGCATCGCTAATGTAATACTTGGTTAGTGACTGCCACCACATCATGGTTAAGTGACTACGTGGGGTGTGTAGCATCTCAGCCTTGCACCAAGGACATGGCACTTTGCACAACTACCCTTCGTACTTTCTGAGCGTATAGTTATCTCAAAGGGCAGACACTTCACTCGTGCTGCTCTGCATGCATAAAGTGCCTTCTTCACAAAAAATCTTGAAGATCCGCAAATCAAAGAAAGAATAGCCATCATGTTCCTCGGAACATATTGTTTTCGATTGGTCAGAAAGTCCGTAGTGCATAAGAAGCGTTGACTAACCTGACTCGGCCCCACAAAGGTGATCTCAAATTTGTTGTTGTATAGTGTCTTGCGCAGGCTGCAATCGTAGCTCAGAATGGCGCCGCACAGCGTTCCCTGCGAGTGACAGATTTCAAGATTTGACAACACTAAAGAATACGAAAGCGACGTGGTATCCGCATTGATAGTTCCTCAAACAGCTGAACAACCACACAGCGCGCAATGTCGCGTTTATGTCCCACATTCGGCAAGAGAATTTCGCATCTTGGGTGCGTTAACAACGGTTACCGAATTCCTAAGTTCATGCTGAGGCCAGGTACGCGGAGAACGAGGACTACCGCCGCTTGAAGACATCAAGGCGAGAAACAGATAGATGGCTGTAAAAACCTTACAAATGGTGCTTGCTCTGTTTCAGACTTGACCAGGCTAAAACCGCATGCTCTATGGCACTGGTGATGCGAAGCACAGAGTAATAATGGCACATACCAAATTATTGCTCGCTAAACAAAGAGACTTCTACGTCCGCAAGGTTGAGTAAATAAATATCTGAATAAGACCGCGTGTCTGCAGTGCCTCGTCGGGACAGAATAATTAGTACATGCTCGTAAGGTGCCCAAAACATCTCGCGCGCACTGAAGATACTCCGCGCCGACGTGCTGCCATGAACAGTGCGTACTTCAGAGAAGTTCATTCACAAAAATATTTTTTACTGAAGTTGTATGCATGTATGCCTTCGGGTAGTATTGTACAGTTATTGGCATCTTTAGCCCTCGCACATCTTTCAATTTCAAGAAGAGAAACGTCTTGCCCTTGTCGCTGTAGCTGGGCGACTGGTTACCTGCGATCATTCATGCATTTATTTATCCTTTCCATTCGTCGGGGAAGTACAAGGAAAAAAAAAGACATACTCGTTGACGCCGATGGTGCAATGTGACATGCAGATTAACTACACTGACGCAATAAGTTCGTTGACGCAAATTGACGCAATGTTCGTACCACTGCGAGCCTCGATCCATCTCGCTTCCAGGCGAGGCTGGATATGGTGTAGGCGTTCTGCAGCTCCTTGGGCTTCGCCTCATCCCAGGCTCGTTTGTTGCTGCTCCATGTGAACACCCGGACCCTGTGAAGCCGCATGGAGGCGGCTATGTTACTAAGTCTGCTGTTATTATCACTGTTATTAGTTAATAGCCAAACAAACATTTAAACACTTCTGTTTGCAAGCTCCGTGTGATACGGCCGGACTGCTTTCACCAGGGGCCCGCAAAACCTCTCTCCGACGACGGTTGCGCCTTGTGATTTCGCCCCCCCCCCCCTTCTTTTTTTTCTCGTCGCTTAAACCATCTTGGATTGCGCCAAGATGCAGCTCATGCAACGCTCGCAATATTCAGCCAGTCGTTCTCCGCTATAACAACGCGTGCACGGGCGAGCGAAGCACGGAGAACCGACCAGGCCGAATACAGGGGGGCAGAAGAGCAGTTATCTTTATTCCTGCATGCTCGCGGCACGAAGAGCCAAGGCGGCCAGTGAAGACAACGATGGTCGGTAAGGAGCGATGCGTAATATAACGAACGGTCAAGAAACAGGCGGCGTGCGCAAAAAGATTACGAGAAGCTTAAAAAGGAGCTGAGATATCTCGACTAAAAAAGAAGAATTATGAAGCCTTCATTCGCAATTACGTGGCGCTTTTTTTTAGCTTCTTTTTCGCAGATGCAACTCTGACAAACACACGTCCGCTCAAGAGAACCTGCCACCGAGATTCTCTATTATGAATGACGCAAAAATATCGGCGTCCTGCAGCGCGAACTTATCCACGAGAGCTTGCTAACGACCGAAATAGCAAGAAGGGGTGAAGGGAAAAAATTATCCATGGCGGGTGTCCCGTTAAAATATTACTCAGGTTTATCATACATACAGAGTTAACAACGACCGTTTAGTTCATGTGCTTGTACTAGCTCCCAGTTTTCAACATTTAGCTGTTTTGTAAGAACGCTCCAATCTAAGGAGGCGACGTAAGGCAAGGAAACTAGACACGGCAGCAGTTGCGGACAACCTGGATAAATTTAAAATCATGGTACGGGCATGTTCCTACTATTTCTGAAAAAGAAACACCGTGCATGCAAATTTAGCACCTACACAACACTATATATATATATATATATATATATATATATATATATATATATATATATATATATATATATATATATATATATGTGTGTGTGTGTGTGTGTGTGTGTGTGTATGTGTGTTTGTTTGTGCGTGTGTGTGTGTGTGTGGGTGTGTAAGTAATTAAGTCACTATTTGCATCCGTACGCTTCCCCTCGTGCTACTCAAGAGTTATTCATTATGCAAAAAAGAGGTGAGGCGTGCAGACAGGACGCAAAAGTGAAGAAGTGAACAACATGAACGCCGGCGTTCGTGTTGTCCACTTCTCTACACTTGTCCTGTCTGCACGCCTCACCTCTTTTTTGCATAATGAATCCTTACCAACTAGCTCAGCTTTCTGTCGTTCAAAAGTTATCTTTCAGAAAGACGTCAGTTTGTATCGATGAATGAAATAGTATAAGGCAGAAAGGAAATAATCTCAGGAGTACCACAGGGTAGCATTCTCGGGCCTTTGATCTTTAATTTATACACAAATGACATTGTCCATATTTCTTCACAATTTAAATTTATGATTTACGCTGACGACACCAGCATACTTGTTTCGTCTTCATCAGATGCCAATATTTTTCATAAAGCTAATGCCGTTTTAGAGGAATTAATCACGTGGACAGCTAATAACCAATTAAAGATAAATACGAAAAAAAAATAATGTTGTGATTTTTCATTCTATCGGCAGGCATGTTTCTGTAAAAGGTAACCTTGGTTTTCGCTGCTCAGAGATAGAGCTAGTTAGCTCTATTAGGGTACTTGGTGCGCATTTTTCATAATCACTGCAGTGGGATGACCATGTCAATGCGATATAGCAAATGTTATGAGCGATAACGGGAATTCTGAATTGAAACCGCTACTTAATTCTCAAGTCAGTAAAATTGTTGATCTATAATGCCTTGACTTGTTATCTAAACTACTGTCATTTGGTCTGGGGGACTACTACAGAATCGAACCTCTCACAGCTATTAGTAACGCAAAAAAATATTTTTGAAAATAACTGAGAACGCGCCAATTCTGCATCTCATTGCCCAGCTCTTAAAAAAATTAGAATAATTAGAGTACAAATGGTTGCGTGAATATAGCCTGAATTACGACCGTCATAATTTTCTCTTCATGGGGTTTGTAAGTCTCCATCCGAAATAGGTATCATATAACACGAGAACAACAGAAATATAGAATGTTCCGTATTGTCGCACTGATTATGGTCAGCAAATACTTCACAACAAACTTCCGCATTTACTAAATGGTTATAATAAAAAATTATATTCGCGAAGTAAAATTGTCTTGTACGCGTTGTTTCTAGCCTAAAATTGACCTCTACAGCGATTTTTGATTTGTATTCAATGATATTCTTAAATGTCACAATTACAATGCGTAGAAGAGTTGTGCTGATGCATGATGCGAAGTGAAGTGACGCTCTGTGTAGGGCAGTAACTAGCGATGTGTTTAATTTGATGGTTTTGTCTAAGTGTATGACAATCTTGTGTTTAATTTGATGGTTTTGTCAAACTGTATGACAACGTAAACAAAATGCTTGTGCCTCCGCTGCTGTCTCTGCCAGTACAGGGGCGAAGGACTTCTCCAAGCCATCCTTGAATGGCTATTCTCTTCGCCTCCTATCACATGTATCGCGATAAACCAATAATCAATCAATAAATAAATCAACACTTCTTTACCCGCCGCGGTAGCTTTGTGACTGTGGCTTTGCTCGAGGTCGCGGGCTCGATCCCGACAACGGCAGCCGCATTTCGAAGGGAACGAACTGCTAAAACGCTCCTGCAGTTAAATTTAGGCGCACATTAAGGAATATCAGGTGGTCAAAATTAATCCGGAGTTCCCCATTATCACATGCCTTGTAATCAGATTGGGAGTTTGGCATGACAATCCCCGTAATTTAATTCAAGTTGAACACCCCTGGCCACGATGCGATGCGCCGCGTGAGGTAATGACAGTGCTAACCTTCTCGTCGGCCATGAACAATGGCCCATGACAACGTCTCAGCAGACCCGTCTCACTGTGTGTCCTGTGTACTACGTAGACAAACGCACGTGGTGTGCGCAGGGTAAAGTTTAACATGAACTGGCCACTCTCGTACTGTACTAAACGCTGAAGAGCTTAAACATTCCACGTAAACATCAGCGCCAATTTTCGTCAATCAAGACAAACAGCACTGAAAGCTTCGCTTACATCGATTCCCCCAGTGCGTGGGGTCCGCATATTATTATTATTTTTTGTTTTAGTGCGCTTTCTTACTATATAAAAGGCTATTTCTTAATTATCCTTATTTTACTTGTCCATGGTGAATTTCTAGCCATACAGAGTAACAACAAATAAATAGAAAAAAGTCAGTTTCGCCCGAAAAGCGAAGCATCGATTGCGATAGCAAATTACAGCTACATGAAGTAAGGATAGTAGTTTTATCGGACGTATAAACTTGTGAACATTCGCTTGTTAACTAGCTCAACAAGCACGGTGTCACGCGCGCACATGCAAACAAAAACACATCTCACTCGACGACCGCGGACACTCGCTGTCAAAACGCTGGCTTTAGGAAGAGCGACAGCACCAGCGAGTGAATTGACCTTCGTGCTGCCTCTCGCGAAGAAGAACACAGCGCACATGAGGCTATCAGCCACCGGCGCGCTGGACTCTGCACCCATCGCAGATCGCTTTCAAGATAGGGCCCGCGTGGCCGCGGTCAACCGCGCCATATGCAGCCGCGGCCGTAGCAGAAAGCCCTACCCCCCCTCTGGCTCACCTCGAGGGTGAGCCACTATGTTTGACTCAGCCACGCACACTTTCACTCGCACCCACAGCATACGGCGCGCGGCCACGATGGTATCGCACTTGGAGTTTATATCAGGACGACGCCAACAGTGGAAATGCGCTGGAAGTGTCCATATAATTGCAATAAAATATAGCCCGCGCAGTAGCCGGAGGTCTGATCGGCGTATACCAAGTCAGGACGGAGAACAGCTCGCACCTGTCGTAGCTGCCGACGGCCAGGGCGTGTCCGCCGGGACTGCAGGCCGCCGCGGCGAACTCGTGCTCGTCCGGCTGCCGGCTGTAGTCGAACTGCTGCTGCACGCGCCCTTCGCGTGGAGCGTAGAACACGATGCGCTTGTCGCAGCCGGCCGCCAAGATGGACTGCTCCGTCCAGCAGAGCGCGTACGGCGGGCACGGGTGTGTCAGCACTTTGCCCTGTGACACCGCCGGAAGACGAGCAAGTACGTGCGTGTTCACAGTAATTCGTTTACCCGCTCGTTCTCAATACTATGCTGAATGAGATGGGAATGCATCGAGCCTCGTTTACAGTGTAATTGCACGACATATCCACGGATTCCGTTGTGGAAGGTCAAATTAACGTTGGGTGGAACAAGGGGATAGCCAGCTAAGAAAGGAAAATAATAATAGCAATAAACAAATAAGAAGATAAAACATATAAACATGAAACAACAAATACAGTTTTGCAATAAGAAACAATAACGAGGCAATACTAATAATTGTTTGAACGTGTTGTATTTTTTTTTCCATTATTGTACCCACCCCTTCTGTAACACCCTTCTGGGCCCTGAGGGTACTGTAAATAAATAATAAATAATAAGTAAATAAACTCACAAACCCCATAGAATTTGAATTAAGCATATTTTTTTTTATTTAGTGCGGGAAATCGAACGTTCCTTGAAGCTGCTTTCCTGCAACAATAAAATCACTGGCTGCATTCCAAAGATTACGATCGAAGCTGAGCGATTCTGCCTGTCAGAGCTCTTTATTTTACTTCTCAGCGCACAGCGAATTGACAACAGGTAACTTTGAAGTAGCGACCAAAACTATACTCCCGTAGCAAGTTGGGCGAGACGGTATAGATCAGCACTAAAGTTCAAACACAAAAGACGAAACGGAGAAGAAAACGAAGAAAACGCTTGCGTTCTTTGTTCAGTGCTCCATCTTTTACGCTCGCGTTGTAGCTAAATGCGCAAAGCTATTTTCGTTCCCTGTTCTTCGTTTGTACGCTCTTCCAACGTCGTGATTCTGACGTTGACGCGCAGAAAGGAATATAGCGCGATCCGCGTTTTTCACACTGCCAAATCGCTGCACTAAGCCAAATCATCCCTTTTATCGTCTTTAGAACGCTTGGGACAGCCTTCTTGTAGTCATTGTAGTCATGTCGAGTTACATCTTTCAACACTCGGCCATTCGTTTCATTCTGAAATTTTAGGATATGCGTTGTAACACAACAAAAGCACGGAAGCTGACAGTCTAAGCCTCCTCTCCCCCTCCCCCATCTCTTTCTTTTTCTACGATGTGGGCTGAAGCTTCTTATGTGGGTGGCTAGCTTTAGCACACCATACGTGTATATATAGGAACCTAGCAGTTATCTTTACTTGTTCCCACAAGTTCGTACGGGGAACCAACGGCAGGAAACAGAAGCCCATGCCTGGCCACTGTTACAAAAAGAAAGCTCAAGTTTTTTTCCTGCATGTTAATAAAAGTATACATTCATCAGTCGCGTAGTGACTTCATCGCTGAACTTTAATCCATGTTTCTTTCTTGGCAGAAGTAGTGCAGACCGCTTACATTTATAATATATGCACAAGGAGTGGAGAGCGATCTCGCACAGTAAACGGCGCCGGGTCGGAGCCAAAACACTGATTCTTACCAACCAGCCCCCCAAAATAGCCTTGAAGCACCGTTTTGATACGCGCTGAAAATAAACAGGAAGCCTCACTTCCTCCTTTTGACAAACCTACTCCGTCGCATCATGAGCATGGTGAAACTGTTGCTGACGTTGCCCGGAAGTGTGGCCGGCAGCGCCATTCCACGTCAGTGCTCACTGCAAATTATTATGGCATCTGACTTCAAAATTAGGGATACGTGCGCCCTTCCACGTTGTCCGTGAACGCCATTGTTATCATAGTTTTCCGACAGGTTAATTACTCACGCATTTTCTTCAAAGTGCGAGACTTTGGTGCCGTCGAGAAAAGCGTGCTGACTGCGCAATGAGCTCAGGAGGCTAATTTAAAACGAGATTTACTGTTAACTAACTAACTAACTAACTAACTAACTAACTAACTAACTAACTAACTAACTAACTAACTAACTAACTAACTAACTAACTAACTAACTAACTAACTAACTAACTAACTAACTAACTAACTAACTAACTAACTAACTGACTAACTAACTAAAGTAAATGTACAAGAGCGCGTGCGTGCAAACGAGTGGGCGGACGGGCGGGCAGGAAGAGAAAGGAAGAAGTGATTGTGTCAGTCAGAGAAAAATAAAGAACGCTATACTTGACATTATACGTCGTTATAAGTCAGCAGAAAACGCTCGCAAAGAGTTTTAATATTGCCTTAATTTTTTGCTCCTGTGTTGCATTACAAAAACAGCATGTTCATTATATGCACACGCTCAGCTTGACGTCGCTGTGACCGCGAGCCCCGTAAGCGCCAGGATGCGTTCGTGGAAATGAAAATACCCTCAACATTGAACGCGCAAACCAGCAAAGGAATGAAGCTTGGTTTAAAACAATCCTAATAGTAAACATGAAGCACTACTTCACCTGAACCTCACCACTGTCATCATCAGTGAGGAAGTACCGCACCACGCTACCGTCAGCATGTCCAGAGAGGATACCTTTGCCCGAGATACTGTGGAAAGGAGAACAAGAGTGCCACATTAGCCATGCCCTCCTTTACTCGCGTAAATGTGAAACAAAATTAACTCATTTTTATTTAGATGCACTAACATTTTCGTTTGTTTTCTGCCACACTTTCAGTGTAGGAAATTAAAGGCTCAGCAATTAAATTTATTGGTATACTTGCACTTAGTTCGACAACTTAATCATGGCGCATTTTCTCTCCTAAAACTTTTCTCTCACAGAGTACTCACTGTAATCGCTTTACGTAAAAGCGTTCGTATTGAACTGAACGTACGTGCGTAAGTTCAACGTTGTATGTCGCAACATTGTGCATGCGACGCAACCTGTATTGCCACAATCTGAGCTTCCTCTCACCTAAATATTACGAAGTAACACCTGCCGAAAAATGCTGAACTGTGTCCGATGCGTAAACAACTATCAATGTTTTCGCTTTCTTTTTTCAGATGACGGTCATGGTTACACCTTGGTCTCAAATGCGATCTTTCTACATATTTGAAGCGCCGAGCTGGAATGTTCTCAAATCTGCATCGAATGAGAGACGGCGACAGCGTTTTTTTTGTGAAACGGTTGAGTTCATTATGCGTGACAGCGCCAGCAGAAGAAACATGCTACACTCCGACGCCGTTGAAATAGAAATTCATTCGATAAGCGATATGAGTATGGCCGATTTGCGACCGAAAGCGAACAACCGTTATTGTACTTCAAGAAGCTGCTCTCCGGGGTGGGCTGCAGCACGTGTCATTTTCCCTACGATGCCGCAGTGTCTACGTATGACCATAAGCGATGATCACAATTACAGCGACTACAAGCAGTAATGACGCGGTGGGTTCTCACACGACAGCCTCAAGCAATGCTATCGTGCGGAAGCAGAAGCGTCGATGGTGCTAATTTGTGCGGTCGCCCCTTTTCGTCTTCGTAGCTTATTTTGAATCATCCCGAGCATGCTCGTTTTCGTCACACACTTGGTATGTTGTTACATATTACTGTAGCTCTTCCTCAAGATGATCTCATGCCTATTCTACGAGGAAGTAACTTATCCCAGTTGCAATTTTGGATCGGGAAACTTAAGAGCTTTGTAAATTTGGCAGAATCACCCATTAACTCGGCCCACCCGCCGCGGTGGCTTAGCGGTTATGGTGTTGCGCTGCTAAGCGCGAGATCGCGGGATCAAATGCCGGCCGCGGCGGCCGCATTTCGATGGAGCCGAAATGCAAAAAACGACCGTGTCCCGCGCATTGGGGGCACGTCAAAGACCCCCTGGTGGTCAGAATTAATCCAGAGTCCCCCACTACGGCGTGCCTCATAATCAGATCGTGGTTTTGGCACGCAATACCACAAACTTCATTCAACTGGGCTACCTGCGGACTATTATATGTGTGACTTGCGTGTCGACACTCCCTCATCTCAGTCAATAAACTGCAGTGACCAAGTGCTCAAATTTTTTCAGGTCTCTGCAGAAAAGTTCATGTTACAGCGCAACAGAAAGCATGAGCGGGCGCGCATGATCAAGCTGAAGTTATTTAATCCCACTTATCTTCGGACTCGAGCTAGTGCAGACGATCCGAATTGAATACGTTACGGTATTGCACTGCATGCTCGACACAATGATGAACCCATCAGTAAACCAATAGTAATAAACAAATTTAATAAACTAAGTTGGTTTAGTAAAAGAGCTATATTTATTAAATTGGTTGGCAAGCAGTACGTTTAATTGGTGGAATTTCATTTGCAGAGTTTAACCAGTCCTATTTCAAGCCAAGAGGGAACATAGTCTCCGGCAGAGCATGCTTTGCCACGTAGTCATATAATAACAGGAGAAGCCACCTTTAGGCTTTTGAAAAAAAAAAAAATCTGGGGTTTTACGCGCCAAAATCACTATCCGATTAAGAGGCACGCCGTAATGGGGGACTCCGAAAATTTTGACCACCTGGGGTTCTTTAACTGCACCTAAATTTAAGTACACGGGTGTTTTCGCATTTCGCCTCCATCTAAATGCGGCCGCCGTGGCCGGGATTCGATCCCGCGACCTCGTCCTTAGCCGCCTAACACCATAGCCACTAAGCAATGTATAAATCACTAAGTTCCCCTTGTTATACTCATAGGTTAAATAGGATTGAGCTTGGGAGAACGTGTAACCTGGCAATTCCTTAGCTTGCTTGACAATTAGAACTATCGATGTTTTCAATAATGACACCTCCACCCCACTCTCCATTGCGACAAAGGTTAGTAAATTTGAGGTTTTGTTCAAACGAACATGAATTAGTGAATTCCATTCAACAGGGTGATCATTTTTAAGTTTTATGTAAGTTTTAAATCACCTGCGGCAGATAGCATAATTCTTGTCTTTGAGCTGGATTATTCGAAGAGGCGGACTTAACTAGCACGAGAAATCGAAACACATATTCAACTAATTAACATAATTTCACTAATGAACTTCCTAATGAATTACTCTACGGAACCTATTGCAATTTACGAATTGTAGCCGGTGAGTTTTCAAAGCGTATTCACTTGGAATGAATTTCCAGACTGACGTCAGTTTGGAGACATGCACCATCAAACTCGCCGTAAAAATGCACTGTTGTTCCACTTACATGTTTAACGAAACGTTCTTTTATGCATTGAAGCACAAACGTGACTGGAACGCCCATGTATTTCGTCCCACCACTTTGGGAAATAATATCTCGAAACCACTGTCATCCTGGAAATTCATTTCAAGTGGATACGTCTTGCAAGCTCACCAGCTACAATTCGTAAATTCTAAATGTGCCGTAAAGTAATTAATTAAGAATTAGTGAATTTTTTTGGTAATTAGTTAAATAGGTGTTTCGATTTCTCGTACTAGTAATGTCCACCTCCTTGAATAATCCCGCCCAAGTACAAGAATTATGCTATCTGCCAGAGGCGATTATTAAAAAGTCCATAAAACTTAAAAAAATGATCACCCCGTATATAAGCAACGGTTCCACACAGCGAAAATAACTTTGTTTTCTTAGCCATGCAGGGCTCCGTGCTGGGAAATCGGTACCTCCCGCGGCTAATGACAGCGTTCATTACTGAAGCCAATATCTCTTGGAGGGCGAACAAGGGAAATACCTGCTGTTGTCAAACGCGCTACGAGAAAGCGAATTAAGCTTATGGCGTGGCGTTATAATGTGTGAAATAACCGAGACTAGCTAACAAAAGAGGAATTGTATGATCTAGCCTATATTTATGAGCACTCATGAAAGCCGCCGTGTAGTTCCTGGAGCAAATACATAACACATCAGCCAAGGAAATTTTCTGAGAACACAAAGGCCACATAACTTTTTGGAAAACAGAGCGAGAGTTAAGCCTCGCAAATGCTAACATTATCGAGCTTACAGCTTGGGGGCGATGCTTTCTGTAGCGGAAGAGTAGTGGAAAATACCAGTGGAGCTTCGTTTAACTTTTGCCTTTGCTGCCGGCAAGCTGTAATATCACGTTTTTCTTTTGCCTCGAGAAGGGCTCGTAGCGTCAGACTGGGCGTTGGTCACGATTCCTGCATTAGATTCTGAAATTGTCGCTATAGTCGGCAGTTTACTTGGGAAGTGATGCAGCGCCCTAAAAACAAGTTTCAAAACGTGACACCCCGAAGGTGCCGAGCTGCTGCCATCCATGTCGCTATTGGCAACAAAGACAGAAGTCCTCCATTGGATTACGCACACGAATGAGCTCACAGGCGTGTTTAGAGCAACCTAAACGACAGTTACAATGTCGGAAGACAAGACTGATACGTTGGCGCCAACATTTAAATTTTTTGCGTATGAATACCCCTTTCTTTCTTTTCTTCTTTTTTTTATTAGTACATATAGTATACAAACGCAATATTTCGCCAGTCTGCCAAAGCATTGATGTTTTTGAGCGGGACTGGGCAGTGTGTTGACCTGAACAGTGCGTTGACCTGACTTGAAGGGGTGTACATGACCGGAGTAGTTGGAGAAGTATGGGAGAGGCCTTCGCCCTGCAGTGGGCTTAACCAGGCTGATGATGATGATGAAGGGGTGTGTAGCGAAAAAAATAATAATATTAGAAATAATTAACCCCAGAGTGAGCTTGAGTCTATTCATGTTGCCTACGCAGCTGCGATGTTGTAACAAGACTTTTTATTCGTTCTCTATCCCAGTCTATCCCTTGTTTATAAACGAGGAACTTATGTACACGCAGGATCCAAGTGTCGACCACGTAAATTGACTTGACGATCGACCACCGTAATAGCACTATCGCCATAGCCGAGTTGTGGTACTTCGTTCCATGGGTTCAGTTCTCCCACAAAAGAGTTTCACTCAATAAGTGTTTATTTCACGAATAAAAAGAAAATACAGTATGAGGTTCCAGAGCATCTGATTCCTGCTTCCTGATTCTTTGTGCCCATCGTCTGCGTGTCCGCCAGTCTGCCTCTCTGCCACCACCGCGTTCTCTCAGCGCCCAAAATAGGCTGCGTAATGTACTTGCAAGCCACGTGCTTTCTCACCTGCTGACCACAGAGACAACGTAGGAGTCGGTGCCATACAACGTCGACGACTTGTTGGTCTTGACGTTGGCGCTCCGCACCTGCGAGCGTGAACGAACGTGTCAACCTGTCACCCTTACCAGACTCGAAATCCTAGCGAAACAAAGTGGCAAGCGACGACTTCGGGCGCGCTTAAGAAAACTGACAAACTGTCGACTCCAATCGCGCAAAATTAAGCTAGGCCCGTTGAACATGCGTGCGCGGCAGCCATGCCTCGGGTTCGTTGCCTTCTGCTGTCAAGGCCAAAGCTATCCCTGGTGCTACAAGATCACTTGCCCATAACGCTAAGTACTTGATTGTAGGTGCCTCGATATCTAAGCTTCCTGCATCGCGAACGAACACGCAAACAAAGCGCGCACTCGCGTTTATTTTTTGTTTACTTTTTTTCCAGAACGCCAATTTGATGTGATTACCACTTAGGATATTTCAAGCTTAAGTACTGTAATTAACTGAAGGGAAGAGGTTCTACGTTACCGTAGCTTCACTGTCGCTAGCTCCTTCATGGACAAAGTCCATCAGCGCAAGGTTGCACTCGAGTGGTCACAAAGTTTGCAAAGTGTACAGCTGTTCAGCCAAATGAATCGATTAAGAAATATGATTAAACACATCGCATTGAATATGCCACGCGATTATTACTCTTTCCGTGCTTCGGCATCCCCCGTGCACCCTAGTATTTCTCCTTCTTTCTCTTTTTAAAAACATCGCGCTGACGTTATTGCCGTGTATGATGCTTTCATGCGGTCGCATTTTGTTGCATTTCAAGAGGATACGCTGGCCGGCGTTGTAGGCAGTCGTGGTTATGACATACCACTCGTGTATGCTCGCGCTGAGGATCGTAACGGCGTTATGAAAAGTTGCACGTGCTTATTATAATTTCTCCAGATTGCGTAACACTCCGCGCAGCGCAATAGTGAAAAGCCTTGCATGCTCACTTTTCCTTCGGCGAGTCCGAATACGATGGGACCGTGGTGAGGCCAAGTCATGCAGGTGACGGCACTCTGCTGGATGAACTTGTTGCATATGACTTTCTTCTCGCCCCTGCGAGAGAAGGAATTTGACACGATTTACGCAAGCGCTTTCGCAAATCACATTAGGGCATCCCGACTTGTAAAGGAGCCCACCAAGGTTATTTTCATGGCTTGAATCAGTAATATAATAATCTTACTAGCTAATATTAATATTTGTAAACAGATAAAGCTGATTTGAATAAAGATAAAAGAGGTGAACGAAATATACGATTAGGTGAAATTTGTTTTGGAACGTATGTTATATTTTCAGTTTCAAAGCGCATTTTTATATTTCTAGCAGGTCGTAAGCACTCTCCAATATCCCGAGGAAAGAAGTCCATAAAGACGTCAAGCTCAGTCAAACTTCGCAAATTATAATCATCAGTTATTCAGTGAACGTGTTTCAGAATCCACTATCTGGTTTCTCCGCATAATATTACGGCTGCAATTGTCACTCTTGTTCGCCGAAAACTTTGCTTTCGAGTTTCGCGTGTTCATCAAGAGGAATCATGGCCTACAAAATGGAACTGACGTTAGTAGTAGTAGTGCAAGACTTTTATTTAGCCCAAAATTACAGGCCTAGCATATCGTAGTGCATGACCTGGCATATGGAACTAAGTCCTAAATGTAGGGTTTTATGTATCTCACAAGTTTGCTCTTCATCTGTCATTTAATTACTCAACAATACTGCTATACAGTCCTTCAGCTACCGATACCTTGGTCTACATATCTCCTCATATCTAACTTGGTTCCATTACATCAGTAACACAACTAGTAATATTACACGTTCGTTAGCATACATCCGCCGTAAGTTCTATTCCGCACATGTCTCGTCAAAGCTACTTGTATAATACTCACTAACATGCAGCAAACTCGAATACGCCGAAGCGGTATGGAATCTTATCATTGACAAATTAATTAAGGCTCTGGAACTTGTCCAAATTAATTCCGTTCACTCCATTCTTCAAGACTACAACCATCACGTAATCCTAAGCACCATGAAAACATCACTGCAGCTTTCATCTCTTGCGTGATGCTGAAAATATTTTCATGTGTGCCTATTTCACAAAATTTATCACCACATTCCCTCTGTCTAAAGCAGTCTTAACACACCACCTTCTTACGTCTCGACAAGTGTTGGCCATATAGAAAAGGTGGAGGTTATGCAATGTCTAACCAACTCTTGCGGTGAATCTTTTATCCCCAGAACATGGCTCGACTGAAGCCATCTTTCCGGATCCACATATGCCATCACCAACGATCAGTTCTTTCGTTCCGCTCTAGTTAACGTTGTGTACTAAAGAAATTATTTTTGTATACAGCATTGACACATAATTCGACTACCTAATGTTGTATAATGAGATATTTAACCAAATGTAAAAATGCCTGCATAATGCTTTCGGCGCAGAAAATATTACTAAAATAAAAATAAAATAAAATAACATCTAAATACGCATTTGGCTTCTGGTGCACACAGTGCAGCAGGCGAGAATTTTCGGGGCGACTGGTGGGCTTGACTGGAACTGCTTATTCGCGAGTTGTGTTCTGTCGGAGTGAAAAGAGCACACTGACGATGAGGTAAGTAAAACAACGTACGAGGATTACGAGCTAGTGCATGTACATGCGTTAACTGTGGAGGGGCAGTTACGTCGCCGAGCGTAATGCTACTCAACGCACACTGGCTGTCGCTGAGTGCTGCAGTTAAAGAACTTGGTGCGCTGGATACATTTCTTTCTTAAGCACATGTATTTACATGCATGTTCCGTAGATTGATGTGGTTAAAGTGAGTGTGACGTTGCGCTTTTCGACCTAACGTCTGTCAACTCCTATTACGGCGTTTTGTTTTTCGTAAACAGTGCGACAGATAATCACCACTTAGCGGTTGGTAAGTCACCATGCTGGTGTGCTATAACCTTGAAACTAACGGTTTCCTCATACTGCTAAGCACCTTTCAGCGTTGCATCACCTTGTAATTTGGCTTGTCAGTCGGTTTCGGCATTGGTCAGTCCTGCAAAACTAGTCACACCCTTCACCCGAAAAGGAACAAAACTTCGGGCAGAGGAGATACGCACGTTCGCCGTCAACTCCTCTTTCGAAATCGCTGCATTCGAGCGAGCCAATCTTGTTTTCTTGAAAAGCCTGTCACAGTTCGCCACAGTAGAGTTTAGCCAGTAAAATATGGCAATGGGATGTTCAAAAGTGAACGCAGTCTTGAAACTGATCTCTCAATTTATATAAGAACTCGTCCTGCCTTAAGTCATTATTCTGCGGACATCTCCCATCTTGAACCCTGTCACATACACCCTGGATAGGCAAGGTCACAGAACACAGTCAGAAAACATGGCGACAAGGCAGGTCATCAAACGTCTTTGACATTTTAAGGGTATATACTTCTCACCACTCTTCTCCGATTTTGTAAACGTAGATGATGCTGTCAGTTTGGGCAACGGCCAACTTGGCAGAATCTGGAGAGAAGCAAATGGCCTTGACCACGTAGCTCTTCTTCCCGTACTGCGGATAAAAGAAAATAACCGATGCCGACAGTGAGAGAAGCTGGGGAACGACACAGTGTCAAAAGGGACGGAATTCAGGACGCAATTAGCAAAAGAAGCACCCGGCCATGTGCGCAATGTGGGTGACCGTACGTATAGCTACGGCAAAACAGCTGTGATATTGCGTCAGGCAATGCAGGTCAAGGCTCCTTACTTTGCGCCATTTGTGAAAAATCTCCATGAGTTCAACGTTCTGAACACAAAACTCTAAATTGGTTTGAAATTTGCAGGTCTGCAAATTATTGCGTCGCCTGGCAATGAGTATTTCAACGACCGATGTATTATGGAGTGTATGACTATGGGCAAAAAATGATTGTCTGTTTCTCGTTGACAAGTGACTACGTACGTCGGCTGCCGCTCTCAATAACTTATGGCGAGCTTTCAATACGTGAATTGACTATTTTGAACTGGGAGCTGAGATTTTGAAGTGAACATTTTATACTATAACGGACAAAAAATTATACGGATTCGGCGCACATGTTGGAATCTGTGTGAAGCGAAGCTTTGGAGGTATGTGCACGGAACGAAGAGACAAGCGTGCGTCCCGGTATCTCGATGACAACTCTTTTATTTTATTTCTGCTGGCGCCTTCTCGAGACGCTGGTTTCCCTTTCCCTCGATCGTTCCGCTGACAGCGCCACGGCTAGCTCACGGTGCATTCCGAGTTTATCACAGCACCCCCCACTAGTGAGAGCAGGAACGAAATGAAACGCAGGGCGGCTAAGAGAGAAGGAGGCGATTTGGTGGCTTCGTCCGTCTGCCACTGCGTGTGTGGCAGCTGTCAGTCGCATGAGGGAGTACAGTCTCTGTCGTCTTGGACTCCGCTGGCTTGGTATGAGGTGTTTCTCAGCGGGTTGCAGGCGAAGGGGCGTAGGTAGCTGTCGCGGACTGGTCGGTTTCCATGTATGCCGGTTTTACTCTGTCTAATGATACCATTTCTCGGCAACCGCGCATTTCGATGGTAAGCGTCTTCCAACCATGGCGGAGAACCTTGACTGGCCCATCGCATGGTGCTTGCAGCGGTCGTCGTACTGCATCGTTTCGCAGAAATACGTGACTGCAGGACTCAAGTTCGCTGCTCACATGTGTTCTTTCTGTGGGCTGTCGCAGAGGTGTAGGTCGGAGCTCCTTCATGATGTCATGGAGGCGAGACGCCTAGTCGCCGGAAGGAATGTGCGCTATGTGTTGGCCCGACGTGAAGAACTCACCGGGTAGACGTAGCGTCGTGCCGTAAACAAGTTCCGCAGTGCTGCAGCCGATGTCTGCCTTGAATGCCGTGCGCATGCCCAAGAGCACGACGGGCAATGCTTCCACCCAAGAGTGATGTTCACTTGCCACGAGTGCCGCTTTCAATTGCCGGTGGAATCTCTCAACCATTCCATTGCTCGTCGGATGGTAGGCTATAGTCCTGATGCGCGAAATGCCTAGAGTTTGTCAGACTGGCGAATAATATGGACTCAAATTGGCTTCCTCTATCCGTTGTGATGGAGGACGTCACGACGAAGCGGCATAGCCAGTGGCTGACGAAAGCACGCACAACAGTTTCGGCTGTAATGTCAGGAATCGGAATAGCCTTCATCCAACGCGTGAAACGGTCAACACAAGTCAGCACGAATGTTTGGCCTTGGCAGGGCGACCATGGCCCAACGATGTCCACATATATGTGGTCGAATCGAGCATCTGGCCCTGGAAACGTATCCAATGGTGTCACGTACAGTGTGGCAATGTGCTTCGAAGTCTGTGCGCTTCGGAGATACCTATGAGCAGATATTATACTTCCAGGTTTTATGTATAATGATTTATGCTTTGATTCAGCAGAATTGAAGCTGCGCTCG